>NW_028317814.1:25287500-25662500 GCF_062004578.1 Staurois parvus
AAGAACCTGTTTTTTGGAATGTTGGATCTAAGGCCTTGTAGCCAGGAAGAATGGCTGTACATATAACTGTTCCATGCTTACCGCATCCTCTGTATTGAACCAAGAATAGAGGATTAAACTGTCTTTTGCACTAACAGTATTTTCTGCGATGTGATGTTCAAACAAAAACTGACACAATGTCATGTGACTTTCAATTATGGAAGCTAAAGCACTACAACGATAATTAAATTATCAGGGATTATTTCACAGTTCTGTTCTCAGGCACACTTCTTTCCCTATTCCAGAATTGTGATATTACTTAATGCAGATAAAAGTTCCCTTTGAACATGGAAGCTTCTGAGGGTTTCAGTCATAATCTGGCATCAGGAAGTCTTAATGATGTTAATAATTAGATATGTATCCAAAACTGCCTGTTGTAATAATCTGCTGCCAACGATCACTGGCACTACCCAGTCCTGTCCTGACAGCCAACCTGCTTTGGTAAAACAAAGATTCCTGGACATTAGACAGGGACCAGCAATGTCTGACCTGTCCTGATAGGACGTGATAAAGGGCCCAGCACTGTCTGACCCATTCTGATTGCCAAGGATCCTAGGATGATATTTAGAGATCAGTACTGCCTTGTCCTGTCCTTGATAATCTGCAGTTAATGACCACTAGATAGTATCAGAAAAAGCATGAAATTTCTTCTTCCTTTGTTGGGAAATCCCCATTATTTTCCTTCGATTGTTTGGAACCCCAAAAAATGGTGCCAGTTTATAAGCCATCATTGGTTTAGAAGCTTAATAAATGATATGTACCTACTGATAGGTTATTTTAAAAAACGTATAAAAAAATGTTTCCCATACCGTAGGGAAGGGGGGGTGTCTTCATATATTTGGTTTTGGGGTGTTACGGTATGCACGTAACACCCGGGAGCGGAAGGAAAACTGGATTTGAACCGTTTTTATTTCATGTTGAGTGTTATGGTCAGGGGCGGACTGACCATTCGAGCATTCGGGCACTGCCCGAGGGCCCGGGGTCAGTAGGGGGCCCCATGAAATGCCCCTGGTACCTTTTATAGGCTTTTTGTGAGTGTGGGCGAGGACATAGGGGCCCCATGATCCCCTATTGCCCGGGGGCCCCATGAGTTGTAAGTCCACCCCTGGTTATGGTTCACTGCAGTGTGGTCCATTGGCACCTACTGTCCATTGGTGTTGGGGCATCAATCTCAATGAATGGCCCTGAAAGCAATGCACCATGAATTGCGGCAAAGCATGATAAAACACACATTACCGCATAGGTGCAAAGCTAGGCTAAAAGAATGGAGGACTATTGAAGCAATTCAGTCTTTTTTGCAGGGACAATATATAGTTACTGCTTTTAAAAACAGAATTTGTATGTGGCAGGAAAAGCTGTTGGTAGTAGAGCTCTGATTCCAGTATAAGAATAGTTTCTCATGCCGGATTGATCTGCAGTCATCAACCAATCACACTATGGGCACCATTTTTTAATTCAACTTGTAAAATCAAAGTGGAGAGTGGGGCTCCTGCGGTCGATGTACTGTAGTCTCTTATGAAAATGTATCTAAATCCCAATACAGATGTACCTCGGATAAAAATTTAATGCGTTCTGCGGGACTTTTCGTATTGCGAAAGATTCGTAAACCAAAGCGTGGTTTCCCATAGGAATGCATTGAAAACCAATTAATCCATTCCAGAGGTCAGAAAAAAGTAAAAACAAAGTCTTTTATCTGTTCAAAACTCTTTATCAAGTGCACTTTAAAGGCATAAATACTGTACAGGGACATGATTAAAAAAAAAATCGTAAATGTATTGAAAACCAATTAATCCGTTCCGGAGGTCAGAAAAAAGTAAAAAAAAGTCTTATCTGTTCAAAACTCTTTATAAAGTGCACTTTAAAGGCATAAATACTGTACAGGGACATGATTAAAAAAAAATCGTAAATGTATTGAAAACCAATGAATCTGTTCCCGGAAGTCAGAAAATCAGAAAAAAGTCTTATCTGTTCAAAACTCTTTATAAAGTGCACTTTAAAGGCATAAATACTGTACAGGGACATAATTAAAAAAAAATTGTAAATGTTTTGAAAACCAATTAATCCGTTCCCGGAGGTCAGAAAATCAGAAAAAAGTCTTATCTGTTCAAAAGTCTTTATAAGGTGCACTTTAAAGGCATAGTACTGTACAGGGACATGATTAAAAAAAAATTTGTAAATACATTGAAAACCAATTAATCTGTTCGTTTTGCGAAAAAACTCGTAAACCGAGGTATTATTTTCAATGGATTTTCATTCGTAAACTGAAAATTACATTAACCGAGGCGTTCGTAAACTGAGGTTCACCTGTACAACTAAATATGTTCTGGTAATGTCACAAACGTTAAGGGCCCATTCATATCTATGTGTTGCGGTAAGGCTCGGTTCGCACTGCTGCGACCCGGTGTTGAGCGACTTCCAGTGCAACTTGGAATTGTGACTTGCTTGAGACTTCAATGCATTTTGGCTTAAAAAAACCCCTCTGAAGTCACAGCTGAGGTTGCAAAGCTACAACTAACCTTTACCGTTTAGCATTGCAGTCTATGGCACTCATGTGGCACCAAAGATGCAGAAAAGTAGTGCAAGAATGATTTTTTTGGTTGCTTCGACTTGAGTCACAGCAATTATGACATCACTCATTGAAATGAATGTATTTAACTTGTCTTGCGATGGTCTGTGTCACAGGTTGCAGCAAGTCGCACCAGAAGTCGCAAAAGCGTGAGCCAGGGCTAAAACTAACTTTACTGCACTTTAACTGCAAAGCAAGTCACAAATGCAACACTCCAGCACACTAGCACAATAGCGGGCAATGCACCGGAACTGTAGCGCACGATAAAGCACCGCATACAAATGGTGCATGTCCGTCTTATCCTGTTCATGCAACATTCCACAGAGATCGATGTGAGCTCTAATCTTTTTTTTAGTATTTCATGTTTTCATTTAAATTAGAGCTAGTGATCCTACTAGCAAGGTGTATCTACAGGCACTTCCTTCATAAGGGTGACAACTCTTACTCAACTCAGCTTCAGGGTTGTCACACTTTTTCTGCACACTTAAGAGTCCATTGTAGCACTCACATGTCCATAGGAAGCTCCTACATAGATACTACAGAATGTTCCCAGTGCAGGGAGCGACAACATCAACAAGGTAAGGCCTCTTTCACACGGGCGTTCCATATGTCCATTTTTTTCATCTGTCCGTTTGCGGCTGAAAAACGGACACCCATGTATTTCTATGGACTAGCGGATGTAAACAGATTATCATTCGTTTACTTCTGTTAATGTCCGTATCCATTAACATCCATTTTTTTGAACGGAAGAAAATCCTGTTTTTTTTTCTTTTAAAAACGGAACAGACGAAAAGAAATGTAAAATGATGAAAAAAAGCTGATGTAAACTGATGAAAAACGGATGTAAACTGATAAAAAAAATGGATGTAAACTGATGGAAAACTGATGAAAAAAACAGATGTAAACTGATGAAAAAAAACAGATGTAAACTGATGAAAAACAAATGTAAACAGATATAAAACAGATGCAAACTGATGAAAAAAGCGGATGTAAACTGATGAAAAACAGATGTAAACTGATGAAAGAAACGGATGTAAACTGATGAAAAACAGATGTAAACTGATGAAAAACAGATGTAAACTGATGAAAAACGGATGTAAACTGATGAAAATTGGATGTAAACTGATGAAAATGGATGTAAACTGATATAAAAAAAAAATGCAAACAGATGTAAAACGGATGTAAACTGATGTAAAAAAAAAGATGTAAACAGATGTAAAACAGATGAAAAAAACGGATGTAAACTGATGAAGAAAACAGATGTAAACTGATGAAGAAAACAGATGTAAACTGATGAAAAACGGATGTAAACCGGATGGAAAACTGATGAAAAAAAACTGATGTAAACTGATGAAAAAAACAGATGTAAACTGATGAAAAAGGGATGTAAACTGATGAAAAACAGATGTAAAATGGATGTAAAACAGATGAAAAAAACGGATGTAAACTGATAAAAAACAGAAGTAAACTGATGAAAAAAACGGATGTAAACTGATGAAAAAAAAACACGGATGTAAACTGATGAAAAACAGATGTAAACTGATGAAAAAAAGCGGATGTAAACAGATGAAAAACAGATGTAAACTGATGAAAATGGATGTAAACTGATGTAAAAAAAAAGATGTAAAACAGATGAAAAAAATGGATGTAAACTGATGAAGAAAACAGATATAAACTGATGAAAAAGGGATGTGAACTGATGAAAAACGGATGGAAAACTGATGAAAAAAACAGATGTAAACTGATGAAAAAAAGCATGTAAACTGATGAAAAATGGTTGTAAACTGATGAAAAACAGATGTAAACTGCTGAAAAATGGATGTAAACTGATGAAAAACAGATATAAAATGGATGTAAAACAGATGAAAAAAACAGGTGTAAACTGATGAAAAAAAAAGTAAACTGATAAAAAAACGGATGTAAACTGATAAAAAACAGATGTAAAACAGATAGAAAATTGATGAAGAAAACAGATGTAAACTGATTAAAAAAAATAGATGTAAACTGATGAAAAACAGATGAAAACTGATGAATAAAACAGATGTAAAACAGATGAAAAAAACTGATGTAAACTGATGAAAAACAGATGAAAACTGATGAAAAAAACGGATGTAAACTGATGAAAAACGGATGTAAACTGATGAAAAACAGATGAAACCTGATGAAAAAAAACGGATGTAAACTGATGAAAAATGGATGTAAACTGATCTATTTCTTTGAAAAAACATAACTGAACTGATGGAAAAAAACAGAATGCCCATGTGAAAGGACCCTAAGAGGCTGTTGATTTCAACTAAGAAAAGAATATACAGGCCTGTGTTTCTTAGCCCCCTTTCACACTTGAGCGTAGCACATTCAGGTGATTTTGAGGCTTTTGTGGTGCAAATTTGCCTATTTTTCACTATTAAAGTCTATGAAGCCAAAAATCACTAGATTCTGCCTGAAAAAAGAGTGTTGAACTACAAGTGATTGGGCTCTCAGGTGAGATTCGTATAGTTGAGCGCTACGCAGGGAACAAACACTCAGGTGTGAACGAGGGCTTATCGCTCTCTACAAAAAGTATTATTTTGAGAGCGCTTAAAGCAGGATTAAACAGAAAAGCAAACATTTCTTATCTTGCAGCTTAACCTTTCTTAGAGGTGATGGCTGCACTAAAGTTCTTTTTTAGGCTTTTTTGCTTCGATTTTCATCTGGTGATTCAGCCAGTAAGTCTGCTGTTTTTTCAACAGAACATGCTCCCCAGCAGAATGTATCAGCTTACAGAGATGAGACAAAGCCAGGGGCGGACTGACCATTTGGAAACTCGGGCACTGCCCGAGGGCCCGGGGTCAGTAGGGGGCCCCATGAGATGCCCCTTGTACCTTTTTCATAGGCTTTTTTGAGTTCGGGTAAGGACACACGGGCCCCATGATCCCCTATTGCCTGGGGAGTCCATGAGTTGTCAGCTCGCCCCAGGACAAAGCATTTAACATTGACGGAGGTGCTTACAATGATCAGCTTTAATTTATATATATAAAACCCAAAAGGCAAAAACAGCAACTGATTATAAAGTGTTAGCTGGTGTTTGTCTTCAGCGTGTTAGTATGTTTAAATCTGCTAATATATTTAACACTCCTCTCCCTCCAAACCGATAATGCTGCTGTCCAAAGAAGTCCCCCTGTGCTCCTTCATCCAGAGTGGGGGCACTCTTATATAGGAGGTTTGTCACTGGCCAGATCACCAGATGAATATAAAGGCAGAAAAGCCTAAAAAAGAAAGAAAAGGAATGCAGCCACCACGTCTAATGATGGGTAAGCTGCAAAATATGACATTTTTTGTTTTAGGTTTAATACGGCTTTAATTCCTCACACACGTCATTAAATGATCGATTTCTTTTCCGTTTCATTTCTTCTGATAGGAATCTAAAAATCTATAGCGGACAACCATATCAATCGCTGTGCTACGCACCATAAACTGGATTTCGATTGATAGTTACAGTAGTTGTAAACCCTTACATATACCCACTGAAGTGACCGGCCTCAGGCGATACACAGAGATGAAACAAATCCTCCTGCATAAGTTGTACCTGTTTATCTGCAGTATTCTCTTCTCTATATCCATTCAAAGTGCTAAAGTAACAAAGCTGGTCTGAGAGTTGAGAAAACAGGGGGCGGGGATCTGAAATTACACTCTGCAGAGCTCAGTAAGCATAGTTCTGTGAGCTGATTGGAGGGAAGAGACACACCCCCTCCACACAGCTCACAGGAACAGAGCTGAGGCTGTCAATCATAGCCTGTGTCCACCATTTTTTTTCTTGATGTCAGGAAAACTTGTTAGAAGTGATTCATGTCGATAGCAGAGGAAAGAGGCAGCAGACAGAAATGAAACTTAGTGATCCTAATCAGGGGCGGACTGACAACTCATGAGGCCCCCGAGCAGTAGGGGATCATGGGGCCCCTGTGTCCTCGCCCACACTCAAACCACACCCAAAAAAGCCTGTGAAAGGTACCAGGGGCATCTCATGGGGCCCCCTACTGACCCCGGGCCCTCGGGCAATGCCCGAGTGCTCGAATGGTCAGTCCGCCCCTGATCCTAATTGAAAAAAGTACACACTATAGCGGGATATGCTTTGTTCATAATTCATGTCCGAGGTTCACAACCACTTTAAGACACGATCGGAACTAACGATTGTAACTTATCAGCTGCATTTCTGTTTCCACCATGTAATCTTATAATCTGATCGATTGATTCATGATCGTAATTATGAACAAATCATCTCAGTGCTTAATAAAAATGCAAAACGATAGATCAGATTGGATCAAAATGAGTCAACCAGCCAGGACAGAAAATGATCAAAGTCTAGTCTAAATCGATCAGAAATGAAGTTACAACGATCAATTGGATGGTAAAATTGAAGCATGTATGGCCACCATTGGACACACCTATGCACTCACATACGCAGTAAAAATATTGGTAAAAATGAATAATGCATTAACCTGATATCTAGAGCTGCAGTGCATGTAAAACACATAGAACTGAAACCATGTGCATGATGCACAGTGCTATATTAAAGTGTTACTAAACCCACAACAGTACAATCAGTCTGTGTATGCAGTAAAGCATGCTTGTTATACTCACTGTGGAACCTAAGGGGTTAATACTCTGTATTGTGTAAAAAGGCTGTTTGATCCTGTCTCCTCTGATCCTCCCCTTCTTCTACTGTCCCCAATCCATCTACCATAGTACAGAGCAGCAGTGGCAAGTCTGCACATGCTCAGTTTGGTGTCTATTGCTAGAGTTTTTTTGGGAGAGTGCATGTGATCGGTACAGGGCCAATCAGCTTTGTCCAGACAGAGGATAAGGGGTCATACAGCTTCAAAGGACTGTCAGAGGAGAATTAAAACTCCTCCAAGATTAACCAGTGGCAAATGATAGAAGCCACAAGACTGCTGATGAGAAAAGTTATTTAGCAGTTTATATTTACTAAAATAACTGCATTTCTGTGTTGTGTGTACTGTGGGAGATTAGATATAGTGAATGCAGGGTCCGAGGAGACCAGATATAGTGAATGCAGGGTCCGAGGAGACCAGATATAGTGAATGCAGGGTCCGAGGAGACCGGATATAGTGAATGCAGGGTCCGGGGAGACCAGATATAGTGAATGCAGGGTCCGGGGAGACCGGATATAGTGAATGCAGGGTCCGGGGAGACCGGATATAGTGAATTCAGGGACCGGGGAGACCAGATATAGTGAATGCAGGGTCCGGGGAGATCGGATATAGTGAATTCAGGGTCCGGGGAGACCAGATATAGTGAATGCAGGTTCCGGGGAGATCGGATATAGTGAATGCAGGGTCCGGGGAGACCGGATATAGTGAATGCAGGGTCCGGGGAGACCAGATATAGTGAATGCAGGGTCCGGGGAGACCAGATATAGTGAATGCAGGGTCCGGGGAGACCAGATATAGTGAATGCAGGGTCCGGGAAGACCAGATATAGTGAATGCAGGGTCCTGGGAGACCAGATATAGTGAATGCAGGGTCCGGGGAGACCAGATATAGTGAATGCAGAGTCTGGGGAGACCGGATATAGTGAATGCAGGGTCCTGGGAGACCAGATATAGTGAATGCAGGGTCCTGGGAGAGCGGATATAGTGAATATTGGGTCCTGGGAGACCAGATATAGTGAATACAGGGTCTGGGGAGACCGGATATAGTGAATGCAGGATGCGGGGAGACCAGATATAGTGAAGGCAGGGTCCGGGGAGATCAGATATAGTGAATGCATGGTCTGGGAAGACCAGATATAGTGAATGCAGGGTCCGGGGAGACCGGATATAGTGGATGCAGGGTCCTGGGAGACCGGCTGTAGTGAATGCAGGGTCCAGGGAGACCAGATATAGTGAACGCAGGGTCCGGGGAGAGTGGATATAGTGAATGCAGGGTCCGGGGACACCAGATATAGTGAATGCAGGGTCCGGGGACACCAGATATAGTGAATGCAGGGTCCTGGGAGACCAGATATAGTGAATGCAGGGTCCGGGGAGACCAGATATAATGAATGCAGGACCCGGGGAGACCAGATATAGTGAATGCAGGGTGCGGGGAGACCGGATATAGTGAATGCAGGGTCCTGGGAGACCGGATATAGTGAATGCAGGGTCCGGGGAGACCAGATATAGTGAATGCAGGGTCCGGGGAGACCGGATATAGTGAATGCAGAGTCCGGGGAGACCAGATATAGTGAATGCAGGGTCCTGGGAGACCGGATATAGTGAATGTAGGGTCCGGGGAGACCGGATATAGTGAATGCAGGGTTCTGGCAGACCAGATATAGTGAATGCAGGGTCCTGGGAGACCGGATATAGTGAATGTAGGGTCCGGGGAGACCGGATATAGTGAATGCAGGGTTCTGGCAGACCAGATATAGTGAATGTAGGGTCCAGGGAGACCGGATATAGTGAATGCAGGGTTCTGGCAGACCAGATATAGTGAATGCAGGGTCCTGGGAGACCGGATATAGTGAATGTAGGGTCCGGGGAGACCGGATATAGTGAATGCAGGGTTCTGGCAGACCAGATATAGTGAATGCAGGGTTCCGGGGTTTAGTAACACTTTCATGTAAATATAATAAGACTAAATAGGATGGCAAATAATGAACATCATATAAAAATGTGCCTATTAAAGTGCACTATTGTACTACAGGTGAATTTCTATATGTCGTTCATATACACAGTGAACATCACACATCTGTCTACAGACAGCCAATGCAGAATGGTTCTATGGAAGTCTCTCTGGAGCCGGTGTACGAATAGTTAAACTGCTGCCATTAAAGGCCACTTAGGTCCTGCGTATCCCATCCACTAAGTATACACGTATTTCCTGTGTTCTCCAAAGTCGGTATCCATTTACTTGTGGTTATACCACAGACGTTATATTAATATGCAAAAGCATGACATAACGTGGGTAAATGTTTTTTACTTTTTTTTTTC
Organism: Staurois parvus; assembly: GCF_062004578.1. NCBI lineage: Eukaryota > Metazoa > Chordata > Amphibia > Anura > Ranidae > Staurois > Staurois parvus. The sequence continues at coordinate 25,297,076 of NW_028317814.1, forward strand.
GTGTAGGAAAGTGCGTCCAACACTGTAATGAGTGTGAACGATCGTAAGCACCAGTTATGTAGACGGTACGGCATTCCTAACAGTGGGCAATCACATTCAGTCTTTCCTTCTGAGAGGCTGAACTGGACTCTGATTGGTTGGGATTTGGCGACAGAACTTTGTAATACTCTGCCGTCGCTGCAGCAGTCCAGATTTTCCCCCGGGGCGTTACACAGTTTTTCTCTTCCTTTTCCAAAGTGCTGGTTGAAAATATTGGTTTGTGTGTTAGGAGGTCAGCTATGTATAGTATTAGCACATGATTAATGGGGTGTTTCCGAGCTCCTTCAGTAAACCCGTGTAAAGGGCAGCCATGATGTGCTAAATCGTGTAACCCCTAGCCCTAGTGCACACAGGCGCTTGGGGCGTACAATTCGGGGGTGTTCCCTTACCCCGGAGTCACAGGTGCTGCATACAGCCGTGTATAGGAATCGATGTATGTATGTGGGTGCGAGGTACTTGCTTAAACCTAGCCTAAATATTTATGTCCCTGGATGCAGAAATTCTGGGGTCTTACTATATGTAGTGCGACCATATACCTATGTACAGCCATTGATTCCTATCGCCGGCTGTGCGCAGCACCTGTGGCTCCTGGGTAGGAAAATACGTCCAAATTTTACATTGTACAGACCAAGGTGCATGAGACCATAGAAATCACATTTCACTTTCCCAAAAAGCATATCTAAGAGGCACTGGGACTTCAAATTTTCACTCTTTCGGAGTAATAACTCATTCGTTGAGCTCACTGGCTCCAGCTAGGCTGTTGGCATTAAACAAGGATCCCCTCCAGTGGGTACCAAGAAAGTCACTCAAAGCAAAAAAAATACTTGAGGAATGTCATGCCAAAAGGGTAAAGAATCCTATATGTTTTAATGGTTCTTTAGAAACACTCACAATCAACGCGTTTCAGGGGCTCACGGTATGCTCTTCATCAGGGCTCACCTAAAGCGGAGTTCCACTCACGCTGTCAAAAAATAAAAGTCAGCAGCTACAAAAACTGTAGCTGCTGACTTTTAAAAAACAGCCACTTACCTGCCCCTCGGTCCCGCGGTGTGTCCCCCGCAGTCCGTTTCACCGGCCGTCCTGTATTCCAGGAGGCCGGCATCTTCAGTGTGGGCACCCGGCTGTGACTGCTTGTGGCTTTACAGCCGGGTACCCACTGCACATGCGGTAGTGCTGGGCTTCATGAATGGTCCTGTAGTTTTCTGGGACTTGTCACGTGTCCCAAAAGACTACAGGGAGTCTATAATTCCCCTAGCACACAGGGAATCTAGCCCTCTGCCCCCAATCCTGGCTTTTTAGGGGCACAAGTACTGGATGGAGCTGAGTGCTACTTGCTTTTAAGGCCTTATGTGTTCAGGAATGAATGCCTGGAACACAAGTATTCTATGTTCCGGACATTCATCCCTGAATGCATAAGGTCCTAACCTCAGTTGGCTGTCACAGTGATCATGGGATTGTAAACAGTGGCTGAGAGCTGTTCATGACAGCGTGGTCACTGTGCAAGGAGCAGTAAGTGAACACACACATATATATACTATATTGCCAAAAGTATTGGGACACCTGCCTTTACACACACATGAACTTTAATGGCATCCCAGTCTTAGTCCGTAGGGTTCAGTATTGGATTGGCCCGCCCTTTGCAGCTTCAACTCTTCTGGGAAGGCTTTCCACAAGGTTTAGGCATGTGTCCATGGGAAGGTTTGACCATTCTTCCAGAAGCGCAATTGTGAGGTCAGCCACTGATGTCAAACGAGAAGGCCTGGCTCGCAGTCTTTGATTCATCCCAAAGGTGTTCAGTCGGGTTGAAGTCAGGATTCTGTGCAGGCCAGTCAAGTTCCTCCACCCCAAACTCGCTCCCCCATGTCTTTTTGGACCTTGCTTTGTGCACTGGTGCGCAGTCATGTTGGAACAGGAAGGGGCCATCCCCAAACTGATCCCACAAAGTTGGGAGCATGAAATTGTCCAAAATGTCTTGGTATGCTGACGCCTTAAGAGTTCCCTTCACTGGAACTAAGGGGCCAAGCCCAATCCCTGAAAAACAACCCCACACCATAATCCTCCCTCCACCAAACTTTACACTTGGCACAATGCAGTCAGGCAAGTACCGTTCTCTAGGCAACTGCCAAACTCAGACATGTCCACCGGATTGCCAGACAGAGAAGGGTGATTGGTCACTCCAGAGAACACGTCTCCACTGCTCTAGAGTCCAGTGGTGGTGTGTTTTGCACCACGGCATCTGATGCTTTGCATTGCACTTGGTGATGTAAGGCTTGGATGCAGCTGCTCGGCCATGGAAACCCATTACATGAAGCTCTCTATGCACTGTTGTTGTGCTAATTTGAAGGCCACACAAAGTTTGGAGGTCTTTAGCTATTGACTCTGCAGACAGTTGGCGACTTCTTTGCACTTTGTGCTTCAGCATGCGCTGACCCCGCTCTGTCATTTTCCGTGGCCTACCACTTGTGGCTGAGTTGCTGTTGTTCCCAGTTGCTTCCACTTTGTTATAATACCACTAACAGTTGAGCGTGGAATATTTAGTAGTAAGGAAATGTCACGGATGGACTTATTGCACAGGTGACAACCTATCACGGGACCACGCTTGGAGTCACTGAGCTCCCGAGAGCGACCCATTCTTTCACCAATGTTTGTAGAAGCAGTCTGCATGACTAGGTGCTTGATTTTGTACACCTGTGGCCATGGAGGTGATTGGAACACGTGAATCCATTGATCTGGGGGGGTATCCCAATACTTTTGGCAATATAGTGTATATTATATACTGCCAGCATTAAGGGGTTACCATGCTAATATAATTACAATAATCATCCTGTTTTAAAGCTGCAAATTACCTGATGATCCTGCCATGAAAATCCTTGTTTGGGGCCTTGCTTTTATAGGGTGCAATCAGGGTATATAGGGTGTCCCTGTCTCCCACTTGTATTCCAGGATTGTAACCTTGTCACAGGGGATGCAGAATAATAACGGGCATTTTATTACATATATTACAAAGGCATGCTCCTAGATTGTAAGCTCGAAAGAGCAGGGCCCTCGATCCCCTCATGTTTTGCATTGTATTGGTATTGTTCTGTCACATGTTCTGTCCCCCTTTGTAATGTACAGCGCTGAGCGAACCATTGGGGCTTTATAAATACTGTATAATAATAATAATAATAATCATGCAATCCGCCCTGAGAAATAACATATAGCCATTGCTGGCATGTATGCATGTAGAAGGGAGGTATCTGCAAACTGGCTGCAGGGGATCAGTGCCAACAGATTTGATGATACACATTTCTTTAGCGAGCTATATGTCATTTAATATGGGTTGACATCGGGGGCGTCCCTAGGGTTGGTGTCACCCGGTGCGATAACACTTGGTGACACCCCCTCGGACGATCCCCGCAGAATGGATCAGATCTGTGGATTGAGCATAATGGATCGGACTCCGATCCATTATGCTCACTCCGCAGATCCCATCCATTGGAGTCCAATTCATTATGCTCCCCAATTCGCAGATCCCATCCATTCTGCTGGGATAGTCAGCATGCAACCTATACGGGGTGACACCAGACCCGCTCCACGAAAAGGTAAGTTGTAAAGAAAGCCGACGATCCCCGCAGGATGGATTGGAGGAATCGTCGGCTTGCTTTACAACTTACCTTTTTGTGGAGCGGGTCTGGTGTCACCCCGTGGGGTCGGTGTCACCCGGTGCGGTCTGCACCTCAGAACGCCCCTGGTTGACATGTACAATCACAGCAAAAACTCATATTGTGATATCATTGGACAAGTTTCAGCGCAAACTTGGAATCGAATGTAAGTTCAGTGGCCATCTTGCTCGCCCTTTCACCTCGTTCATGTTTGTCTGTATTTGTAAAGCGTTATCGAAACATGGAAGATATTTACATAATTGGCGCCCTTGTTTAGAAAACAGATGGAAAGCAGCGCTACAGATTACAAGTGATTTTAGGACAAGTTTGGCGTGTTTGCCCAACACGGGGCAGTTAACGAGCTTCCGCGGGTGAAAGCAGGCCACGTTACACAATCCTAAAGTGAGCTTATAAATACATTGGAGTCATAAAATGGAAACAGCTTGGTGTCATTAAAGCAGATTCTCTCCGTTCACCAAGGTCCCTTGCAGACAGGGCTCTATAGAAGCAATGCGTTTTAGTACACCTGGGAGGGACGGGTGCAGCATCCAGCGTCCCCGCTGCCGGAAACTTGCAAAAGTCTATGGCAACTGCGGCTAACCGGGGCTGAACACAGGATCGGGTGCAGGGGCGGACTGACAACTCATGGGGCCCCCGGGCAATAGGGGATCATGGGGCCCCTGTGTCCTTGCCCAAACTCAAAAAAGTCTATGAAAAAGGTACCAGGGGCATCTCATGGGGCCCCCTACTGACCCCGGGCCCTCGGGCAGTGCCTGAGTTTCCAAATGGTCAGTCCGCCCCTGATCGGGTGGTACGGGTGTTTAGGACCCTGTGCATTGTGGGATGTACATCCAGGAACATGTGTTAGCCTGTGTGCGTTTTAGCGTGCAGGCTGGTGTCAACGAGACCCAAGAGAGATGACACATTGTGCTTGGGTATTCCAGTGACCAGGATTTCAGTCTATTTTGGTGTGCTATGTACTAAACAAGTCACACACAGACTTTGTTACACTGTGAGAGCTCAGCAACGCATACCAGCAATCATGTTGTCTAAGGGAATAACTAAGAAGTCACCTGTATTAGGCTGCTTTGGAGGAGTTTTTGAAGAGCTGAGGAGTTTTTGAAGCGCTTTTGCGTTAAAAAAGCTCAAGAAAAATGCTTCCCTATGTATGTCTATGTATGATTTCACACTGGCTTCTGTTGCGGTATAAAAACTCCTAGCATCTTTGGAGCATGTTTGTTCAGTTAACCATTTGCCCTCCTGAGGATTTACCCCCCTTCCCGACCAGGCCATTTTTTGCATTACGGCGCTGCGTTATTTTAACTGACAGTTGCGCAGTCATTCAATGCTGCACCCAAACAAAATTTGCATTCTTTTTTCCCCACAAATTGAGGTTTCTTTCAATTATTTGGTATTTGATTGCCCTGCGTTTTTTATTTTTTGCGCTATAAAAAAAAAAGACCAACAAGTTTGAGAAAAAAAAACAATATTTTTGACTTTTTGCTATTAAACAAAATTAAAAAAATCAAATTCTGTTATAAATTTAGGCAAAACATCTAAAGAAAAATCCCAATATGTGTAAATTAATTTGTTTATGTGAAAGTTATATCATTTACAAATGGCGGTATATATACTGGGATTTTTTTGTTTTAGTTTTTATTTTGACTAGTAATGGCGGCGATCAGCGACTAATAGTAGGACTGCAGCGGCATTCTGACACTGGGGGGGAACTGACTTGGTGTCACTGACATCCCCAGTGACACCAATACAGTGATCAGTGCTAAAAAAAGCACTGACACTGTACTAATGGCACTGGGCAGGAAGGGGTTAACATGAGGGGCGATCAAAGGATTAACTGTGTGCTGGGAGTATTTTACTATGGGGCTGTGTCTGTGTGCTTCACTGTAAGCACACTGCTTTGGATGGCTGTGCTGTGCACAGCCATCCAAAGCAGTGTGCCCAAGCTGACAGGGAAGCTGACAGGGAGGAGAACTGTTAGTAAACAAAACAGTCGGAGATCCTCGGAAATCACTGGGCGCCAGCGAGTAATCACTGGCCAGAATCCGGTGATTGACAGCCTCAGCCGCTATTTTTCTCTACCCGGAAATGCAAAAACACGTATATATACGTGATTTTGCAAACCCGGGCCACCCTGTAGCAGTATTTCTGCTATAGGGCGGTCAGTAAGTGGTTAAATAAAAGCTCCAACATGCCTCTTCCCATTGAAATCAATGGAAAACGCCTGAAAAACGCTTGAAAAGGTCCTCAAAAATGCCTTTGAGAAGCGTTTTTGGTGCAGTTTTTAAGTCATGTGTCCTTTAAAAAACATTCAGAAAGCATGGCAAAAGCGCGGTAAAACACCTATACGTTTTTGTGGCACATCAGTGTGAAAGTAGCCTCAAAGTGATGCTAAATGATACCCAACGATATGCTGGTAGGTTAATTGGATCCAGGGGCAGACTGACCATTTGGGAACTCGGGCACTGCCCGAGGGCCTGGGGTCAGTAGGGGGCCCCATGAGATGCCCCTGGTACCTTTCATAGGCTTTTTTGGGTGTAGCTTGAGTGTGGGCAAGGACACAGGGGCCCCATGATCCCCTATTGCCTGGGGGCTCCATGAGTTGTCAGTCCGTCCCTGATTGGCTCCTGTCTAAATTGGCCCTAGTATGTGTATGTATGAATGTGAGTTAGGGACCTTAGATTGTACGCCCCTTGAGGGTTAGGGACTGATGTGAATGTACAATATATATGTAAAGTGCTATGTAAATTGACGGCAAAATATAAGTACCTGAAATAAATAAAATAATGAATAAATCCTTTTTCTCCAAAAACAATCCATAGACATCCACTACCTAACGGCTCTGTAATCTGTATTTCATTAAATTGTTTCCTACTGTGTTATCCTGCCTCCTTGCAACATCCTCCATGAGTTCTTGAACCTATCCCTCTTCCCCCTTCACTTCCATTTGTTTGAAATGAGCTGTATGTTATTACTTATTTCAGGTACTTATATAGCGCCGTCAATTTACGCAGCACTTTACATATATATTGTACATCACATCAGTCCCTAACCCTCAAGGGGTGTACAATCTAAGGTCCCTAACTTACATTCATACATACACATACTAGGGACAATTTAGACAGGATCCAATTAACCTAGCAGCATGTCTTTGGAGTGTGGGAGGAAACTGGAGTACCTGGAGGAAACCCACACAGGCACAGGGAGAACATGCAGACTCCAGGCAGGTGGTGCCATAGCTGGGATTTGAACAAATGACCCTAATACTGCCAGGCAGAAGTGCTAATCATTTAGCCACTGTGCATGTTAGTTACAATCATGTGCACTGCTCTATGTAAACTACAAATCCTTACTTAGTCCATGTTGGGAGCGAACAAGAAAGGGTAGCTATGGTTTTTCATACAGTGGGACCGTGGAGAGTGAACATAGCCACCCTCTAACACGAAGTCGGACCACAGCAAAAAAAAAAAGTAATTTGGAGTTTTGGAGGAGGCTGAAGTCAATAGAAGGGACTGTTTTGAGTTAAGAATATGTACTTGAATAGAATTTAGACCCCGTTCAAGCTTGATCGTTTTTCAGCTTGACGTTCGATGCTCAAAAACGCTCAACAAATAAGTTCCCATTATTTCCAATGGCCCCTATTCACACTTGAACGTTCTGTCGCCTGTAGTAAAATGCCTGTCGCTGAAAAAAGTACTTGCCCTACTTTTCAGGCAGATTTCAGCATTTTGTCCCCATAGACTTGAATGGAAAACGCCTGAACAGTGAGAGAGCGTTTTTTTAATGTGTTTTTTACATGCGTTTTCAGCTAAAACTGCAGCTATTTCTATTGGCCACAGCAAAAATGTCTAAATGAAAAAACGCCTTAAAAAAGCCTATAATATTTGCAAATCTGCTGAAAAAAACGCTTGAAAAAAACGCCTGAAAAATGTTCAGCTCAATGTGAATGAACTTTAAACTTCACATTTAAAGGGGAGCCTTGGCTACAGTAGGGAAAACTTCCAACATTTCTTTAAAGTAGCATTCAACTCTAAAAATAAATAATTGCTAGGAGGTAGAGATTTTTGGCAGAAGATGCAGGCAAAGTCTCTTCTGCCAAAAAAACGTCCTCGTATTTCTTGTAGCAGATTTTTATGTTCTGGGTATAATGTAGGGTGCACGCTCTGTGAATTGTACACCCTTGGCTTATTGCAGATGCCAAGAATGTTCCAGGTGCCAGGGTAGATGGAACTCCTGTGCACACATGCACCAAAGTTACATAGTCAATGGCAGGACGATGGATGAAGAGCATGCCTGGGACATGGTGGTGGTCATGGACGGAGCGAGGGACAAAGCCTGCATAGCACAGCGCTGGAGAAGAACACACTTGTAAGTTCATCATAGTATGTAAGCATGCAGTGAGCATTATGGCAAAAGCCCACCACTAATCACTTTAGGTCTTGGATTAAGCCCCCATGTACACGGGACACTTCTGAACGATGGAAACTGACTGCTGGAAAACGCAGGTTAAAAACATCTGTTTAGCTGCGTTTGCATAACGCATTTATGTGCGTTTGCATTTAGAAGCGTTTTTTAAAGATAAGCACAGGAGAACCTCCCAAATGCCCAGAATGCACTGAAAAGTGGTAAATTATTAACTATTTCAGACTGTTTCAGAGAAATACAGAGAGTAGAAGCAGAGACAGCAGTACGTGCTGACATTAGCTAGGTGTGAGTGGCTCATTAACATTTCTTATATTTCCAAGGGCGGGAAAGGTGTCTGGTGGAGGGAGTCATTAAGGTCACCTGGCAGGGGGTCTTAACATATCTTTTGTTTCCAAGGGTGGGAGAGGTCTGAGGTGTGAATTGGTCATTACAATGTGTGACAAGCTTGGTAGGAACATCCTGTGTTCAGTGTTTTGTCCATCTGAGTACCTTGAAAACACTTTGCATGCATTTTCCATGATGAAAAAAGGCTCTGGACAGCATCGGGAAATGGAAGAGTTAAAAAAAAAAATTTAAGATGCAAATGCTTATAAACTCGATTTGCCGCGTTTAGCTGCGGTTACAAGCGTTTTGTGTTTGAAACGCTGATAAAATCGACTGCTGAAAGCAAGTTTTCTGCGTTCAAAAAAACAACTGTAAACTCAAATGCCTGTAAATTACTGTAAACGAAGATGTGTACATGGACACATAGGAAAACATTAGGGTGAGTTCAGGGGCTGCTGCAAAAAACGCAGAAAAGCTCCTAAACATATCAGCTGCAGTGTACATGAGCCCATAGAAGGGAATTGTTGAAGCACCTGTCTGTGTCCCATTGGAGAGTTTTCTTCATTTCCAATCTGGAGACACAACAGGATATAAAAGGAGATCTCTCCAAAGCAAGGGGAACCCCTCTCTGGAACTAGTTGTCACTGGAACAAGCAATTCACAGGCTTTCATTAGTTGCTCCTTGTCTTTCAATCAAAGATTTGCCTTTCTTCTGCTCAGTCTGTCCTAATTTCACTGCCCCGCTATCCGGTTGTTGGGTGTCTCTTTTCCCTAGTAGGGTTCTGTGCAGGGGCGGACTGACCATTTGGAAACTCGGGCACTGCCCGAGGGCCCGGGGTCAGTAGGGGGCCCCATGAGATGCCCCTGATACCTGTATTGAACTGTATTGTTGCTGTATTGTCTCCCGTTATATTGTAAAGTGCTGAGCAAACTGTTGGCGCTATATAAATCCTGTATAATAATAATAATAATATATAAATCCTGTATAATAATAATATATAAATCCTGTATAATAATAATAATATATAAATCCTGTATAATAATAATAATAATATATAAATCCTGTATAATAATAATATATAAATCCTGAATAATAATAATAATAATAATTTTAATAATAATAATAATGTAGTGCTACTGTAAGTCTCAATGACAATGGTCACAAGGACAAATAGAAAAAGATAATCTCCCCAGTGGGGACACAGACAGCAATACAAATTCTATTCCATGCAAAACTACACAGTGGTTGGTATATTCTGCTAACCTGTCCAAGCCAATCCAAAACAAATATGAGAGTGTTGGGCAACATTCGACCTCATCTTCTCCGATGCATCCTAATGCTTGTTACCTTGGTAACCCTAGGAGGTTAGGTTGTGGGAGAGCTACTTTTGACATCTGAAAGCCGTGTTTCCATGGCGATTCACAGAGGTGTAACTGACATCTTCCCTAATCAGTGATGTTTCCATGCTGGCTTTAAGGCTGGCCATAGGTGATTGAGAGCTGATTGAAAAAAAAAAGAACGGATTTCCCCATCCACACTAGTGAGGTGGATGGAGGAATCCTGCCCTCTGTGTGTGACGATCGTGGCGTCAGACCCCCAGCCCTTCTCACCAACTCATGACCGAAGGCCTAGCCAGTCTAAAACCGCGCTGTCAAGTGCATAACAATGCCACGCTCAGCTGCACCCGCACAAAGATTTTCCAGCTAACGGACCACAATCTATGTACCTGCCACCTGAAAGCGATTGTTACTGGGTCAGGTTAATTATGCAATTAACCCTTCACACTGCCACCACCGCCTTTTTGTAGAGAAAAGGAGGAAACTCGCCAATATTAGCAATAACACTATGATGTTTGAATAATTGTCTGTATACCACTGTCACCACAGGCAGAGGTTTAAAACACACAAGAGCTTTAGAAACAGTTCAACACTTTTCAGAAAATAAGATTTATTACTAAAAAGGTCAAAATGGTGCAATAAATGTATTTACAGAAAAAGATGTAGCCAATATATATATATATAAATACAGAGAGCAATAACACAGCAAAGAGATAACAGAAAGAAGTTTAGAGAGGTAGAGTACTTGCCAAAAGTCCTGGGTTAAGCAGATCAAGTTTCAGAGCAAAAGGGTACCGTCTCCCAAGTTAGTTCTGATGTTAAAAGGGAGATTTCTTCAACTTCTTTCTCCAAACCAAACAGCCTTTTACTAGGAACTCAGCAGGGTGTCTCCTTACAGCAGAGAACCAATCGCCTCATTTGGGGAGGGGTGTTGTAGGCGGGGATCTCAGGCTATGACCAAATCCCTCGCAAGTTATACCATGGGCAATAACCTTCCCTAGGTATATGTAACATTCTATCCACGGGTAGATTAATATGCAGAATCATCTGCTGAACGTCTAGATATCAAACATGCCATTTTTTACTATTCCAGCTAGAACTATATGGCTTTCTGCTCTCCTGTAGACTTCAGCTAGGGGTGTAAGATATCAGACGACTCGCATTAAACTGAGCTATCCGAATATATGCTTGGTTTCCTGGTAATTATTTCCCATCTCCAGATATAAAATTATATGGAAAAGTGGGTTTTAAATGTGAGGTCTGTTTTACGGCTAGCTGGAATGTCTTTGAAGCCCAGTGAAGGACTGGTTTATGGCTTTACGATTATCTCAGATTGAGAAGCTAACAAACACCTGGGTACCAGCTAATTTGGGATTTATAACCATGAAGCTGTTCCGCTGTGCCTGATTGCCTGAGCACTTCTGAACCCAGCATACAGGGACCACGTGTCACTTACAGAGAGGGAGGGGGGATTGGAGGTAGAGTGATACAAGATGGAGGATCCCTAGCAAGATGGATGACCACCTCCATCTCTGTGTGCACAATTGCTACACTGTGCTATTGTATTTTGTCAGTGGGGACTCCTCTGTTGTTAGAATACACTAATCAACACGTCAGACAGTTGGCTGCAACCACTGATCAAATGAAAACATTCCAACAGTCCTGTTTGACTGACTTCTGTCATTTGGAAACGACCATAAATGGATTGAAAGTCAACTGGTCCCTGCTGAACTGACTTTTGATCTATCTATGGCCAGCTTAACTCTGCAGTGTTTTGCCTGCTAGTGATGGACCAGTGATTGAGCAACATCATGCTTGTTCAGCCAACGAAGGAGCCACATTATAGTTAAAGGTTTCTCAACTTGCAATGATAATGATGTTTGCACGTTGTCACCGGAGACAAGATTGCCAGTGTAACATGGTCCCGAAGCTGTTATTAAAACATACCTTCAATGCAAACAGAAGGCCTGCTTACAACAGGCCATACATGAAGCAATTTTCTTTCCCGCAACCGTGGGTTGAAGGAAAGAACCTTGCTAGTTTCCTCCAACAACACACTCAGTGTTGATGGGGGAACAGGGGCGGACTGACAACTCATGGGGCCCCCGGGCAATAGGGGATCATGGGGCCCCTGTCTTCTTGCCCAAACTCAAAAAAGCCTATGAAAAAGGTTCCAGGGGCATCTCATGGGGCCTCCTACTGACCCCGGGCCCTCGGGCAGTGCCCAAGTTTCCAAATGGTCAGTCCGCCCCTGTGGGGGAATCTCTCCTGTGGAGCTTTTGTATTCTGACAGAGGGGGGTTCCCATTCGTCTGCTATATCAAAAAAAAAACCCTACAGGCTGGTTGTACTGAAGTCGACTAATTGATCAACTTCAGCAAAACCAGCCTGCCCATACATGTATTGAAATTCGTCCGGTTCCTGCTGAATTTCGATTCGTCTATGGCCGGATTTACTTATAACCTCCACCATCCCCTTCCCAATACAAATGGCTTGAAATAGCCAGTAAACAGTTAAAAAAAAAAATGTACCCTGTCCATCTTCCAATGCTTCCAGGAGGCACCCAGTCACATGGCATATTTAAGTGTTCTTGCATGGCAAGACCACTTACTGTTATCTCACATATATATTATTATTTAGCACCCTAACTCCTCCCACAGTTTTTACACTACATAGACAGTAATATACCGAAACGTGCGGATTGTTCCTGATTGGTGTGCTATTACTTTGTGGAACGTTTCGCTGAATGGTTCACGAAATATCTGCGTTTTTGTGGTGAAATTTGTCCCATAGGAATGAGTGGCGGAATGTTCAAAACTAGAGTGGGAGCTGACAAAAGCTAGAGTGTGAGCTGAAAAATCAGGACATGATTTCTAAACTGCCATCACTCCCTCATTTTCAAGACCACCTACACAAATCATATATCAACACATTCAGCTATCCCTGCTGCCACTAAAAATGTCTACGGCTAAGCCATAGTCCTGATAGTTTTCACAATATCACCATTTGTTTGCAACTCACGCCGCCCATTGACATTCATTGAAACTCCACTCTAGCCACCTCAAATTTGAAGGAATATCTAAACTGCAACTGTGCCTTCATTGTTAATATTTCAGAGACATACTATGCATCAAAATGTAGGTCTGGGTCTTGTGATTCTCACAATATAAAGCTCTTCGGTGTAGGATTTACCATTTTTAAACTACAACCGTTTGAAAATGGCAACCGCCAGTGAAGTGAGCAAGTTGGAGCAGTTTGTTTTTAACCGCTCTTCTCTGCCCTTGCTGTAGAGTGAGTTGCCATGGGAACCCAGGTGTGTGAGCAGGCAGCAGAGTGACAAAAGCTAGAGTGTGAGTTGTAGACTACTGGTGGAGGCAAGAACACTTCACACAATTTCCCCAGAAATTGTAGCTTTTCTAGTTACTATTACTAGGCAGTTGAAGAAGAAGGCCAATTGGTTTCCATGGGTAACAGCTCACTTGTGCAACAGATGTGATAGTTCAGCCACATGTGTAGTAGTAAACATTTACTCTTCAGATCATCCCTCTTGATGTCTGTGGAAGAAAAAAAACAAGGATTGCGTGCCAGCCTCCCACACATTGTGTTTTGTGATATCCCAGTGTTAGGGGAAAATAAAATGTTTTGTGGGCAGATGTACAAATCCTGACCTCTGTCCTCTCCAGCTATGCAGTGCTGACTGATCACCCAGGTGTGACACCTTTAAAGGGCAATGGCTAGGTTTTCCATCATGTGATGTGGTCCTGTGATCGCCCATGGCCTGCTCTTGCTGGGATCTTACTTTGAAATGACCATAATTTAGGTTTCAAAAGCTTTCAGCAAACTGCGGATATAATCAGTCTTATTTAGTTATCTACTAAACATAAGTCTCAAGCAGTTTTATATAAAAGAGGTTGTTCAAGGTGCGGACAGGGCCAACTCGTGAGGAGACTCCTGTGAACGTGCTCAGTAATGCCCCCAGGACCAGATGGGACTGCGGTCATGTGAACTCAACATTAAGGCAGCAGTCCGTAGAAGTGAGACATTCACCTTACGCAGAAGTGCATTAAACTGGAGGCTCCATACTGTGAGACATTCTATCCCATGATACTGCACACCTTGTCTTTCAAAATGTAGTATTTTGAGGAGGACACCGCTGAGCCTGTGTTCTGCTCCACCAGTCCAGCTTTCCTGTCACCTCACTCCCAGTGACAGAGTAGGGGTCTAATACGTGGACTTCTAATTAGCACCTTCAACTCTCCCATACCTGTGGCTAGGTCCATGGGGTCCTCATGCAACGGATTCAGTCCCAGCTGCTCCAAATGTAGTCACTTCTAGGGAGGGAGTCAGAATACTGACCCCCTCCTTAACCAGGGGACCCATCACTATCTTTCCCACTGTCTGGCTGCTGTCACGTTCCTACCAGTCCTGATTACTCATAGCAATTGTACCACTTCCCGCTAACTGCTACATTGGGTTAACCCTTTGTGGTGGCCCTCTAGTCCTTCTTCACCCCCATGTGTACTTAACAGGTTCTGTTCTTTTGGATATACTATATACCTTCATGCACCCCTTTGTAGCAACTTCAGACCAGGCATTGAACAGCTAATACAAAAGTTACTGATTGGCAAAGAATGCAGTCCAGCAGCACAACAATCATAGACCAGAAGTCCATTTCTAACTACTTAGTGCAAGTTACCCAGTTCACACCTTGCTCAAGGTAAGAATCCTTTAAGTCCATGTATAGTAGTGTCCTGGCTCCAGGTAAAGTTCCCCAGTGGGTGACCTATTAGCAGGGGGCATGTGCTCCTGTGAGAACTACATCGCTCAGCAGACCTTCCCCTCCAGTTCCATATGGGTGCCTGCCGACCTCCTCTTCTATTTGTGGTTCCACAGGATCCCAAAAAACTTGGGAAAGGTCTAAGACACGGTTAACCCCTCAACCTGGGCAGCCTGAACCATCTTCATAACTACACATTGTAATTAATACGCCACATTAATACTTTCAAGGGCACCCCATAAGCACCTGCTTACAAAGAGGCTCTCCTTGGTTGTTGGAAGATCCATATACGTCACAAAAATTCTGACTAGCAGGAATTATATGTACCTTCACTATCGTTTGATTGTTTTCTTAGCAAATAACTATTTATGTAACCATAAATCATGGGACTCAATGGCAAATTGGGGCCCAAGGCCCAAAAGCTAGGTTAGCGTTTCTTCACCAGGTTCCTCCAAAGGTTGTGGGGGGTTCCTTGAGCGATGAGCACTTTCGGCCTCAAACATATGCTACCACTGGAACCAATGATCTTCTTAGAGATCTGTAAGGGGATATTCTCCCCACTGACCACCAATGTAAGGGGGCATTCTCCCTACTGACCACTAATGTAAAAGGGCATTTTTACAACTGTCCAATAATTTAAGTAGCATTCTTGTCACAGATCACCAATGTAAGTAGAATTTTTGTCACAAATCACCAAATGTAAGTAGCATTCTTATCACAGATCATCAATGTAAGGGAGCACTCTCTCCACTGACCACCAATGTAAGGGGAAATTCTCCCTATTGACCACCAATATAAGGGTTAGTTCTTCCCAATGACCCCTAATGTTAAAAGACATCCTTCCCACTGATCCATAATGCATGACACATTCTTCTCATAGACCACCAATGTAAGATGCATTTTGCCTGCTGATCACCAATATATAGTAAGGGAACATTCAGCTCCACTAACTACCAATGTAAGGAACAATCTTCCCATTAACTTGAGAGTTAGGGACTGATGTGAATGTACAATATATATGTAAAGCTCTGCGTAAATTGCCGGCGCTATATAAGTACCGTATATACTCGAGTATAAGCCGACCCGAATATAAGCCGAGGTACCTAATTTTACCACAAAAAACTGGGAAAAACTATTGACTCGAGTATAAGCCCCATCATTAGTATCAGTGGGAGGAATAGTGCCCCATCATTGGTGTCAGTGGGAGGAATAGTGCCCCATCATTGGTATCAGTGGGAGGAATAGTGCCCCATCATTGGTATCAGTGGGAGGAATAGTGCCCCATCATTGGTGTCAGTTGGAGGAATAGTGCCCCATCATTGGTATCAGTGGGAGGAATAGTGCCCCATCATTGGTGTCAGTGGGAGGAATAGTGCCCCATCATTGGTGTCAGTGGGAGGAATAGTGCCCCATCATTGGTATCACTGGGAGGAATGGTGCCCCATCGTTGGTGTCAGTGGGAGGAATAATGCCCCATCATTAGTATCAGTGGGAGGAATAGTGCCCCATCATTGGTGTCAGTGGGAGGAATAGTGCCCCATCGTTGGTGTCAGTGGGAGGAATAATGCCCCATCATTAGTATCAGTGACACCAATGATGCGGCACTATTCCTCCCACTGACACCACTGACACTTGCTGACCCCTGTTGCAGTATGGTGCTGCTGCAGCCAGCATATGTGGTTGCAGCAGCACCTCTGCACTGCACACTTACCGGCTTTTCCCTCACTCGATTTTCGCGGGTCCGCTTGGCTCCGCCTCCTCACCCGTGATTGGCCGCCTGTGTACCTTTCCTGAGCTACAGTTCTGGCGGCCAATCACCGGTGAGGAGGCAGAGCCGAGCAGCAGGAGTGAGGGAGTGGCCGGAGCAGCGCTTCCTGGATGGATCATCGTGGGAGCCGGGTAAGAGACAGCAGCCCTCTGCCCACCCCTGTACGCGCCCCGCTTGACGGAGCCTCGCGCCCCCCCATCTGCAGACATTGACTCGAGTATAAGCCGAGGGGGCCGTTTTTCAGCACAAAAAATGTGCTGAAAAACTCGGCTTATACTCGAGTATATACGGTACCTGTAATAAATAAATAAATAAATTAACCCCCAGTCAGGGGCAGACTGACAACTCATGGGGCCCCCGGGCAATAGGGGATCATGGGGCCCCTGTGTCCTTGCCCACACTAAAAAAAGCCTATAAAAAAGGTACCAGGGGCATTTCATGGGGCCTCCGGGCAATAGGGGATCATGGGGCCCCTGTGTCCTTGCCCACACTCAAAAAAGCCTATAAAAAAGGTACCAGGGGTATTTCATGGGGCCCCCTATTGATCCCGCACCCTCGGGCAGTGCCCGAGTGCTCGAATGGTCAGTCCGCCCCTGCCCCCAGTGTACTACTACCCTTCACTGAGAACTGGTTTAGAAGAGGACTTCTTCACTAACCCTCAATTTAAAGGGTCACTTCTCCACTGAGTGTTAGGGAGCACTACTGTTTTCACTGCCTGCATTTCGTTTTTAATACTATTACTATTTGTTTCATTTCATTATTACTACAAAAAAAATAATAATTGTGGTGTCAACTATGTTAGGTATACCATATTCATTATTGTTTTTATTCTTATATCTACAGCTATTCACGCTAGCATCTGATGAGCTGTAGGTATAATAATTATTAGCAGAGTTGTCTTGAGATTTGAAAGTTATTTAAAGGGTTCCTCCATCTTAAAAATGTTGAGAAAGCTGGCCTAGGGTATCCAATCAAAGGCACATCAAGGGCATCATAACAAAAAAAGTGAAAGCCTGTGTACTACCCTATGGAGAGCGAGACAGAGAGAGAGACTGCCCTGGAGAAGGTGTGAGGATAGCCAGAAGGGTGCAAAACTGGATGCTGGAGCATATGAGACTGCCCAGGAAAGTGTGAGAATACCATGAAGAGTTTGTGAGAGCAACTTATGGGAAGGGACTTACCTGCAGAGCCGCACAGGGAAGCGTCCTGTTCCCCCAGCAGGATCCCCTGACCCCTGACCCCATGACATAGCAACTGGGGAATGCTAACAGTTAACTAGTAGCAGAGTATATGTCTGATTTAAAGTGGGACAGCAGCCAAAATCCTTTCTTTTTATTCTGGAATAGATTAGAACCATTCAGCCTTTATTCCCATCTGTGTTCAAGTTAGGCAGGTACAGTGGGGATCGAAAGTTTGGGCACCCCAGCTAAAAATTTGTATTAATGTGCATAAAGAAGCCAAGGAAAGATGGAAAAATCTCCAAAAGGCATCAAATTACAGATTAGACATTCTTATAATATGTCAACAAAAGTTAGATTTTATTTCCATCATTTACACTTTCAAAATAACAGAAAACAAAAAAATGGCATCTGCAAAAGTTTGGGCACCCTGCAGAGTTAATATCTTGTACTGCCCCCTTTGGCAAGTATCACAGCTTGTAAACGCTTTTTGTAGCCAGCCAAGAGTCTTTCAATTCTTGTTTGAGGTATCTTTGCCCATTCTTCCTTACAAAAGTCTTCCAGTTCTTTGAGATTTCTGGGCTGTCTGTCACACACTGCTCTTTTAAGGTCTATCCATAGATTTTCGATTATGTTGAGGTCAGGAAATTGTGAAGGCCATGGCAAAACTTTCAGTTTACGCCTCTTGATGTAATCCCCCGTGGATTTCGAGGTGTGTTTAGGATCATTATCCATTTGTAGAAGCCATCCTCTCTTTAACTTCAGATTTTTCACAGATGGCATCAAGTTACCATCCAAAATTTGCTGAAATTTTATTGAATCCATTTTTCCTTCTACTCGTGAGATGTTCCCTGTGCCACTGGCTGCAACACAACCTCAAAAAATGATTGATCCAACCCCATGCTTATCAGTTGGACAGAGGTTCTTTTCATTAAATTCTGTGCCCCTTCTTCTCCAAACGTACCTTTGCTCATTCCGGCCAAAAATATCAATTTTAACCTCATCCGTCCACAGAACTTGTTTCCAAAATGCATCAGGCTTGTCTATATGTTCATTTGCAAAGTTCAAACGATGATTTTTGTGGTGAGGACGTAGTTTTCTTCTGATGACTCTTCCATGAAGACCATATTTGTACAAGTATCTCTTTATAGTGGAATAGTGACCACAACTCCAGTGTCTGCCAGATCTTTCTGGAGGGATCGTGCAGTCAAACGTGGGTTTTGAATTGTTTTTCTCACAATCCTGCGAGCTGTTCTGTCTGATATTTTTCTTGGTCTTCCAGATCTTGCTTTAACTTCCACTGTTCCTGATGGCTGCCATTTCTTAATTACATTCCGAACAGAGGATATTGACATCTGAAAACGCTTTGCTATCTTCTTATAGCCTGCTCCAGCTTTGTGAGCGTCAACTATTTTCAGTTTCAGTTTTGTAGACAACTGCTTAGGAGAACCCATGGTGCTGATTGTTGGGGCAAGGTCAGATGAGTCTGGGCATTTAAAACCTTTGAGATTGACATAACCTGGTCTTCCCAGACGATGATTGAGAACAATCCATGACACTGGCAGGTCTCAGCTTTGCAAAGGGGGCAGTGCATGCTATAAATTCTGCAGGGTGCCCAAACTTTTGCAGATGCCATTTTTTTGTTTTCTGTTATTTTGAAAGTGTAAATGATGGAAATAAAATCTAACTTTTGTTGACATATTATAGGAATGTCTAATCTGTAATTTGATGCCTTTTGGAGATTTTTCCATCTTTCCTTGGCTTCTTTATGCACATTAATACAAATTTTTAGCTGGGGTGCCCAAACTTTCGATCCCCACTGTACATCCTCTCTTCCTATTTTGGAATCACCTATCACCAATACATAAGTGAGGGGAGATTTATCCAAAAGGGACACAGAAAGCAATACAAACCTTATTGATAAAATACTCTTCGCCATTCTGTTGCTGTCTCTGCCCTCATTGGAGAGTTTTTCTTACTTCCTGCTTTGGTGACACAACCAGAAGTGAAAAATCTCCCCAACATGGACATAAACAGCAATTAAAACCTGCCAGAACTTTTAGGTCACGAACACTTTATTATAAAACTTTAAAAAGGTTTGAGGTGGAGTCCTAATTTAAGCCATTCATGTATGGGAAGGCTGAATGTACCCAAGTTGGTCGATCAACTTGGGTACACCCAACGCGCCAGATTTTACATTCGATTATTACTAGCGGCTGTTATAGCCTCTAGCAATAATTACTGTGTTCTCCTGGTGGGGGAGGCTTCCCCTGTCTCCCCCGCTGGGAGAACACAATGGCTCTGCAAGAGGGTTTCCCCCATCAACACTGTGTTCATGGGGGAATCACAGGTATTTTCTCCGTCTATGGCCGGCCTTAGATTGTACATTTTTCTCAGGTCCTCATCATGCAATAGACCATCTAAAGTACCCTAAACATTGTAGGTCAGTTTACTGTATAAACGTGATCGAATTGCCTGAACATGCAAGCTTTCTGTTATTGGGAAGGAAGGTTCAGGAAGCCATTCCCCACAATGGCCTTATCTATGGAAATACAGAATAATATATCATTTCCTCCCAAAATAATTAGCATTGGGGGGGTGATGGTGGAAGCTCACTGGTGCTTGTAGATTTGGGTATCATCATATAGTGCAGCTGATTTCTCAAGTCTGTGGATATCGTTATCCTGCTAAAACATGCAAAAGGAAAACTAAACATTGCTGGCACGATAAGACTCAGAGGCCTTGTGCACAGGAATTTTATTTATTAGTTGTTTTTAGTGGAAAAAAACATCATAGGTCATTCCTAGAATGGAAAAAAATGAGGCCAAGCATTCCAGTCGTTCGTATGAAAAGGCCCGTGGAGCTGTTCAGGTCTTGGTATTGACGTTAGGTGCATGTCACGTTCTAGCTGGAGCCTACATGCTTATTGTCCTTCTGATGAGAGTTCATTTGTGTTGTGGGGAGACTTGGTGGACCTGATCTACAGTTCCAAGAATATTGCTACAATGAAACAGTTTTGTGAAGAGGAGTGGTCCAAAATGACTCCAGATCGTTGTGCAGGTCTGATCTGCAACTACAGGAAACGTTTTGGTTGAGGTTATTGCTGCCAAAGGAAGGTCAACCAGTTATTAAGTCCAAAGGTTCACATACTTTTTCCTCCCTGCACTGTGAATGTTTATATGTTATGTGCAATTAAACCATGGCAACATCTAATGTTTGTGTAGTATTATGTTCAGCAGACTGTGTTCTTCTATTTTTGTGACTTAGATGACGTTCAGAGCACATTTTATGCCCAATTCATGCAAAACTCCACGTAATCCCAAGGGGTTCAGATACTTTTTCTTGCAACTGTATGTTATTCCTCTACACACAGACTGGCAAGGCATGCAGGACTACTCCACAGTTCTTTTCTGTATGACTGACAGCCGTATGTTTGTCTCAAAGTCTGTCGCAGCCTTTAAAGGAAACCTTTTCTGGTAGACACATGGAGGGCACCATATGCAGTCCCCTTCTGAAGATGCTAGCTATCTGACTAGTACACTGACCAAGTGGGTTCAATATGGTTTGAGTCACTGACCTGGAACTAGTAAGCATATCTCTAAAGTTAGACATATTTATTTGCATTGTTGTATACGGCTGTTCAGTCCAAAATTTCATCAACCTAGAAGCCACAGGTGCCATGGCCTTCAATAGTAATCAATGGCTGTACACCATTGATTGATTGTTGATCTTAAATTGTTACATAGGTAGGTTGAAAAAAGACACTAGTCCATCTAGTTTAACGAATTAAAAGAAACATACAAATAGAAAACCTTCATATACACTATCCTATACCCAAAAATGCACATGTATATGGGCCTACACCGCTGGCAGCCTCCATCATTTCTCAAGAAAGAAAAACTCACCTGTCCAGCCACTCGTACTTCTGATCTTTACTTGCTTCAAGATCCTTCAAGATCCTTCAATACATGTCTGGATGGTGACGAACAGAAAAGAGTTTGACACCTTAATGCTAAGAAATGGTAGAGAAGCTGGCCTCGGGGTATGCAAATATATTAGGCACTGTGCAACTCAGGTTGGTTGGTAAGGCCACCACCCTCTTCAGATGTACCATCATATCTGAGGAGATGGAGGTCGGTGTATAACCATTTTCTGCTCTGAGGAAGGGAGCTGGTTAGCCGAAATGCATCAGCTAGTATGGTCATCTGCTTTGTCCCATGAGGATAGAGGGCGACCTTCTGGTTTCTGTAATTGTGACATGCCATTTTGGCTTGTGAGTATAATCTGTATATTCTACCTTTTATATTGTTGATAATGCACTAGGCGTTTGCACCCTTTTGTTTTTGTTGTTTGTAGATGCCTGGGTGGGTTGCAGTCTTGGTCCCCTCTGAGCGCTGTGGTTCCACCCACCAGCCCCTACATCCCTACTGTATCCTCAAGTGACCTAGGGGCCATCAGATGGAACCACATTGCTTGACGGAGGAAGGGGGCATCAGACACACCTGGAAGCAAGTTTCTTTTTTTGCACATTGGTGTCAGGATCACTTTAAGGAGAGGCTATACTATATTTTAAGTATATGTGCTTTCTGAATCAGTATTAATCCTGGCAAAGGTTTGGCTAAGTTTTGCCAAAAGTGTGTTAATAACTAAGGGGTATCACTTGGCCTTCAACATTTCTGCATGAATTATTAGTCCTCATGCACACTGGACGCTGCCTTTTTTTGGCAGTTTTTTTTTTCTACAACCAGTAAACTCCCCAGCATGTTATCCTATGTATCCATGCACACATAGACTGAAATCAGCGTTTTTTGGCAGGGGCCTTTTTTGGCTGGAAAAACCCCCCCAGGACTAGTGGAGAAGTTTTTTCGCTGGTAAAATGCTCCATCGTGGCAAAATGCGGCAAACTTTTAGTGGAAAAAAACATCATAGGTCATTCCTTGGACTTTTTTGAGCAAAAGAAAAAAATGTTTTTTTGCTCCAAAAAACGCTAAAAAAACACAAACATTAAAAAACGTGGCTAAACGCTAATGCAAAAACGCTGAAAAACTTACTTTACACAGCTAACATTACCAGCATTATTAAAACGCCCCATGTGTATGGAGCCTTATTATAAAGCCCGGTAGTTAGCAATTCTTGCTATTTTACATTTATTTCAGGTACCGTATTTTCCGGCGTATAAGATGACTTTTACCCCTTGAATATCTTCTCAAAAGTCGGGGGTCGTGTTATACGCCGGTATACGGCATGCTGACACTTTTTAGGGGGGCGGCGGCACCTTCCAACGGAAGGGAAACTAAGTACAGGGGTGGGCAGGGGCTGGTGTTTCTTACCTGGCTCCGGTCCCACGACGATGCAGTCCAGGAAGCGTGGCTGCTCCTTCATTCAGTTCGGCCCCGCGAAAATCGAGTGAAGGAGCAGCCGGTAAGTGTGCCGTGCAGAGGTGCTGCTGCAACCACATATGCTGGCTGCAGCAGCACCATACTGGAACAGGCGTCAGCAAGTGTCATTGGTGTCAGTGGGAGGAATAGTGCCCCATCATTGGTGTCACTGATACCAATGATGGGCATTATTCCTCCCACTGACACCAACGATGGGGCACTATTCCTCCCACTGACACCAATGATGGGGCACTATTCCTCCCACTAATACCAATGATGGGGCGCTATTCCTCCCACTGATACCAATGATGGGGCACTATTCCTCCCATTAATACCAATGATGGACACTATTCATCCCACTGACACCAATGATGGGGCACTATTCCTCCCATTAATACCAATGATGGACACTATTCATCCCACTGACACCAATGATGGGGCACGATTCTTCCCACTGGTGTGCATTGGAAGAGGGGTAGTCTTATACGGCGAGTGGTTACATCTGACTGCCCAGTTGCTTTTGTTACCCAGCAGGTAGACCAGCTGTAGAGCTGTTTGCTTGTAAGCTCCCCTGCCACAGACCATGGCCAAGTCTTGAATATATGTTTATGGGGCAGTCTTTCTTTACCAGGCTTCCATGAAACTCTGGGGTTCCTCTGGAGTACATGTGTCAAACTCAAGGACTGTGGACTGAATCCAGCCCCCTAGGCCATTTTATTTGGCCCTTGCACCTCTCCTGCAGCTGTGGCACCCTCTTCATCTCCTCCCCCATGTTGTCTCAGCAGTTGGCAGCAGAGAGGAGCACAGCACTCCTTCTACAGATCCTGCGCCTCTCTGTGCAGCTGCAGCACTCCCTCGTCTCCTCCTCCCCTGGTCTTAGCATTCAGCTGACTCCAGCCCTCCTCTGGTCCTCCTCCAGACCCTGCACTTTCTGCTTCCCATATTCTTCCTGACAGCAGCACAAGGTTAGGGAGGTGCTCTGTGATGTAAGAGAAGGGTCGTGGACTCATGACTTCTGATGGTGGGAGCTCTTGATATCTGATTTAAGGGAGGGGTGGGGTGCTCTGGTCATCTAGTCTTACAGATACAGCTAGTCCTTTGAGGGCAACCATAATGCTGATGTGGGCCACAATGAAATTGAGTTTGGCACCCCTGCTGTAGAGGTTTCTAGGGGCTCCTTGGGAAGAGAGCCGTGGCAGGGTGATCTCCTGCCTACATTGATCACCAATATAACTAACCAATGGGCACTACAATTTTCTCTGTCTGTGTTTCTTTTTGCCATTATTAATAATTTCCATGTATAATTATTAGGTTAGAAACACCAATATTCACTCTGTGAAACTCTGTACAACCTACTGATCACACTTATGTACCATCAGCTGTAAGTCTAATAATTTCATTGGGGTTCCCTGAGATAGTTTTGGATAGTTTTTTGCCTAAGGACAACCACAACATGCCTGAACCTCCAACTATTCAACTCTGATTTTGGGCGCTTTAGGAAATGTTTCTTGGTAGGCACCATTCTGGCTTGAGCGCTTCAAAGTATGAGCATGAATTACTTGTTCTTATCATATGTAACCGATAACCTCTTACACTTGCCTCTTATTACATATAATACCAGCACACAGTCTTTGTGTGTTTAAGATAAGTAAGATTGTTTTAGGATTCGGAGACACAGATCTATACTCTCACAGTCACATGGTCCTGTAAACTGGGTGCTTACGTAATAATCTGTCAGTGCTCAGAGCTCCATGCAATCAAGTGTACTAAAGCTACCTCTAAGGGCTCCATGTACACTGCAGCTGATAAACTCACGTTTAGGAGCTGTTTAGCGTTTTTTCAGCAGCCCCTGAACTCTCCCTAATGATGTACACATCTTCGTTTACAGTCGTTTACAGGCATTTGAGTTTACAGTCGTTTTTTTGAACGCAGAAAACTTGCGTTCAGCAGTTGATTTTATCGCGTTTATAAGCATTTGCAAAATTCTTTTAACTCTTCCAGTTCCCGATGCTGTCCAGAGCCTTTTTTAATCATGAAAAATGCATGCAAAGCGTTTTCAAGGTACTCAAATGGACAAAACACTGAACACAGGATGTTCCTACCAAGCTTGTCACACATTGCAATGACCAATTCACACTTCAGACCTCTCCCACTCTTGGAAACAAAAGATATGTTAATGACCATTCACACCTCAAATTCCTCATGAAGACCCCCTGCCAGGTGGCCTTAACCTCCTTAGTGGTTTTCCCGAGTGTAGCTAGGGGTAAAATTTCAATACCAAGAGCGGTAACCCCGAGCTACACTCAGGGAGTCCCTGCAGAGCTTACCTTGTCCTTTGCTCCCGCAATGTGTCCCCTGCAGCGTCCCCGGCCATCTCCTCCAGCCGATGCCGGCATCCGGCTTCCGTCTTCCGGTCCCTGTGGCGTCGGGACGTACGGGCACTGGAACCGGCGGGAAATTTGAAATTTTTAAAAAATGTCATTTTTGCTGTCATTGCTGTTTCAATGCATTTCACATATATTTTGTCCAGAGTGCTTTGTCCTGTGCCCTGCCTGCATTTTGACTGTTCTTTCTGCCTGGAAACTTAGAAAAGTCCATGGCGTCCAAAAAGCGTCCCTTTACGTCAAAAGCGGTTTTAGACTAGCGATAGTAAATCAGAACCACTTGCAGAATTGAGTGATGATTCGTGGGGAAATTCGTCATCAGACACTGAAAACGATTTTGCGACTTTGCTCAGCGATGTGCGAATTTGCCTCTGTATTTCAAATTTCCGTGTTTTTGGTTTGATTATATTATTGAATTAAATTTATTATTATTATATTATTATTTTTTATGATTATTTATTAAATTATAATTTATGATTTCGTGTTTCAAGTTTTATCATATCCGGAATGTTTACTAGACTCTTGTTCGGACAGATTTCAGTGAGTTATTCCTAAAAATTACAGCCTACAATAAAAAACTACATATTTCCATGCAAAAAAATGGTACCACTTTCAGCACAAAAAATCGGAAAGAATCATACCGCCAAGGAGGTTAATGACTCCCTCCACCAGACACCTTTCCCACCCTTGGAAACAAAAGAAATGTTAATGAGCAACTCACACCTAATTATCTCAACACATACTGCTGTCTCTGCTTCTGCTCTCTGTATTTCTCTGAAACAGTCTGAAATAGTTAATAATTTACCACTTTTCAGTGCATTTTGGGAGGTTCTCCTGTGCTTATCTTTAAAAAACGCTTCTATGCAAACGCAGCTAAACAGACGTTTTTTAACCTACGTTTTCCAGCAGTCAGTTTCCATTGTTCAGAAGTGTCCCGTGTACATGGGGCCTAAGACAAAAGACAACGGTCAGAAGATCAAAACTATTGCAATAAACATACATGCTTGTCTTAGGTAAGTGTGCATGTTCATACATGCACACTTACCTATGCCAGCTTATCACAATTGTGAATGGGGGGAAGCATCTGCACCTCCACTTTAATAGGGAGCACTTGACCAAATGCCTAGGTGTTTTTGGTCACATGCAGGGCCGGTGCTAGACTATTTTATGCCCTAGGCAAGACCAGGAAAGGTTAGCATTTCAGGGCGAAAAATTGATCAACCACTGGCAGTGTATAGGATTTTTCTTAATGGAGGAGAGGGCATGAGCAGATGTGTCCCCATTGCAACATCTTTAATGCAGCTGAGCCTGGAGACCGAAGGTTGTTAACCTCCATATTGCTGGATGTTCAGCATCAGGAAGAGGACAGGGCAGCACTGAAGTGAAGATTTCTACAGAATCCAGGAGCTTGCACATCGTGGGACATATTTCATTAAGGTAAGTAATGTAATTAAAGCTCTAGAGCAGGGGTCACCAAACTTTTTAAACAAAGAACCAGTTTACTGTCCTTCAAACTTTAGGGGGGCCGGACTGTGCCCAGTGGAAGTAAATAATGGTCCATCTTTGGTATTTGGAGGTAAAATAGTTGGTATCAGTGGGAGGAATAGTGCCCCATAATTGGTGTCAGTGGGACGAATAGTGTCCCATTGTTAGTGTCAGTGGGACGAATATTGCCCCATCATTGTTATCAGTAGAAGCAAGAGTGCCCTATCATTGGTGTCAGTAAGAGGAAGCGTGCCCCATCATTGGTATCAGTGGGAGGAATAGTGTCCCATCATTGGTATTAGTGGGAGGAATAGTGTCCCATCATTGGTGTCAGTGGGAGGAGTAGTGCCCCATGATTGGTATCAGTGGGAGGAATAGTGCCCCATCATTGGTATCAGTAGGAGGAATAGTGCCCCATCATTGGTGTCAGTGGGAGGAGTAGTGCCCCATGATTGGTATCAGTGGGAGGAAGAGTGCCCCATCATTGGTGTCAGTGGGAAGAATAGTGCCACGTTGTTGGTATCAGTGGGAAGAATAGTGCCCCATCATTGGTGTCAGTGGGAAGAATAGTGCCACGTTGTTGGTGCCAGTGGGAAGAATAGTGCCACATTGTTGGTATCAGTGAGAAGAAGAGTGCCCCATCATTGGTGTCAGTAGGAGGAAGAGTGCCCCATCATTGGTGTCAGTGAGAAGAATAGTGCCCCATCATTGGTATCAGTGGGAGGAGTAGTGCCCCATCATTGGTATCAGTGGGAGGAAGTAGTGCCCCATCATTGCTGTTGGTGGGAAGAATAATGCCCCATAGTTGGTTTCAGTGGCAGGAATAATTCCTCAAGGGTCGGATAAAGGCAAGCAAAGGGCCACATCTGGCCCCCTGGCCACAGTTTGGAGACCACTGCTCTAGCAGAAAAGTGCATTTAAAGAAAAACACTGCAATACTGGGTTAAAAATTGTGCTCACTTAAAATTCAGAATACTTTCCTATTAAGTCCCGAGGAAGAATATTTCCAGTAATTCATAGCTTACACCACAAATAGTTGCAGAAGCAATGGTCCTGTTGGCAGATAACCGAATTCTCACTGCTAAAAAAAACCAAAATCAATAATTGCTATTTATACTCCATGTGTGCAAGGATAGAGGAGCTGGGGCAAAGGGCACGCTGGCTGAATCTGCAGGCAAGGCCTAAAGGTAACAGCGGGTTCATGCCGTGTCATTTTTGGGTCAGTGAACAGTGTCAGTTTAAGTCTTTTTGACCTTCACTTAATACGGCTGAAACAAGGTGACACGGGCATATTGCAGAAACAACACCAAGGGCATTTATTAATAAGGTGCACCTGTCCAACTCTAACTAACAGCAGGTTTCAAGGGTGTGTGGGCAACCTAGACTAATAATAGGTGGTAAATAGATCTAGAAATAGATATGAAGTCAGATGTACAATGTTCCAACAACCTCTATTTTCATAGACTAATGCAGGCCATAGACGGGTCGAAAACCGGCCGTTTTTTTAACAAAAAAACAAAAAATCGGTCGTTCAATAGGCCGACGTTACCACCAACGGTAAAAAAAATCGGCTGATTTTTGTCCTGTCTACGGCCGGCATTTAATTACTTCAGTCTCTGCAGAGAGCTCCGCTATTATATTTCACATTAAAAAGTATTGTGGTTGCAACAATGTATCCATTTGTATCCATTTTGGATACAGATGTTTTATTCGGATACAAATAGATACATTGTTGCAACCGCTATACTTTTCATATAAAATATAATAGTGGACTGGAATTCTTCTTCTTCTTTTTCTTCTTCTTATTGTTCTTTTTCTTCTTCTTCTTTTTCTTCTTCCTCTTCTTTTTCTACTTCTTCTTTTTCTACTTCTTTTTCTTCTTTTTCTGCTTCTTCCGCTTCTGCTTCTTTTTCTTCTTCTTATTTTTCTACTTCTTCTTTTTCTTCTTCTTTTTCTACTTCTTTTCTTCTTCTTCTTCTTTTTCTTCTTCTTCTTTTTATTTTTCTCCTTCTTTTTCTTGCAGGTCATGGCTCATGCACAGATTTTTTATTGGTAAAAAGATCGGCCAATTTGCCCATCATTGTGCCAAAATACAGAAAAACGGCCGACCAATTAACCCATTAACGGTGCAAAAATCTGCCGATTTTTTTTCGGGCCGAAAAATCAGCTGATTTTAGACCTATCTGTGGCCTGCATTACTGCCACTTTCCTGCTACAGCAGCTGAGTTACAGTGTCTGAGGCTAAGTTCACACTAGCTTTGTCAGCAGGCATCAGACAGGCGTTTGGGAAGCGTTTTCAACGCTTCTCAAATGCCTATGAAAATTCTGCACATGGCAGCACACAGTGCTGTTCACACGGAAGCGTTAGCGTCGCAGCAAAACCGATGCTTCGTGTCGAGTCAGGAGGTGTTGAAGCCTGCCATTCAAGTCTATGGCGGTTGCGAGGTGGTTGCGGAGCGTTAATACCATTTAACTTCATTATAGGCGTTTGTGGTGAGGTTTTAATGCTTGGCAAACGCCTATCAACTGCCTCAAAACCGCACACTGGGCGTTTTTGGGAGCGTTTTGGGAGCGTTTGAGGAGCATTAAAAACGCTTCCCAAACGCCTCTCTAACGCCTGTCAAACGCTATAGCGGCGTTTGGCAAGAGTTAGAAATAAAGTCAAGTGTGAACAAGCCCTTAGACAAGTGTTTGGGAAGCGTTTTTAACGCTCCTCAAACGCTCCCAAAACGCCCTATGCGCGGTTTTGAGGTGGTTGATAGGTGTTTGCCAAGCATTAAAACTGCACCACAAACTCCTAAAATGAAGTTAAATGGTATTAACGCTCCGCAACCGCGTCACAATCGCACCGCAAACATCTGCTAGGCGTTTGCGAAGCGGCACCATAGACTTGAACTGGAGGCTTCAACTCCTCCTGACTGGACACAAGGCTACAGTTTTTCCGTGATGCTGCTTCCGTGTGAACAGCACTGTGTGCTGCCATGTGCAGAATTTTCATAGGCATTTGAGAAGCGTTACAAACGCTTCCCAAAAGTCTGTCTGACGGCTGCTGACAAAGCTAGTGTGAACGTAGCCTAACACCTGTCAAATGCTATAGGGGCGTTTGGGAGGAGTTAGAAATAAAGTCAAGTGTGAATGAGCCCTAACTATGCAATCCAACAGGCATCAGAACAAACCTGGCCATACGTGTGTAGATTTCTTCCGTTCAGCCTGCAGGGTGAATGCAAGAATCTAACACTTTCCTAATTCCATTCTAAATGAATGAATCTCCCATGCCGACCTATTGTATTCTGACAGACAGTGCCCAAAGTTGTCAGAATACCTCAGCAGTGATTGTATCTGATTGGCTGAAATTAGTGTTCGACTGACAACCTTCTACCCGGGCTTCTTCGATCTTTAAAATTAAATTTGTTGAGCCAGGTAGTGGCGGCAGGATTCAGGCTCGAAAATGCATTGTGATTTGTACCTTTGGGGGTTTTTTTTTGGGATGCCAGGCAGCATTTCCTGCTTTTTGGCCTAGGCCGATCTCTGCTGCCTCTTGGGATTGCTTTGTCACTGCTATCGCAGGAGGCACAGTTTTCTGTGTGTGCGCACAAACACTGTGAGCAACCAAAGTGCCCTTAAAGCTAGAACTGGCAGCATTTATGCACATTGTACCTGTGCGCATGTCCCAAATAACTGTCAGAAACTGGTGGCGCATCTGTGCACGCACCAAACCTTTCAAGATGGCAGTGTGTAAGAGGGACGGAAGGAGGAGATGGATGTGGCAGTAAACTTCTTTAGAGCGGAGCTCATGGCTTCGCCTGAAAAATTAAAAGCCAGCATCTACAAATACTGTAACTTTTAATATATTGACACTTACTTGTCCAGGGATCCAGCAATGTCCTCAACTGAGCCGATTCTTCAATCAGCTTTGGGTGCAGGCGTCGGCCTAAGGTCAGCAAGTACAAATACTGTAGTTGCTGACTTTTAATATATTGACACTTACCTGTCCAGGGATCCAGCAATGTCCTCAACCAAGCCGATTGTTCAATCGGCTTTGGGTACAAGCGTTGGCCTAAGGTCAGCAGGTACAAATTCTGTAGTTACCGACTTTTAATATATTGACACTTACCTGTCCAGGGATCGAGCGATGTCCTCAACTAAGCCGATTCTTCAATCAGCTTTGGGTGCAGGCGTCGGCCTAAGGTCAGCAAGTACAAATACTGTAGTTGCTGACTTTTAATATATTGACACTTACCTGTCCAGGGATCGAGCGATGTCCTCAACCAAGCCTATTCTGCAATCTACTTTGGGTGCAGTCGTCAGCATAAAGTCAGCAGCTACAAATACTGTAGTTGTTGACTTTTAATATACTGACGCTTACCTGTCCAGGGATCCAGCAATGTCCTCAACTGAGCCGATTCTTCAATCAGCTTTGGGTGCAGGTGTCGGCCTAAGGTCAGCAAGTACAAATACTGTAGTTGCTGACTTTTAATATATTGACACTTACCTGTCCAGGGATCCAGCAATGTCCTTAACCGAGCCGATTCTTCAATCGGCTTTGGGTGCACACTTCAGCATCTTAAAGTGGAGTTTTACCCAAAAGGGGAAGTTCCGCTTTAATGCTTTGTCCCCCTCTCCCCATTAAGGATTGGCACCTTTGGGGAGCAGCTACCTGAGTTTGACAGGTACCCGCTCCCACTTCTGCTGCAATCGCCTAGGCAATCAGAAGTGGAAGTTGTCCTCCCCCACTCCCTCCCTGGAGCCATTGGGGCCATTCACAAAGCGCAGCGTTTTTCGCACATGCGCAGTGGGCACCTGGCTGTGAAGCCACAAGCTGTCACAGCCAGGTGCCCACACTAAAGATGCCGGCGCCAGGGAGAGAAGGCAGCCGGTGAAACCAGCAGTGGTGAGAACATCGCTGGACCGACGGACAGGTAAGTGACTGTATACAGTTCTTGTAGCTGCTGACTTTTATTTTTATTTTTTTCAGCTGGAACTCCGCTTTAAGTAAGGGAAACCTATTGTGCATGCGTGAAGTGCGCTGTGCTTTGTGAATGGCCCCGCAGTCTCCTGGGACTTGTGAAGTGTCCCCGAAGGCTGTGGGTGAAGGTGGGGGAGGGCCGAACTTTGGACTCAGATTACCGTGGTGCATCTGACCAGAAGTGGGAGCAGGTACCTCTCATACCCAGATACCCCCCCAAAAGTGGCAAATGTGGCAGTGGAGCGAGAGAGGATGCAAACAAGCGGAACTTCCCCTTTTGGGCGAAGTTCCACTTTAATAATAATATCGTGATGATATGTGTTGTCATTAATTGCACACAGATTTCCAATCTTTAAATTGCCTTAACAGCCACCCTAATGGGCCCCTTCAACCCCAGGCCCCATAGCTATGGCTATTGTTACGCCACCGATTGTCACATGAAGTTCCTCTGAAGACATAACAGACCGAAAAACACAGGCAGGGCTGAAGTTGAGTTCCTTGGGGCTCTGATGGAGAATGTCAACCAAGCAAACCAAACATAAATAACTCGCACCGTGCAATTAGTTAATGTATCACGATGAAAGAGTGATGGGGAAAAGAGAGGCTTTCTTGGGTGAAGGTTAAATCGGGATCCTCTCGTGTCTTGCTTCACATGTGGCAGACTCTCGTTAAAGGAAACCTGTCATAAGAGAAGTTTAGAGGCTGCCATTTTTGACCTGAAGATACTCGTCTTCTGGTCATCACAACGACCCTCTTGCTTTGAGTTGTGAAGTCACTGGCCTAGAAGCATTTACAGTAGAGAAGGACTTTTACCTTTACTCTGATCTTCATAGCCAGACAATAGCATTTCTTTCATGACAAGTTTACTTTAGAAGGAAAATCCATTTTCATTAACCTCTTCCTGCCCAACCTGGTGTCACTTTCATAGGGTCTGTACCAGGGGCGGACTGACCATTTGGAAACTGGCACTGCCCGAGGGCCCGGGGTCAGTAGGGGGCCCCATGAGATGCCCTTGCTAACTTTTTCATAGGCTTTTTTGAGTTTGGGCAAGGACACAGGGGCCCCATGAGCCCCTATTGCCCGGGGGCCCCAGGAATTGTCAGTCCACCCCTGATCTGTACGTCAGGAAGCATCAGCCGATTGTGGGAACACTGTGATTAGCTGCCACAGTGGCCACATGATTGGTAACCTGTTTCACCAATTCCCGATCATTAGTACGGACTGAGAGCTGCCTTTCACAACTCAGGGAATGTACTGGGAGGGCTGTCAGCACAGAATGCTCTGCTGCCCATGGACACGTGTGTGGGAGTTAAACCCCACCCTCTTTGGCACTGCACGTATGCATTACATGACCGGCAAGACTTCGAGTAATAAAAAGTATTACTATTCAGTTATGTTTCACTTTCCCCCACATGGAAGAAAAATATTTTTTAAATACTACAATTTTGGCCATATTCAGTATATTTATTTATGGTACTTACATAGCACTGTCAATTTACACAGTGCTTTACATATATATTGGACATTCACATCAGTCCCTAACCCTCAAGGGGCATACAATCTAAGGTCCCTAACTTACATTCATATATTAGGGACAATTTAGACAGGAGCCAATTAACCTACCAGCATGTCTTTGGAGTGTGGGAGGAAACTGGAGCACCTGGAGGAAACCCACACAGGCAGAACATACAAACTCCAGGCAAGTGGTGCCGTGGCTGGGATTTGAACCAACAACCCTAGTGCTGCCAGGCAGAAGGGCTAACCATTTAGCCACTGTGCTGCCCATATTATTATTTTATTATTTCAATAATATATATCTGCAGGAGACCTGCATGGCACCAGCGATCTGCTGATCACTGGTGTAGTGCTGTACTAGACTCCTGCAGACAAAAATAATAAACGCACAATTTTTTTACCTGCACAAAAACTGTGCATTTATTATTTTTTACTAAAAGGTGACCTTACCCTTTGGGAACATGTACTTAAATATTTTTTTTTCTTTTTAAAACCAGACTTCCCGTATGGAAGAAAAATATATTTGAAATATATTTTAAAAATATTCTTACCAAATATATTGCCATATATTTGAAATGCTACAATTTTGGCCATATTCAATATATTTCAATAAATAAATACATATATATATATATATATATATATATATATATATATATATATATATACATATATTGTATTTTTAAAGACATACAGTATGTTTGAAATGTACTTTTAAAAAAAGTTTTCATATATTTTGTAATAACGCATTTTAACAACGTGCAGTATATATACATATATATATATATATATATATATATACTGCACGTTGTTAAAGTGCGTTTTTATTACAAAATATATGAAAACTATTTTTAAAAGTACATTTCAAACATACTGTATGTCTTTAAAAATACAAATCTACATTTTTGGAATGCATTTACAGATATATGTAAAAATATATGTTAAAATGACTTTTTTATATGTTAAAAAAAATCTGAAGAATATATTTAAAAAAAAATATATTTTTAAATATATTTTTTAAAACGTCCTGTACGCATGAGGCCTAATTTATACAAAAATCAGGAAGCAACTGAAGAAATGTTAAAAAAAATTAAAACAAGTGAATATATATACACCTTCCTATTTATTTGCTAATAATAGCAGCATAAGAATTAAAATAGTTCATGTTGATTGAGAAAATTATAATTTTATTTTCTTAATACCATTGCTATGGGCAACACAAGCACCCCCCCCCCCGAAGTAGTCGTATAAAGCCCAGTGACAGTTGATTGACACATTTAGCCCATTCTGTTTACACTGCAAAGAAGCAGACTGTCTTATTTTAATGTGTCTCTTCTCAATGTTTAAAGAATCGGAGTGTTCTGTTGTTTACGAAAGGTTATTCTCTTGGCCGGTT
Source organism: Staurois parvus (assembly GCF_062004578.1). Classification (NCBI taxonomy): domain Eukaryota; kingdom Metazoa; phylum Chordata; class Amphibia; order Anura; family Ranidae; genus Staurois; species Staurois parvus. The sequence continues at coordinate 25,331,710 of NW_028317814.1, forward strand.
GCTCAGGATTGCACCTTGATGGGCGGTAGGTACGCCTAAGTCCTCATGCATACGTGACGTTTTTACAGCGGCTGTTTTTGGCTTTTGATTTTTTTTGTACAGCCAGTTAACCCCCCAGCATGTTATCCTACGTGTCCATACACACATAGACTGTAATCATCATTTTTTTGGCTGGGACGTTTTGTGGCTGGAAAAAACCCAGGACTAGTGGGTTTCTAGAGGAGTTTTTTAGCTGTAAAAACATTCTAATGCCAAAAAAACGCGTTAAAATGCGGTAAAATGCAGCAAACCAGCGTTTTTGGACTTTTTTTGGTAAAAAAAACCCCACTAAAAAACGGAAATGCAGGAAAACGCACCTAAACGCGGTAAAATGCCACTAAACGTGAATGCAAAAACGCTAAAAAAGTGAAAAACTCACGTTTTTAATGTGACTTTACACAGCTAATGTTACCAGCCAGGGGCAGACTGACCACTTGGAAACTCGGGCACTGCCCGAGGGCCTGGAGTTAGTAGGGGGCCCCATGAGATGCCCCTGGTACCTTTTTCATAGGCTTTTTTGAGTTTGGGCAAGGATACAGGGGCCCCATGATCCCCTATTGCCCGGGGGCCCCATGAGTTGTCAGTCTGCCCCTGTTACCAGCGTTACCAAAACATCCAGTGTGCATGAGAATTTGCGGTAAAACGCCGCAAACCAGCGTTTTTGTACTTTTTTTGGTAAAAAAAACCCTACTAAAAAACGAAAACGCGTGTAAACGCCACTAAACGCAAATGCAAAAACACAAAAAAAAGCTGAAAAACTCAGGTTTTTAACGTGACTTTACACAGCTAACATTACCAGCATTATCAAAACATCCTGTGTGCATGAGGACTAAGCTCTGGGTCACATATATGTGGCCGTGAGGGCTGCGTTTTGCACGGACACAAGAGCCCATTTATTTGAATGGACTCCCGTACCCCGGGACACGCAGGGAAGAAGTCTCTGCACTTCTTTGGAAACCGCAGCCCGCATGGAAACCTCGGTTCCCAGTGCGGTTGAGATTTCGAGTGCAGGCGGCGTGCCATTAGAATCAACGGCACTCACCCGCGGGTCCGCATTCCTCTGTGTGGGTGGTGCTGCTGCATGGATTTTTGTGCGAATCCGCCGCGGCACCATCCACACATATGTGAACCTAGCCTTATAGCACCATCTCCATCTGGAATAGTTTGATTGCTGAGCTCCTGCCAATTAAATACCTATTAGTACAAGTGCTTCCGTAACGCAGATCTTGTGATCGGCAATCAGTGCCAGCGCTATCTATTTTGGAGATCTCAGACTTCCCATGTTTACATTTTCAGTATGAGAAAAAAAAAGAAATGGGGGTCTTAGGAACAATAGTCTTTTGTTCTTGATGGACAACAAATGCCAGACAAAGCATTTTTTTTTTGCCGTGGCCTAGTTTACCTTTTGTTGTTCACGCTTCTTTGTAGTTTTCCTAGGGAGAGTACTATGGCTTGATTCGTCCTTGGAAACACAAAGGCAATAAAATGGGGATTCTTACATTGGCTGGGCACCGTTATTTATCCTTTGTTGTATCTTGGTGCTGCTGATCTTCTTCGGCCTCTTAAGCCATTTCCGGTCTAAGGACCCATTTTCAGACCTTTCTAGTACAGTAGATTGTGGGAGCCGTGTTCCCGCAATGCGTGTTAGCTGTGTTAGTGAATATAGGGGGTGCCATTTATTTTAAGCAGTCAACACAGCGGCAAAGCTTGTGCGGCGAATCACACTACAATGCATGGCAATACAATACCATGCATTGTGGAACACTGCATTGCCAAAAATGTTACATATCCATTTTTATGGAAGTTATGGTACAATGTCAGACCAATTGAATAGGCTGCCTTAAGGCTCCATGCACACGGGACGTTTTAATAACGCTGGTAACGTTAGCTGTGTAAAGTCACATTGAAAACTTGAGTTTTTCAGCTTTTTTTAGCGTTTTGCATTAGCGTTTAGCGGCGTTTTTCACGTTTGCGGATTTAAGCTTTTCATCCCTCCCTAATTTTTTTTTTCTGGTCAAAAGTCCAAAAACGCCTGTTTGCCGCAATTTACCACGTTTTGCCACTTTTTCAGCGGTAGAGCGTTTTTACAGCTAAAAAACTCTCCCTTGAAAAAAAGAAAAACCTCTCTAGCAATACACACCAAACTGAGAATGTGCATGCCTACGGTTCAGTCTGGAGATGAGTGGTGGTCTCTTGTAAAAGGAGAGGAACAGAGAAGGAAGGACCAAACAGCCTTTTTACACAATGCAGAGGATTAACCCCTTAGGTTCCACAGTGAGTATAATAAGCATGCTTTACTGCATATACAGACTGATTTTACTGTTGTGGGTTTAGTAACATTTAATTAATTTCAGTGGTCAGAATTATTTATTTCAGGTACTTCTATAGCACTGTCGATTTACACAGCACTTTACATATATATTGTACATTCACATCAGTCCCTAACCCTCAAGGGGTGTACAATCTAAGGTCCCTAACTCACATTCATACATACACATACTAGGGACAATTTAGACAGGAGCCAATTAACCTACCAGCATGTCTTTGGAGTGTGGGAGGAAACCAGAGTACCTGGAGGAAACCCATGCAGGCACAGGGAGAACATGCAAACTCCAGGTGCTGTGGTTGGGATTCAATCCAACAACCCTAGTACTGCCAGGCAGGAGTGCTAACCATTTAGCCACTGTGATAAATTATTAGTCTGGTCAAAGCTTGAGCTTGTAAAGGCGTTAGACACTTTGTCAGGCGTTTTTTCTGCCAAAACGCTACTGCCAAGAGGAGAAGCGTTTTTAAAACGTCCTGTGCGCATGAGGCCTAATTTATACAGAGATCAGGAAGCAACTGAAGAATTGTAAAAATTTTTTTTAAACAAGTAAATATATATATATACCTTCCTATTTATTTACTAATAATAGCAGCATAAGGTTTAAAATAGTTCATGTTGATTGAGAAAATTGTAATTTTATTTTCTTAATACCGTTGCTATGGGCAACACAAAAAGTCCCAAAACACCGGTTTGCCGCGATTTACCATGTTTTGCCACGTTTTTCAGCATTAGAGCATTTTTACAGCTAAAAAACTCCTCTAGAAACCCTCCAGTCCTGCCAAAAAACATTGATTACAGTCTATGTGTGCATGGAGACATAGGATAACATTACTGGCGGTAGAAAAAAAAATGTCAAAAGCTAAAAACAGCCGATGTAAAAACATCCAGTGTGCACGAGGACTTAAGGAAACTCCACTTTCGTAGGAAAAAAATAGCAAGTAAAATTAAATTAACCCCTTAGTGCCTAAAGGTAAAACAAATATAAACGCCTAAGCACAATTTTGCAACTTTGAGATGTGTTAGTAAAACCGTACATATCATCACAATTACTTTGTACATCCAGGTGGATTATATCGCATTTTGTTCGGGACAAATTGGGCTTTCATTTGATGGTAAATGGTAATGCCTAGATTGTAAGCTCGAAAGAGCAGGGCCCTCAAACCCCTCATGTATTGTATTGTCTCATGTTCTGTCCCCCTCGCTAATGTACAGCGCTGAGCAAACCCTTTGGCGCTATATAAATACTGTATAATAATAATAATAATAATGGATATCTCCTGTTTTTTTTGTTTTTTTTTTTATCAAAGGAAAACTGGCCCAAAATAGTAAAAAAAACAATTTTTTTTTAATTTAGCTGTATATTTCTTGCTACTACCATAATCTACCACCAAAGAACAACCCAAAAATAATTTCTCCTGCACCTGACGATCGCAGCGATACCAATAGTGTGTATGTTAGTTGTGTGTACCCAGAGTACAGCCCAGAAACAATAGTGCGCATTTTGCTTTTTTTTTATCTTGCCACTGATAAAAAAAAAAAGAATTAAAAAAAAAATCCTGACCAAAAAAAAAAACTGACCCTTGATCCTGACCATGACTTTTAACCCTGACCTTGACCCAACCACTAACCCTGGCACAGACTTAGATCAAACCTTGATCTAGATATTTTTTGTAAATGTTTTATTTAATGTTTTTATTATTATTATTATTATACAGTATTTATAAAGCGCCAATAGTTCGCTCAGCGCTGTACATTACAATGGGGGACAGTACATGCGACAGTATAATAAATTATTATTTATTTATTTATTTATTTTTACACACACTTGTTTTATTTCTCTTTATGAAAGGACAGAGAGAGATACAATATATAATATAATGCACATAATAATACAATGTATCTCTCTCCTTCATTCAGCCCTGGTTCACACTGATGCGGAATTTGCAGCGTTTCCACACAGCATCACAATCGCACCCCGTTCATGTGAACCGCTGCAGGTGTGTATGTTAACAACACCCCGAAATCAGTCCGCAAAACGCGATGTGATGTGCAGAATCGGATCGCATAGGTGTGAATATCCATGCGATCCGATTCTGGTGCGGACCAAAAAAAGGGTCCTGCACCTTTTTGGTGAGGAATGCGACGCGATTAGAGCCATACACAATGTATGGCTCAAATCGCACCGCACAGAATTTGTATGTGATGTGCACAGGAATGCGGTGCGGTTCACAAGTGTGAACCCAGGCTTAGGGAGAGAAAACATGAAGGGGCAGGCTTCACAGTGACTGATCACTGTGATAGCCAATCAGAGGCTATCACAGCGATCAGGTGACCCGGAACTGGGAATTCCGGATCCCGATTGTTAGAATGGGACCCGGGGCTCTCAATGATACCCCAGTCTTTGTGCTGGGAGTGCGCCATGCCCAGTAGAAAGACAGGCACGCAAATTAGTGGCCACACGGAAAAAAGCCCAGTTCTGTGAGGCCACTAATTTGTGTGCGGTCGGTATCAAGGGGTTAATAGAGCATTAACAATTGCTACACAAGTCATATAGTAATTAAAAGTTATTAAAAATCATTTTTTTTAATATCAATCTGCAGCGTCGGAATTTTTTTTTAAAATGCAGTGCAATATGGCTACCTGGAGGCATTCTGTACTCAAATGGTGTACAAAATGCCCCCCCCCTCCTCCCCCCTCAGAAATGTCATTCCCTGCTTGTGTGATTGGCTTACTGATTTTCCCAGAAGTCTGCACTAATATAGTTAGATTTGGGCCATCCGCTGCAACAAAAATGTCATTTTTTTGTGAGATGCTCCCAAAGGAATGTCTAAAAGGATGCAGACCCTGCCACTTTCTTCATTAGAACCCTGCAAATTCAGCAGCTAATTGATCGTTATAAAGTCACTCCCATCCACATTTTGTTCATGGGCTCAGAGAAACACACAGATATTTCTTCAGAATAACAAAAAGTAGGAATCTGCAACCAAATGTGTTATAATCTTTGCAATGTATGTAGATCACTCAGAGGGGAATGTTTTTTTTCTCAACAAAAGTGGAATAACTCTATAATGTCTGTTAACGCATTATAAAAGTGAGCTTTATTGTAATGCAGGAAAAAGGACACCAAGTTCTAAAATGGTTCAGCGACCTGTGTGTACCCAGCTTGAAGTGTTACCAAACCCACAACAGTAAAATCAGTCTGTATATGCAGTAAAGCATGCTTGATATACTCACTGTGGAACCTAAGGGGTTAATCCTCTGCATTGTGTAACAAAAGGATGTTTGATCCTGTTTTATCTGATCCTCCCCTTCTTCTACTGCTGCCAATCCATCTGCTGATAGAACAGAGCCTTGGGGGCAAACTACACACGCTCAGTTTGGTCTGTTTTGCTAGAGAGTTTTTTTTCTTGGAAGATTGCATGTGATAAGCACAGGGCCAATCAGCACTGTCCAGACCGGATATAGTGAATGCAGGGTCCGGGGAGACCAGATATAGTGAATGCAGGGTCCGGGGAGACCAGATATAGTGAATGCAGGGTCCTGGGAGACCAGATATAGTGAATGCAGGGTCTGGGCAGAGCGGATATATGAATGCAGGAGTCTGGACAGTGCTGATTGGCCCTGTGCTTATCAAATGCAGTCTCCCAAGAAAAAAAACTCTCTAGCAAAACAGACCAAACTGAGCGTGTGTAGTTTGCCCCCAAGGCTCTGTTCTATCAGCAGATGGATTGGCAGCTGTAGAAGAAGGGGAGGATCAGAGAAAACAGATCAAACATCCTTTTGTTACACCCTGAATGCAGGGTCCGGGGAGACCAGATATAGTGAATGCAGGGTCTGGGGAGACCGGATATAGTGAATGCAGGGTCCGGGGAGACCAGATATAGTGAATGCAGGGTCCCGGGAGACCGGATATAGTGAATGCAGGGTCCCGGGAGACCGGATATAGTGAATGCAGGGTCCCGGGAGACCGGATATACTGAATGCAGGGTCCGGGGAGACCAGATATAGTGAATGCAGGGTCCCGGGAGACCGGATATAGTGAATGCAGGGTGCGGAGAGACCGGATATAGTGAATGCAGGGTCCGGGGAGACCAGATATAGTGAATGCGGGGTCCGGGGAGACCGGATATAGTGAATGCAGGGTCCCGGGAGACCAGATATAGTGAATGCAGGGTCCGGGGAGACCAGATATAGTGAATGCAGGGTCCGGGGAGACCAGATATAGTGAATGCAGGGTCCGGGGAGACCGGATATAGTGAATGCAGGGACCGGGGTTTAGCAACACTTTAAGGAGGGGTATCTCATTGCTTTAGAGAGCTCTAAATATATTCCTCAATAGCCACAAAGAATATAAATCTACTATGTGTGCACCAAATTAGTCTGCGAGCCCAGAAGTTACCCTGTAAACGTAGTGGTGACATCATCACTGTGCTGTACATAGCCTGTTCAGAAAACAGCTGTGGGAGGGGCCCAGCAGGCTCCACCCACTACATGCTGCCTGCATAAAACTACAGGAGGGGGTGGAGACAAGACTAGTCCCCCAACACAAGGAGCCACCCTGCCTCTTGTATTTACCTCCACAGCACCCTGGAATCCTGGAAACCAAGGACATTAAGCCCGGGTTCACACGGATGCGGTGCGGAATTCTCAGCGTTTTCTGTGCGACTTCTGTACCGCATCAGAATTGCACCCGTTTATGCGAACCACTGCGGGTGTGTATGTTAAGTTAACCCGTTGACGCCGAGCGGCCGTATACACTGCGCATCACGGTGGTCACATGACCCTAAAACCCCGCCCCGCCTCCCGGCTTCTGAAACTTTTAAAGGGCTGGGAGGTGCTGGCGCGAAGAGGTTAACCTCCCTAGCGGTCTGATTATGTCTATATTTCTGTGCTGAAAGCGGCACATTTTTTTTCATGGAAATATGTATTTTTTTTTTGTAGGCTGTAATTTTTAGGAATAACTCACTGAAATCTGTCCGAACAAGAGTCTAGTAAACATTCCGGATATGATAAAACTTGAAACACAAAATCATAAAGTATAATTTAATAAGCAAAGTCGCAGAATCGTTTTCAATGTCTGATGACGAATTTCCCCCACGAATCATTATCACTCAATTCTGCAAGTGGTTCTGATTTACTATCGCTGTTCTCTAGCCGGTCTAAAACCGCTTTTGACCTAAAGGGACGCTTTTTGGACGCCATGGACGTTTCTCAGTTTCCAGGCAGAAAGAACAGTAAAAATGCAGGCAGGGCGCCGGACAAAGCACTCGGGACAAAATGTATGTGAAATGGTTCAATACAGGAATGTTATACTATGTGATTTTAGTGAATGTCACTTTTTGTCATTTTCAAATTTCCCGCCGTTCCGTCCCCCGTATGTCCCGACGCTCGCAGAGGACGGAACCCAGATGACAGATGCCGGCATCCGCCGGATTACATTACAGGGGACACTGCAGGAGGGACATCGCGGGAGCGCAGGACAAGGTAAGTGATTGAAGGATCGCGGAGCAACGCCACATGGTAAGCCCGAGTGTAGCTCGGGGTTACCGCTTGTGGTGCTGAAACTTTACCCCGAGCTACACTCAGGAATACCGCCAGGGGGGTTAAGAAAACCCGAAAGCGGTCCGCAAAACGCGGTGCGATGTGCAGAATCGGATCGCATAGGTGTGAATACCCATGCGATCCGATTCTAGTGCGGACCCATAAAAGGGTCCTGCACCTTTTAGGTGCGGTGCGATTAGAGCCATACAAAATGTATGGCTCCGATTGCACTGCACACAAATCGCATGTGATTTGCAGAGGAATGCGGTGCGGTTCCTGTCCGAATCACATGCGATATACCGCACCGCATACGTGTGAACCCAGGCTCTATGATGCAATATCCTACCAAAGCTGGCATGGTCACACAATGGACCGTCTCACACTGAACAATAGGAAAGGAAGAGGGAAGGTGAGACCTGTTTCCAGTCTGTGACTCGAAGTAAAAGTAACAATCAGGAGTGGCAGCTCCGGTCTGGACCCTTTTAAGACCAGACATTTGTGAACTATTCCTGCTACACAATTTAAGATGTTTTGTAAAGTTTAATAAGCAAGAAAGTTGTAAAATAACTAATTAGAACAGATTTTGTTCTCGTATTTCCCTGCTGAGACTCCAGTGACCCTGAATAGCTTTGCCTTGGTATGTCAGACAAAACAACAATGTAACAAGCAGAGTTGTGCTAGTTGATCATTAGTGTTTATTACAAGCTATCTGGGATTTTATTATGTGTAGCCACACACTGCAAGGTGGGCCATGCTGTGGGCCGAACATATGCCGAAGCATGCAGCCTACCGATCGTACTAGAATCGATAAACAAGCCGTTCTGGGAGAGAACCCTAAGGCCAGCCATAAATTATACAATTTTCTGTCCTTCCTGTTTGACCAGCTTGCCCATAGATGGATTGAAATTCGTCCGGTTCTGAACCGACTACATTTTAACCACTTCAAGTCCAGACACTTTTACACCCTTCCTGTCCAGGCCAATTTTCAGCTTTCAGCACTATCACACTTTGAATGACAATTGCGCGGTCATGCAACACTGTTGCCATATGATTTTTTTTAGCATTTTTTTAAGGCAGATAAAACTTTATTTTGGTGGTATTTATTCACCACTGGGATTTTTATTTTTTTGCTATATAAATAAAAAAGTCAAAACATTTTGAAAAAAAAGTGTTTTTCTTATAAAATTTTGCAAATAAATAATCTTTCTTCATAAATCTTGCCCAAAACGTATTCAGCTATCTTTTTATTAAAAAAAAAAAAATAACCCAAATTAGTTTATAACCAAAAATAATAATTTTTCAAACTTTTTTTTTACATTTTTATTTTATTTTTTTATATTATTATTTATATATTTTTTTTAAACATACCGTCACCCTAGCAGTACAGTGTCACCATACTGACACTGTACTACTTGTGGGGGGTGATGAAGATTTTTTTTTTACACTGATTGCTTTTACACATATAAAGGCTGTGAAAGCAATCATTTCTGCATTCTTGTAGCCACTGAGAAATACTGTGAGAGCTGTGATTGGTCACAGCTTGTCACATGGTACAAGGCTGTTGTGAATAGCCATGTACCATGTGACCTCGGTGATCATTCACAGATTTCACATGTAGTAAGCAATGATGTCAGAAGTGACATCTTGCTTACTATTATGGTCCCATACAGCGATCGGTGTTCCGCTGTGTCCTCCGGACACAGCAGGCACTGTATTGCCGTGCCGCATGCTCCTAGGGAGCGTGCACAGGCAGGGAGGAAGAAGGACATTTATAAACACATTTTACAATTCTATATTTTTTAAATATATTCTTCAGATTTTTTTAACATATAAAAAAAGTAATTTTAACATATCTTTTTACATACAGTTGTAAATGCATTACAAAAATGTAGATTTGTATTTTTAAAGACATTTATATAAGACAGTATATTTGAAATGTATTTTTAAAAATATTTTTCATGTTTTGCAATAAAAATGTATTTCAACATGCAGTATATATATATATAAATATATTTTGAAATATATTGAATATGGCCAAAATTGTAGCATTTCAAATATATGGCAATATATTTGGGAAGAATATTTTTAAAATATATTTCAAATATATTTTTCTTTTGTGTGGGTAACCCTCGCTGTGTCCCTTCCTCACATTAACCCACCCTGGAACCTAACCCTTACACTTTCCATAGCCCTCCCGTAATTTACCTGCTTCTGTTCCATACACATGGAGCCTAGGATCACACTAATGTGGTGCAAATCCACTTTACAGTGCAATTTGGATTCTCATTGGATTTACACTGCGTGTGAGTGAACAGCCTCCAAAGAAACTCATGTTCTTTCAGTTGTCATGCGATTCCATGCTTACCGAAACACATGAGAAATGGCATCATTGTGAACCAGGGGTTAGACGGGACCTTCAGATTGCTTGCTGAAAATTATCTTTCAGAATTTCAATTTTATCAGTGAAAACCACTGGCAGTAACATCATGATAGTGGAACATTTGATCACTTGTCTACAAGCACCATATAAATACAGTGGCTGGTACACAGGGATTACACTTTTAGAGCAGGTGACTGTCCTTCATGTGGAAGTAATTCAAGTATCTGTAAAGCCATCCAAAATGTCCACAGCCTGCCAAAAATTACACTACCGCTCAACTGCCACTGCCATGTATAATGGGCTCCGCTGCCCACCTGTGTCCCCAAGACTGGTCACTTTAATTGGATGCTGTCATTGGATGGAATGGAGGGAGACCAGTGAAGGTCAGTTTGCTGATCTCCCACCCCTGGCAAATCGGAAAGGATATGTATTGTGTCATTTTCCCTGGCAAAGAAGCTAATGGATCTGTACTGCATAAGTGTCATTGGAAGGGAATACAGGATGATGAATAGAGACCCAGGTATACGAAGCTGCTGATTTCATATTTATTATATTTAGCTTGTAGAACTATTCCCTTCGGGGCCGCTGGATTTGAATTGGGTCCCCCTATGCTCTGCATGGCTAGGCAACACGCATTTTCACACTTTACACACTGGAGTGAATGAACAGAGCTTGGTTTTGTGGTTTGTATTAAGGGGTTAAACTTGGATGGAGTCTAGAGGTTTATGGAATGCCCAAGGAACTGTAGGACTTGAGGACAGCTCCTTAGCAACTATGTACAAAGATTCACTTAGCAAAAGTCTCTTCTTGAAGAGTACTAAAGGCTCCTAAGTGTACCTCCTTGACCCTAGGTGATTTATCCTCTTCACCCAGCTGCCTGAGGATATTCCTGAGCAAGGGGGCCCAAGAGCTGCCGACTGAACAGTCGCAAATGAGCAGCTAGTTAGGTATTGCACCTGACTGCCCTCTCCCCTTATCTGGCCCAGGGGGTGTAAGAGTACTCACACTGTCCTCTCCTGTTAGCTTAGTACAGAGGTCTCCAAACTTTTCAAAGGGCCAGTTTACTGTCCTTCAGACTTTAAGGGGGCTGAATTGTGGCCAGCAGGGGTAGAAAATGGCCCTGGCCCAGCATCAATGAGAATAAACATTACCTTAGAGTTGGTGGTCAGTAGGAGGAGTAATGCCCATCGTTGGTATTAGTGGCATAAATAATGCCCAATCATTGGTATCAGTTGAAGATCTAGTGCCGCATTGTTGGAGCCAGCGGGAGGAATACTGCCCAATTGTTGGTTTCAGTGGGAGGAATACTGTTGCATCATTAATATTAGTGGGAGGAATAGTGCCCCATCATTAATATTTGTGGGAGGAATAGTGTTCCATCATTTGTGTTGGTGGCAGGAATTATGCCCCACTGTTGATGGAAGAATAGTCCCCAAGGGCCGTATAAATGCAAACAAAGGGCCGCATCTGGCCCTCAAGCCATAGTTTGGAGACCACTGGCTTAGTGGGTTGGTGGCAGCCTTCAGGATGGCTCCTTCCCTGCTATACAGGCTGTCCTCTCCAGCAGATGTTGAAGCTGTGAAGATCCCCTTCTCCAGCAACCTGCCTGTAGGTGGGCTTCCCTCCCTAGGACCCCCTCGCAGGCTCCACACTCCAGGCTTCCTCAACCCATTTTCCACCTGACACTGCACACCTCACCCCAGGCTCTGCCACATTTGAAGGTTTCCCCGGTCAGCCTCCTGCTAGGGGATTGGCCAAGGTCCCTCAAACATACATCTGGGCCTCCTCCCCACCTCTTGCAGAAAGCTCTCAGGTTTCTGGAGAGGTAGGAGGGCTCCAGATGCCCTGACCTGTTAGAGCCTCCCAGCCTGTCCTGCGGTGAACTCACTACCTCACTCCCAGGCTGACTCCTCCCAGGCTGCTACTCAGCCTTTATCTATCAAAACCTGGAGGGCTAAGAAGGAAATTCTTTGTAGATGGAACTCCGCCTCCCCCCCACTCACTGTCATCATGGGAATCTGCAATTAATGCAGTGATGCCTATGTATAATCTAACTTATATTAATAGGAATTGTCCTAAGAAACATGATAAGGTCTGGCAGCAGTGGTTGGCATAATGAGCGTTTTTCCTTCATCTTCATGGAGACTATGTGTTGTGCTATTGTTTCCCATTTTTGTCTGGTTACTCCTCCTTTATTTTTTCCCATACTGTGCTCAGTGAACCACTTTGGCGGTCATTACTCTATATCTACATATGCTTGACTCATGTTCCGTTTGGCCCTATGTGCTCTGATATGCTACTCCTATGTTTTGAATTGACATCTGCTGTAATTGTACCATTGGTATGTTCAATAAAGATCAATTCTGGTTGTTAAAAAAAAAGTTGCATTGGAAAGCTGGTGTCACATCAGGGGTCTAATATACCCCTCGTGTCTCAGTAAAGGGAACCTGTCACAGCAAAATGCTATCAGTATGGGGGTTATTAGCCCTCTAGGTCAGGGTTTCTCAACCTTTTTTTAGTTAAGGCACCCTTTAAAATGATGGAGTCTCGAGGCACCCTTTAAAATTATGGACAGTCTTGAGGCACCCTTTTAAATTATGGACAGTCTTGTGGCGTCCTTTAAAATTGTGGAGTCTTGAGGCACCCTTTAAAATTATGGACAGTCTTGAGGCACCCTTTAAAAGTATGGAAAGTCTTGAGGCATCCTTTAAAATTATGGACAGTCTTGAGGCACCCTTTAAAATTATGGACAGTCTTGAGGCACCCTTTAAAATTATGGACAGTCTTGAGGCATCCTTTAAACTTATGGACAGTCTTGAGGCATCCTTTAAAATTATAGAGTCTTGAGGCACCCTTTAAAATTATGGAGTCTTGAGGCACCCTTTAAAATTATGGAGTCTTGAGGCACCCTTTAAAATTATGGAAAGTCTTGAGGCATCCTTTAAAATTATGGAGTCTTGAAACACCCTTTAAAATTATGGACAGCCTTGAGGCACCCTTTAAAATTATGGACAGTCTTGAGGCATCCTTTAAAATTATGGAGTCTTGAGGCACCCTTTAAAATTATGGACAGTCTTGAGGCATCCTTTAAAATTATGGACAGTCTTGAGGCATCCTTTAAAATTATGGACAGTCTTGAGGCATCCTTTAAAATTATGAACAGTCTTGAGGCACCCTTTAAAATTATGGACAGTCTTGAGGCATCCTTTAAAATTATGGACAGTCTTGAGGCACCCTTTAAAATTATGGACAGTCTTGAGGCACCCTTTAAAATTATGGAGTCTTGAGGCACCCTTTACAATTATGGAGTCTTGAGGCACCCTTTAAAATTATGGACAGTCTTGAGGCACCCTTTAAAATTATGGACAGTCTTGAGGCACCCTTTAAAATTATGGAGTCTTGAGGCACCCTTTAAAATTATGGACAGTCTTGAGGCACCCTTTAAAATTATGGACAGTCTTGAGGCACCCTTTAAAATTATGAACAGTCTTGAGGCACCCTTTAAAATTATGGACAGTCTTGAGGCACCCTTTAAAATTATGGAGTCTTGAGGCACCCTTTAAAATTATGGACAGTCTTGAGGCATCCTTTAAAATTATGGACAGTCTTGAGGCATCCTTTAAAATTATGAACAGTCTTGAGGCACCCTTTAAAATTATGGACAGTCTTGAGGCATCCTTTAAAATTATGGACAGTCTTGAGGCACCCTTTAAAATTATGGACAGTCTTGAGGCACCCTTTAAAATTATGGAGTCTTGAGGCATCCTTTACAATTATGGAAAGTCTTGAGGCATCCTTTAAAATTATGGAGTCTTGAGGCACCCTTTAAAATTATGGACAGTCTTGAGGCACCCTTTAAAATTATGGACAGTCTTGAGGCACCCTTTAAAATTATGGACAGTCTTGAGGCACCCTTTAAAATTATGGAGTCTTGAGGCACCCTTTAAAATTATGGACAGTCTTGAGGCACCCTTTAAAATTATGAACAGTCTTGAGGCACCCTTTAAAATTATGGACAGTCTTGAGGCACCCTTTAAAATTATGGACAGTCTTGAGGCACCCTTTAAAATTATGGAGTCTTGAGGCACCCTTTAAAATTATGGACAGTCTTGAGGCACCCTTTAAAATTATGAACAGTCTTGAGGCACCCTTTAAAATTATGGACAGTCTTGAGGCATCCTTTAAAATTATGGACAGTCTTGAGGCATCCTTTAAAATTATGGACAGTCTTGAGGCACCCTTTAAAATTATGGACAGTCTTGAGGCACCCTTTAAAATTATAGACAGTCTTGAGGCATCCTTTAAACTTATGGACAGTCTTGAGGCATCCTTTAAAATTATGGAGTCTTGAGGTACCCTTTAAAATTATGGAGTCTTGAGGCACCCTTTAAAATTATGGAGTCTTGAGGCACCCTTTAAAATTATGGAGTCTTGAGGCACCCTTTAAAATTATGGAAAGTCTTCAGGCATCCTTTAAAATTATAGAGTCTTCAGGCACCCTTTAAAATTATGGACAGTCTTGAGGCATCCTTTAAAATTATGGAGTCTTGAAACACCCTTTAAAATTATGGACAGCCTTGAGGCACCCTTTAAAATTATGGACAGTCTTGAGGCATCCTTTAAAATTATGGAGTCTTGAGGCATCCTTTAAAATTATGAACAGTCTTGAGGCACCCTTTAAAAATATGGACAGTCTTGAGGCATCCTTTAAAATTATGGACAGTCTTGAGGCATCCTTTAAAATTATGGACAGTCTTGAGGCATCCTTTAAAATTATGAACAGTCTTGAGGCACCCTTTAAAATTATGGACAGTCTTGAGGCATCCTTTAAAATTATGGACAGTCTTGAGGCACCCTTTAAAAGTATGGACAGTCTTGAGGCACCCTTTAAAATTATGGAGTCTTGAGGCACCCTTTACAATTATGGAAAGTCTTGAGGCATCCTTTAAAATTATAGAGTCTTGAGGCACCCTTTAAAATTATGGACAGTCTTGAGGCACCCTTTAAAATTATGGACAGTCTTGAGGCACCCTTTAAAATTATGGAGTCTTGAGGCACCCTTTAAAATTATGGACAGTCTTGAGGCATCCTTTAAAATTATGGACAGTCTTGAGGCACCCTTTAAAATTATGGAGTCTTGAGGCACCCTTTAAAATTATGGACAGTCTTGAGGCATCCTTTAAAATTATGGACAGTCTTGAGGCACCCTTTAAAATTATGAATAGTCTTGAGGCACCCTTTAAAATTATGGACAGTCTTGAGGCATCCTTTAAAATTATGGAGTCTTGAGGTACCCCACTGTAAAATGTGGAAAACTATTCTAATAGTTTTATATAACACAGCAGCATCCAGACACGTAGGACACCCAACATTAGAGGCGATTTATTCTTCCAGAGCAAATACACTTTTGCACACTGGTACTGACTAGTATTCCAGTGTTTCTCTTCTCCCTCAGTTTTTCTCCGTCACTGAGCTAATGTGACCCCAGCACTGATGGAGAAGGGCAAAGGAGGGGGCAGACTAGAATGCTGTGCAGGCAACAAACATCCTCCTTATCAACTGATGATGTCATCATCAGCTGATGATGCCATTGCTTGTCAGGACATCGACAGCTAGAAGGTCGTAATGGTGCACAATGAAAACCTGTGGCTTTGTATAACTAGAAGGTGGGCTTGTTCCACCTCTGGCTTGTACACAATTTGTGGACAATTTTTAGACATTTTGCCAAGACACCCCTGAAGAAACATCAAGGCACCCTAAGGTGCCTGGGCACCCTGGTTGAGAAAGGCTGCTCTAGGTAATAGCAATAAAGTTAATTGTAAAAAAAATAACATAAAAAAAAGAATAAAAAGAAAAAATATGTCCCTAGCCCTACTGCTGAAAATCCCTGGTAATTGCTGTATTTGTGCTCCTTGAGCATAATTTCATCTTCACATCCACTTCTATAGCAGTGAATGATGAAACCTTTCAGACATGAAAGAGTCCCATCAGCGTAGAGCTAATGGCAGGTCAGGTCTCGGTGAATCTGTGCAAATACAGTAGAGCGCTGTATGCTCATGGGAGACAATGCCGTGTGTGTCGGTACATCTCCCCTTGGTACAGTATACCCAATGTGCATGTCATGTTTCCAGCCATGCTGTGTAATTTAAACAAAAATGGAAGATTGTTTGCTTTGTTAAATCAAAGTGCATTAGCTTGTGTAAGACAAGAAACGTGTATGTCAATATTCAATGGAACTGGGACTTTACCAACATGAACAGGGGCGGACTGACAACTCATGGGGCCCCCGGGCAATAGGAGATCATGGGGCCCCTGTGTCCTTGCCCACACTCAAACCACACCCAAAAAAAGCCTATGAAAGGTACCAGGGACATCTCATAGGGCCCCCTACTGACCTCGGGCAGTGCCGGAGTTCCCCAATGGTCAGTCCACCCCTGAACATGAACAGGGGCGGACTGACCATTTGGAAACTTGGGCACTGCCCGAGGGCCCCTGGTACCTTTTTTATAGGCTTTTTTGAGTTCGGGCAAGGATACAGGGGCCCCATGATCCCCTATTGCTCGGGGGCCCCATGAGTTGTCAGTCCGCCCCTGAACATGAACCTGCGTTTTTTCCATAATGGGCAAAGCAACAGGTTTCCATAGGTGCCCACCCTCTCCCTGCATATACTTACCTTCTCTTTGATCCATCACTGCTCCACCAGCCTCCAGGAGTGAACAGAAATGGCAGGTATGACTATGGGGAGAATTTGACTCTCTCCAGCCAATCGCCAAAGTTCCTATTGCTCTGATCTTCTCTGCAACCCCTGGCTACTGGAGCTGGGGAGATGGCATATAAAAGACCCTACTACATGGGCAATATATAGGTGTCCTCGAAAATACGTTTGAACCCAATCTCTGAATTCTCATATAAGCCAGGGGTGGACTGACCATTTAGAAACTGCCCGAGGGCCCGGGGTCAGTAGAAGGCCCCATGAGATGCCCCTGGTACCTTTTTCATAGGCTTTTTTGAGTTTGGGCAAGGACACAGGGGCCCCATGATCCCCTATTGCCCGGGGGCCCCATGAGTTGTCAGTCTGCCCCTGGCTTTAACACTAATGTCATTTCATGAATTACTCTTTCTGAATATGCAGCTTTCATTAGAATAAAATGATCTTTTGATCTTGCAATGAAGGCTTCCCATTGCCCAACGGATAAAATCCAAAACATTAACAATAACATATAAAGCCATTTATAACTCTGCCCCAAATGACATCACCAATCTTGTCTCCAAATATAACCCAAACTGCACGACCTCCTGCTCTCTGGCTCCCTCATCTTCTCCTCCTGTGGTTGTCTCCAGGACTTCTCCAAAGCCTCCCCATCCTCTGGAACTCTCTACCCCAATTTATCAGACTATCGCCTACTCTACTCACTTTTAGGCGATCTCTGAAAACCTATCTCTTCAGGGAAGCCTATCCTGCCCTCAGCTAATAGTGGAATCTTCTACTCCTCCTACCGAAAATCGGTCTTTTTTCACTAATTTTCCAGCATGCCCGATAAACGAAATGGGGAGGAACCAAGAAAATCGGCTGGTGCCATTGCCCCACTAACAGAGCGAAAATCGTCCGATTATTCTTAGGTCCGATTTTCGTAGGAAAATCGTTCGGAATTCGAACCATGTATGGTCTGCATTAGGCTGGCCATACAATTTTCTTGAGATTTTTGGTTTAGATTTACCAAAAACCATATAATATGAGGTCAAACCTAAGGCTGGCCATACATTATACAATTTTCTTGAGATTTTTGGTTTAGATTTACCAAAAACCATATAATATGAGGTCAAACCTAAGGCTGGCCATACACTATACAATTTTCTATTAAATTTCTGCCCAATTTCCTTTAGATTTACCTTCAACTATGTAGTGCAAGAGCCTGCCTAAGTGGATACAATTGAAAGTGTTGTTAGGTTTGACCTATTATACGGTTTTTGGTCAATCTAAACCAAAAATCTCAAGAAAATTGGATAATCTATAGCCAGTCTAAGGCTGGCCATACACTATACAATTTCTGCCCAATTTCTTTTAGATTTACCTTCAACTATGTAGTGCAAGGGCCTGCCTGATTGGATACAATTGAAAGTGCTGTTTAGGTTTGACCTCATATTATATGGTTTTTGGTAAATCTAAAGCAAAATTCTCAAGAAAATTGTACAGTATAATGTATGGTCAGCCTAAACAACACTTTCAATTGTATCTACTTAGGCAGGCCCTTGCACTACATAGTGGATGGTAAATCTAAAGGAAATTGGGCAGAAAACTGTAAGAAAATTGTATAATGTATGGCCAGCCTTATGCAGGCCATAGATGGGTCGAAATCCGGCCGTTTAAAAAACAAAAAAACAAAAATCGGTCGTTCAATAGGCCGACGTTACCACCAATGGTAAAAAAAATCGGCCGATTTTCGTCCCATTTACGGCCAGCATTTAATTACTTCTGTCCCTGCAGAGAGCTCCGCTATTATATTTGACATGAAAAAGTATTGCGGTTGCAACAATGTATCTATTTGTATCCATTTCGGATACAGATGCTTTTATTCGGATACAAATAGATACATTGTTGCAACCGTAAGACTTTTTCATGACAAATATAATAGCGGACTGGAATTCTTCTTTTTCTGCTTCTTTTCTTCTTCTTCTTCTTCTTCTTCTCCTTCTTGCAGGTCACGGCTCATGCGCAGATTTTATATCGGTAAAACGATCGGCCGATTTGCCCATCATTGCCGGAAAATCAGCCGATCGGCAAAATCAGACGATTTTTTTCCAACTTTACCAATTAAAAAAAGTGCCAAAACCCCGAAAAACGGCCGACCACTAACGGTGCGAAAATCGGCATATTTTTTTTTTCAGCCGATTTTCGACCTGTCTATAGCCTGCATTGGAGCTAAAGCTCTCCAATCAACAAAGCTCCTGTTCTCTTTTGATTGAACTCAACCTCTCTATGAATGCTACACAAAAAAGGGCTTAGGCTGCCCATACATTATCCAATTTTTTTGAGATTTCTGGTTTAGATTTACCAAAAACCATATAATATGAGGTCAAACCTAACAACACTTTCAATTGTATCCAATTAAGCAGGCTCATGAACTACATAGTTGAAGGTAAATCTGAAGGAAATTGGGCAGAAATTGGACAGAAAATTATATAGTGTATGGCCAGCCTAATTCACACGTATGGTTGAGGGGCTGAAAAACCTGGTGGTTGAGCCACGTTTTTATCACTCACAACTGCTCCCCCTTTAGCTGCAGAAGCAGTGGCCAGGGATGTACACATCCCATGGTTGCGATGCTTTGCCTCCTGGACGCCACAGGAAATATACCCCCTGTAGCTTTTGGCACAGGCATAAACCATTCAAGTGAAAGGGGCTACTCTGCATTTTTGGCATTTTAGGAGGTTAAATCAGTGAACAGCGATACAGCGTCTCCTCACTGCCTGTCAAATGCTCTCTGAAGAAGGATCCTGAACGTGGATCACTCTTCACAGAGCAAAGCCTGTGCGAACAAGCCTTTGGGGCTCCTTCATACCAACATACTAAAATGTGCGTGGCCTTGTGCCACGTAGAGGCAGTGCTTTGTGTTGTTACAATGCATCGCACTGTTTATCTTTCTTTTTTGTTTTTTTTTAACTTTATTGATGTATCACAAAATGACACTTTATTCAAATCTATGCACGTTGACTTATTTATGGAACACACTCAACCCCTCCCTCCTAGATTGTAAGCTCCCAGGAATAATAATATAATAATATATAAATCCTGTATAATAATAATAATATATAAATCCTGTATTATAATAATATATAAATCCTGTATAATAATATATAAATCCTGTATAATAATAATAATAATATATAAATCCTGTATAATAATATATAAATCCTGTATAATAATAATAATAATATATAAATCCTGTATAATAATATATAAATCCTGTATAATAATAATAATATATAAATCCTGTATAATAATAATAATAATAATATATAAATCCTGTATAATAATATATAAATCCTGTATAATAATAATAATATATAAATCCTGTATAATAATATATAAATCCTGTATAATAATAATAATAATATATAAATCCTGTATAATAATATATAAATCCTGTATAATAATAATAATAATAATAATAATATATAAATCCTGTATAATAATAATGATAATATATAAATCCCGTATAATAATAATAATAATATATAAATCCTGTATAATAATAATATATAAATCCTGTATAATAATAATAATTAATAAATCCTGTATAATAATAATAATATATAAATCCTGTGTAATAATAATATATAAATCCTGTATAATGATAATAATAATATATAAATCCCGTATAATAATAATATATAAATCCTGTATAATAATAATAATATATAAATCCTGTATAATAATAATAACGTAGCATTATGGGCTGAACAGGGCACATAGAAAACACACGTGGCCTTGCGTTGAGCCTTCATTATTCAATGCAGATCAGCAGAGATTATGTGAATGAGCCCCAAAAAAAACATAAAAAAAATAACAGGTTAAGGATCCTTATCAGGAGGCTGTGTAATGGAGGATGAAAGTAATCATGCAAGTGTATTGTGGAGCAGGACTCTGCAGCCCAGAGGGGAGCTCTGGGGAGCGTTGGGGTCTTTAACCTGGTGCAGGCCGCTTGTTTAAAAAGCAGAGGGCTCAGTGCTGTTTGGGTATGCTGAATGATGAGTCAGTAGAGGAGTGTCTTGGCCCCCCTCCCTCCTCGTCTCCACTGTGGGCTGGAATGTGGTGCAGGGGTATATTTAGAAATCCTTGCCCACACCCCCCACCCCGTGGGAGACAGGACCCTCCAAGACTGGAACCCATCCTGCTAAGCCTGGGAGGCCAGGCCCAGACTGCAAGGATTCCCACGAGAACCCTTAACCCCTCCACAGCCAGGGGGGCCCAACTATGCTGGTTGTGCATTACAATCAGGCTGATTATGTGGCATTTCCGTAACGGATGGAATTTGATTAATCTAGTGTACGACTGAGCCTCAGTGGCTATGATTGTTCCAGCTGAAATTGTATTTTAAGGCACGCTAAAGTGGATTTTAAACCAATATTATTATATGCCATTTAAGCATGCCTAAAGCACTATATAAGTAATATTACAGCGTGATGAATTAGGGCCATTGTGGTTTACAGACTGTAACTGTTCCCATAGGCAGGCACGTTAAAGTGCACTTAAAGCACGCTAAAGTGGCTTTTTAACCAATATTGTCATGTGGTTTTTTTTTTAGCATGCCTTAAAGTGACAACCCACATGGAAGAAAAATATATTTGAAATATATTTTAACAATATTCTTTCCAAATATATTGCCATATATATGAAATGCTACAATTTTGGCCATATTCAATATATTTCAAAATATATTTCAATAAATATATATATATATATATATATATATATATATATATATATATAGTCTGGTTTTAAAAAGTCTGATCTTAAAAAGAAAAAATTCTATTCAAGTATGTGTTCCCAAAGGATAAGTTTACCTTTTAGTAAAAAATAATAGATGCATGTTTTTTGCAGCCAAAAAAATGTGCATTTGTTATTATTGGCTGCAAGAGTCTTGGGCAGCACAGTGGCTAAGTGGTTAGCACTACCGCCTGGCAGTACTAGGGTCGCCGGTTCAAATCCTAACCATGGCACCACCTCCCTGGAGTTTGCATGTTCTCCCTGTGCCTGTGTGGGTTTCCTCCAGGTACTCTGGTTTCCTCCCATGCTGCAAAGACATGCTGGTAGGTTAATTGGCTCCTGTCTAAATTGGCCCTAGTATGTGTATATATGAATGTAAGTTAGGGACCTTACATTGTACACCTCTTGAGGGTTAGGGACTGATGTGAATGTACAATATATATGTAAAGCACTGCATAAATTGATGGTGCTATATAAGTACCTGAAATAAATAAATAATTGTACAGCCCTGCACCAGTGATGAGCAGATTGCTGGTGCCATGCAGATCTCCTGGGGCCTGTCAGAATATCTGCTTGCTATACAGGATGTACAAGAAAGCAGATATACTGACAGGGAGTATCAATGAGCTACCACAGAGCTCCATGGCAGGGCTGCTGGGACTTGTAGTCTCTCATTCACAGAATGCTATGAGTGATGTGGCTGCACATCCACAGTTTCTTTTTAAATATGACAGCTAGCACTGTGATTGGCCATTTACCGCGTCGGGGGCGTGTTCTGAATTTAAGTCCATGGACGTTGTCCCAGAACCAGACAACTGCGCTGTAGCCATCCTTTCGATATAGCGCGGTAGGGAACTGGTTAATAGCAAAAAGTAAAACAATTGCTTTTTTCTCAAAATTGTTGGTGTTTTTTTGTTTATAGCACATAAAATAAAAACCATACATGCGATCAAATACCACCGAAAGAAAGCACTATTTGTGAGAAACAATTATGTAAATTTAATTTGGGTGCAGTGTTGCATGACCGCGCAATTGTCAGTTAAAATAACTCAACGCTGTAACACAAAAAAATGGCCTGGTCAGGAAGGGGGGTAAATCCTCTGGAGGGCAAGGGGTTAACCACTATTTAGCACTCGGTAACATTAATATCATAAATTAAGGACATTATGGCTAACAACCCTAAACTGTTGCCATAGACAGGCCAAGGTGTCCCCAAAATTTGTAAGTGGCACGATGAGCCTGAGCCTAACCCTGCCCCTGATCTGCTGCAGGTAAGCTCTATTCAAGCGGGGATCACATCCTTTATAGCCATTAGGTGTCTCTGGAAATCAGGTTTGTGACTTTATTGTCCCTGGTTTTCAGATGGGTCCATTTTAGACTTTCAACAAGTTCAACATTTTTAAGTTGTCACAAAAAAAAGAACAAATCTTCCAACGGGGACATCCAGTCCATTACCTGTATAAAAGAGGATTTCCCTTTGTATTAGAGAGATTTCGACCCTCTGAATATGCTCTTCTTAATCCCTGCCAACCTTCACACAACCGTCACGGAAAAAGCCTGCATGTGTCGCGGGAGGCCACCCACTGAGTGTTTCTTCATAGTACTTAGTTTATAGTGCTAAATATTGCATAAAAGTGTCAAATATCTACACTCCTTCCATCTCATTTACTTTGCATGTATATAAATATAAATCGTAATCTGTTCATTTGTGTATAGTCTATTGCTGTATTATGTTTGCAGATCAGACGTAGTGGTCATACATCTTTTGGACACATGAGGCTCAATTCGCAGCTTTAACACAAAGACAAGGATCTGTGAATTTTACAGTAAGTCTTATTGGACTCCGCTGAAACAATTGAGTACTGTCCGTGATACTTTTTTTATTTGCACTAACATACAATTTTGAGAACAAGCTTTCGGGGATTATCCCCTTCTTCAAGGTCCGCTGAAAATAACTGACACTTAAAAAGTGACAGTTAAAAATCTGGTTTGATAATTAGCCATACATGGCTTAAATATCAGCCAAAAATTCGAGCCATGGGCGTCCATGTCAGCACCACTGGTCTCAGCAAATTCTAACTGATGAATCAAAGGAGCCATGTGGAAAATTCAACACAGCAAACACTTTACTCCTGCGCTAGGAACGGACTCAGTAGACCCAATAGGAATGTTCTGGAATGTTCTGGAATATGCACTGCTTGCTGCCCTCAACAGCCCGGGGTAGTCCAAATACACTGGATACAAATGGAGAAACAGAAAAAGGGCGCACCGACCTAGTGCATTATTGTTTAAAATAATTTATTAAAGAAACAAAAATAGGTATCATACTCACAATGGACATAATAACACAGGCATGTCAAACTGAACAAGATGTATGATCCAAACAACATCTGAGTCCATACGATGGAACCCTGGATGACCAACCTGCTAACGCGTTTCGAGGACACAAATCCTTTGGTTGGCTCTGAGGAAGAGGTTGTGTCCTCGAAACGCGTTAGCCAGTTGGTCATTCAGGGTTCCATCGTATGGACTCAGATGTTGTTTGGATCATACATCTTGTTCAGTTTGACATGCCTGTGTTATTATGTCCATTGTGAGTATGATACCTATTTTTGTTTATTTATTAAATTATTTTAAACGATAATGCACTAGGTCGGTGCGCCCTTTTTCTGTTTCTCCATGTGGAAAATTGACGGATGGGCAGTGGACTGTATCCTCCAGATAATGTGACCTAAACTCACATTTTTTTTTATAAAATAAAATACATGCAATATGTGATTAACCACTTCCTGTCCGGACACTTTTACCCCCTTCCTGCCCAGGCCAATTTTCAGCTTTCAGCGCTATCACACTTTGAATGAGAATTGCGCGGTCATGCAACACTGTACCCATATGAATTTTTTTGCATTTTTTTGAGACAGATAAAGCTTTATTTTGGTGGTATTTATTCACCGCTGGGATTTTTATTTTTTTTGCTATGTAAATTAAAAAGTCCAAAAATTTTGAAAAATGTGTTTTTCTTATAAACTTTTGCAAATAAATAGTATTTCATCATAAATCTTGGCCAAAATTTATTCCGTTATATTTTTACTAAAAAAAAAATAACCCAAATTAGTTTATAACCAAAAATTATAATTTTTAAACATTTGTTTTTATTTTTTTATATTATTTTTTATTTATTCATTTTTTTACATACTGTCATCCTGATTCCTAGCAGTACAGTGTCACCATGGTGACACTGTACTACTTGTGGAGGGTGATGAAGATTTTTTTTTTTTTTTTTTACACTGATTGCTTTTACACCCATAAAGGCAGTAAAAGCAATCATTTCTCCTTCTCTCTGGCTGCATTCTTGCAGCCATTGAGAACTACTGAGTGAGCTGTGATTGGTCACAGCTTGTCACATGGTACAAGGCTGTTGTGAACAGCCTTGTACCATGTGACAAGAAGGCCTGGCTCACAGTCTCTGCTCTAATTAATCCGAAATGTGTTCTATGGGGTTGACGTCAGGCCAGTCAAGTTCCTCCACCCCAGACTTACTCATCCATGTCTTTTTGGATCTTGGTTTGTGCACTGGTGCGCAATCATGTTGGAACAGGAAGGGGCCATCCCCAAACTGTTCTCTCAAAGTTGGGATCATGAAATTATTCAAAATGTCTTGGTATGCTGACGCCTTAAGAATTTTCTTCACTGGAACTAAGGGGGCCAAACCCAACCCCTGAAAAACAACCCCACACCATAATCCCCCCTCCACCAAACTTTACACTTGGCACAATGCAGTCAGGGAAGTACCGTTCTCGGGGCAACCACCAAACCCATACACATCCAGAGAACACGTCTCCACTGCTCTAGAGTCCAGTGGCGACGTGCTTTACACCACTGCATCCAACACTTTGCATTGCACTTGGTGATGTAAGGCTCGGATGCAGCTGCTCGGCCATGGAAACCCATTCCATGAAGCTCTCTACACACTGTTGTTGTGCTAATCTGAAGGCCACAAGAAGTTTGGAGTTCTTTAGCTATTGACTCTGCAGACAGTTGGCGACTTCTGCGCACTGTGCGCTTCAGCATGCGCTGACCCCACTCTGTCATATTACGTGGCCTACCACTTGGTGGCTGAGTTGCTGTTGTTCCCATTTGCTTCCACTTTGTTATAATCCCACTAACAGTTGACCGTGGAATATTTATTAGCCAGGAAATGTCACGGATGGAATTATTGCACAGGTGACAACCTATCGGGACCACGCTTGGAGTCACTGAGCTCCTGAGAGTGACCCATTCTTTCACAAATGTTTGTAGAAGCAGTCTGCATGCCTAGGGGCTTGATTTTATACACCTGTGGAGGGGATTGGAACACCTAACTCCAGTGATTTGAAGGGCTGGCCCAATACTTTTGGCAAAATAATGTACATGCAACTTGTGGCCGACTTTGCACAGCACACAAATCACCCTTGGTCAAAGCCAAAGTCGCACCAAAGTTGCGCTCATCCAAAGTTGTGACAAAGTAGCATCAAGTCGTACTGTGAAGCCGCAATGAAAATCGCACAATTTTGAAGTGTGAATGGAGCCTATCTCTTCCCCGTTCTATAAGCAAACATGCAGTGAGGCCTTCAAGCAGGCAGCCCTGTGTGTCTTTATGCAGATTTATTTTTTGCTGGGGCACTCTATTATGCAAATATTAGTTTTAATTAGGAAGTCTATGTCCTGACATTTCCCATGCCATGCTGTAGGTCAACAACCTGTCACATTTAATGACCACTAGCCAGGGTACTCTTGATAAAAAACTGAAGATGCTTGTATAGAGGTGAGTGCAGAGAGGGGAATTAGAGCCACTAAGCAGGTAGGATGTGTCCTCTGAGTTGGGTTAAATGCAAGATTTTCATGCTTGACTGGAGAGCACCTGTAATGGTAGAGTTTCCAATCTCCCATGATGGTCCTCTCTATCATTCTGGATGAGCCCAAGCTTGGACTCGGAGGAAACGCCTTAGCGAGGGTAGGAGGAAACCTGTGGCCGTGACGTAACGGGGAGGAAGTAAGTTTTTCAGGCGAAGCTGATCGGAAGGTTATTGCATTCCTATGGACAGGTGGGTGTAAACAGAACACCCACAGAACAAGCTACATCCATTGCAAGGTGACCCTCAGGTGTGGCAGTGTTGTCAGGGAGTGTGGTATACAGTGACCAGATCTGACCAGATCCTTTTGATGAGATTGGATGACCTGTGATTTCTACAATGAATGCGCATTTGATTTGCGTATCTGGTGAGTGCGCAATCAGATTATCTTATATCACCTGACTCACGGTCTCTGCCATAGGACATCCTTAGATCACTTGGGATCTCACCATCACCTCTTTTATGAACTTTTTATATTGAATTTCACCATCTTCAACACTATTAGCCATGGATTAGTGGCTTATATATTTATTTGCACATGATCACTTTAATTGATTGTTGGTTTATAAGTCTTATGCATTTTTAGATTTTAGCGCTGCACCCCTCTATACTATACTTGTGTCTTTTGAAAGGTTTTATACGGTGCCTTTTTGGTGTACAGCAGCTGGTAGGGTTGTTTTTTACTTAGCGCTCACTTATCTCCCTTGTATTGAATCTCCCATGATAGATCCACTTGGAAAATAAATAAAATAGAAAAGCATGAATAAATGGTAAGGATTTGTTATACAGATACATTGGGGGATTGCTTTCCTCTATACAGTGTCGATTGTTTTGTGCTATGAATCCTTAGTCCCTCAGGACTGGTTAGTCACTCGGTGCCGGCAGGCGTTGCCCTAGGGTACTGGCTTATTTGCCGGTGGGAATTTCTGCTCTGTGTACAATCCTTTCGTATATTCTAATAGATTTTAAGCACTTCCACCTACTGAATTCTTCCTTATACATTAACCCCTTGCCTTCCAGAGGATTTACCCCCCCTTCCTGGCAAGGCCATTTTTTAGGATACGGCACTGCGTTACTTTAACTGACAATTGCGCGGTCACACAACACTGCACTCAAATGAAATTTATGTCCGTTTTTTTCCCCCACAAATGGAGCTTTCTTTCGGTGGTATTTGATCGCCTGTGCGGTTTTTAATTTTTTTGTGCTATAAACAAAAAAAGACCGATAATTTTGAGAAAAAAACTATATTTTTGACTTTTTGCTATTACACGTCCAGTAAAAAAATTAAAGTTCATCAAACATTTATGCCAAAATGTATTCTGCTTCATGTCTGCTAAAAAGAAAATCCTAACCATAACACAGTGGCTAAATGGTTAGCACTTCTGCCTGGTAGTACTAGGATCACTGGTTCAAATTCCAACCATGGCACCACCTGCCTGTAGTTTGCATGTTCTCCCTGTGACTGCGTGGGTTTCCTCCCACTCTCCAAAGACATGCTGGTAGGTTAATTGGCTCCTGTCTAAATTGGCCCTAATATGTGAATTAGGGGCCTTAGATTGTACACCCCTTGAGGGTTAGGGACTGATGTGAATGTACAATATATATGTAAAGAGCTGCGTAAATTGACAGCACTATATAAGTACCTGAAATAAATAAATATGTGTAAATTAATTGTACGTGAAAGTTATGGCTGTGTATATATACTGGAACTTTTATCATTTTGGCAGTGATCAGTGACTTATTGCGGAACTGTGGCGGGCATTCTAACACTGGGGGGGGAACTGACTAACTGTCACTGACATCTCCAGTGACACTAATACAGTGATCAGTGCTAATAAAAAGTACAGACACTGTACTAATGACACTAGGCAGGAAGGGGTTAACATCTGGAGCAATCAAAGGGTTAACTGTGTGCTGTGCAGGGGCGGACTGACCATTCGAGCACTAGGGCACTGCCCGGGGGCCCAGGGTCAGTAGGGGGCCCCATGAAATTCCCCTGGTACCTTTTATAGGCTTTTTGGGGTGTGCTTTGAGTGCGGGCAAGGACACAGGGGCCCCATAATCCCCTATTGCCCGGGGGCCCCATGAGCTGTCAGTCTGCCCCTGGTGCTGTGCGTGTGTTTCACTGTGTAAGCACATTGCTATGTATTGCTCTGTTATGCTGAGCAGTGTTCCTCGGCGATGGCCGGGTGCCGGAATGGAATCACTGACCGGAACCCTGTGATCAACAGCTGAGGCGCACATAGGACGCACGTGCCCCCTACCCGGAAATGCAAAACCTCTATCCAAGTGGGAGCGGGTACCTGCCAAATTTAAGTACCCGCTCCCCAAAGGTGCCAATCCTTAATGGGGAGCGGGGGACAAAGACTTAAAGCGGAACTTCCCCTTTTGGGTAGAGCTCCGCTTTAAAAAATCAATTGATCTCTATGGTGCCTGTTCACATCTGATCCCACCAACAGGCACCATAGAGAACAATTGATTTTTTAAGTTTGAGTGTCTGTGGAGCTACAAATCGCTCAAGTGGGAATGCGGCCGTAAGCTCTAGAACCTTCTATATCCTCCCTTATACCATAATAGATTGTAAGCTCTTCAACCTTCTATATCCTCCCTTATACCATAATAGATTGTAAGCTCTTCCATCCTTCCTTATACCCTAACATTAGTATTGTACAGGATTTCTACAGCACCAGCAGCTTTTGCAGCACTTCACAAAATAATGGGAGACAGTACAGTTACAATACAATTCAGGATAGGAGAACTCTGCTCCATAGAGCTTACAATCTAAAAGGGAGAGGCTGGTGATACAAAAGATAATAACTGTGTGGGGATGAGTTGTTCCATAAAGTAAAATTTCAGGACAAACAGGCTTCCCTGAAGAGATGAGTTTTCAGGGATCACTTAAGCTGGCCATAAACAAATTAAATCTCAGCTGGTTCAACAGGACCAGCCAAGTCTCGATCTATCTATTGGCAGACTGGTTGAACAGAAGTTGATCCATCGATCAGCTTCGGTACAACCAGCCTGTTGGATTTTCTACATGCGAGTACTGCCGGCAACTATAGCTGCTAGCAGTAATCATTGTGTTTTAACAACAGGGAAAGCTCTGTGTCAGCAGAACACAATAGCTCTGCAGGAGGCAGAGCTATTGAGTTGATGGGCGAATTGAGCATTTTGTTTTGTGCTTGCAGGAAATAAAATTGCATCATCTATGGCTTGCCTAAAGGTAGATAGAGTAGAAGATAGCCGTAAAGGTTGGGGTAGGGAGTTCCAGAGGATGGGAGAAGCTCTGGAGGAGTCCTGAAGGCGAGTATGAGAGGAGTTGATGAGGGAGCTAGAGATCAGGAGGTCTTGGGAGGATTGCAGTGGGGTAACAGATAGTGGTGCACTGAAATGAAAAATGTAGTGCCACAACTGAAAACGAAAATGCGCAGTTTTTAAAAATTAATATATATTTTTTAAAAGACAATACACTTTGATTAAAAAAAACAATATATACCCTAATTTTGTTTGTAAAATATGAAAGAGGATGTTATGTCGAGTAAATAGATACCCAACGTGTCACGCTTTAAAATTACTTGTGGAATGGCGTGAAACTGCGGTACTTAAAAATCTCCATGGGCGATGCTTTAAAAATGTCTACAGGTTAGCTGTGTAAAGTTACAGAGGAGGTCTAGTGCGAGAATTATTGCTCTTGCTCTGACGTTTGTGGCGATACCTCATGTGTGTGGTTTGAACCCTGTATACATATGTGGGCGTGGCCTACATATGCGTTCACCACTACGTGTAAGCACAGGGGGGCGGGGGCACTTTAAACTTTTTTTTTTCATTTATTTAATGTTTTGGGGGGTTTTTTGCACTGTCCCTTTTAAAAAATGTGTACTCACTTTTATTCTTATCACAAGAAATGCAGGCATCCTTTGTGATAGGAATAATTAGTGACAGGAGAGATATGGGGTCAACAAAAACTGTAGCTGCTGACTTTTGAAATACAGACACTTACCTGTTCCTCGGTCCAGCGATGTCCTCACCAACACTGGTTTCACCGGCCGTCTTCTCTATCAGGCGCCGGCATCTTCAGTGCAGGCACCCGGCTGTGACAGTTTGCGGCTTCACAGCCGGGTGCCCACTGCGCATGCGCGAGAAGCGCTGTGCTTTGTGAATGGCCCCGTAGTCTTCTGGGACCTGTCATGTGTCCCAGAAGACTACGGGGAGGGAGGGGGGAGGACAACTTATGCTTCCAATCGCCTAGGCGGGAAGTGGGAGCAGGTACCTGTCAAATTTGGGTACCCACTACCCAAAGGTGCCAATCCTTCATGGGGAGCTGGGAACAAAAGCTTAAAGCGGAACTTCCCCTTTAGGGTGGAGCTCCGCTTTAACACTTGAAAAACAGAGTTTCTTTGGGAATACACGTCCCTCTCAGTACAGCGTTCCAAAGCTCTGCGATCTCGCTCCGGGCCTTGCTCAATACCACAGTAGTTTCGTAGAGAATTAATTTGTAGCTTGTATTGCCTGGCAACTGAACAAGATATTCAGCGAGTGACTGTTGACATTGGAGACTCTTGAAAGGCAAATTTTGGAGTGGAAGTCCGAGCACACGCAAAGGCGCTGTGAGCTGAGCGTCGTAATTCCAGCAAACCTTTTACTACCCCATAAATGAAGCCGTGTGTGTATAACATCCTACTAAACAATACTTCAGCTCATCATAAATTAAACATCACTTATGATACAAGTCAAACACTTTTATCCCTGCTGGCGACGTACGCTGCCTTAAAGGGACATTCCAGGGAGTCAAGGAAATTTGGAATTAAAACTGATATGATGAACACAGCTGACCTGCTAAGTTGCTCTTCATTCTGCTTGTTGAATATATCCCTGTGCAGGGGCAGACTGACCATTTGGAAGCTTGGGCACTGCCTGAGGGCCCAGGGTCAGTAGGGGGCCCCATGAGATGCCCCTGGTACCTTTTCATAGGCTTGTTTGAGCAAGGACACAGGGGCCCCATGATCCCCTATTGCACCTGGGGCCCCATGAGTTGTCAGGCTGCCCCTGTGGTTATTTATTTCAGGTACTTCCATAGTGCCATCAATTTACACAGCACTTTACATTCATATATTGTACATTCACATCAGTCCCTCACCCTCAAGGGGTGTACAATCTAAGGTCCCTAACTCACATTCATACATACACATACTAGGGACATTTTAGACAGGAGTCAAATCACCTACCAGCATGTCTTTGGAGTGTGGGAGGAAACTCACACAGGCACAGGGCAAACATGCAAATTCCAGGAAGGTGGTGCTATGGTTGGGGTTTGAACCAGCAACACTAGAACTGCCAGGTGGAAGTGCTAACCATTTAGCCACTGTGCTGCCCACGATATATTCCCAAAACTGTGACTGTGAAAATTCAGGCCAGAGCACTTCACGGTTCGCGCCTCGCCCTTTGTTGGAGCAGACGTTTAGGCTTTACGACATCCAGTGCCGGGACAAGGTCATCCAGCTCCGGGACAAGGTCATCCAGTTCCGGGACAAGGTCATCCAGTGCAGTGCCAGGACAAGGTCATCCAGTACAGTGCCAGGACAAGGTCATCCAGTGCCCAGGGCAACGATGCCAAACTGCACCCACCTGTCAACCTTGTAACAGAAGGAAAGCACAACCATCCCTATAGTAAACCACTGTGCCCAGGGCAGCTGATACTCCCGCCCACCCCTTGTCCTGGCCCTGATGACACCCCAATTTACATGTTGCCACCCCAATGCCCTGCATACATTTTAACATAAATCCCCATTTAAATTTGTTTTTTTGTTTTTGTTTTTTTTTTTGTGCGGTCATAACACAGTAAAATCCTGGCTCTTTCTTTTTTTTGCTTTGTTCCTTTTCTTTTCTTCTTCTTGTTCGGAATATTGGAGTCACTAATTGTCATTGCTATTCCGATTATGTGCGATTCTGGTCAAGGTGTCAGTTTGCCTATGTTGATATACATTCTACTACTGTTTTCTTGACTGATTGACATATATCTGCTGACATTATTGTCTACTCTGTATCACTAGAAAATGTTAATAAAGATTGATTACAACAAGAAAAAATCCTGGCTCCTACTGTGTAAAGTGCAAGGCCGACAATGGGGTGAATTCCATAGAATGGTGATGTCACCTACCTGCGTCCACAGCTTTAGGCATTGTCAGAAAAGCACAGTGGATAAATGGTTAGCACTTCTGCCTGGCAGTACTTGAGTCACTGGTTTGAATCCCAACCACACCACCACCTGCCTGAAGTTTGCATGTTCTCCCTGTGCTTGTGTGGATTTTCTCTGGGTACTCTGGTTTCCTCCCACACTCCAAAGACATGCTGGCAGGTTAACTGGCTCCTGTCTAAATTGTCCCTAGTATGTGTATGTATGAATGTCAGTTAGAGACCTTAGATTGTACACCCCTTAAGTGTTACGGCTCCATGTACACTGCAGCTGATAAACTCATGTTTAGGAGCCGTTCAGCATTTTTTTCAGCAGCTCCTGAACTCTCCCTAATGTTTTCCTATGTGTCCATGTACACATCTTCCTTTACAGGCATTTGAGTTTACAGTCGTTTTTTTGAACGTAGAAAACTTGCGTTCAGTAGTCGATTTTATTAGCGTTTCAAACTTAAAATGCGTGTAAATGCGGCAAATCGCGTTTATAGGCGTTTGTGTTTGAAATTTTTTTTAACTCTTCCAGTTCCCAATGCTGTCCAGAGCCTTTTTTCATCATGAAAAATGCATGAAAAGCATTGTCAAGGTACTCAGATGGACAAAACACTGAACACAGGATGTTCCTACCAAGCTTGTCACACATGGTAATGACCAATTAACACCTCAGACCTCTCCCACCCTTGGAAATAAAAGATATGGTAATGACCATTCACACCTCAAATACCTCATGAAGACCCCCTGCCAGGTGACCTTAATGACTCCCTCCACCAGACACCTTTCCCACCCTTGGAAACAAAAGAAATGTTAATGAGCAACTCACACCTAGATAATCTCAACACATACTGCTGTCTCTGCTTCTACTCTCTGTATTTTTCTGAAACAGTCCGAAATAGTTAATAATTTACCACTTTTCAGTGTATTCTGGGCATTTGGGAGTTTCTCCTGTGCTTATCTTTAAAAACGTTTCTAAATGCAAACTCACATAAACGCGCATAAACGCATTATGCAAACGAAGATAAACAGACATTTTTAACCTATGTTTTCCAATCCAGTCCCAATTCCAGTCAGTTTCAATCGTTCAGAAGTGTTCCATGTACATGGGGTCTTAGGGATTGATCTGAATGTACAATATTTAAACGCTGCGTAAAATTGACACCTCTATATAAGTACCTGTAATAAATAAATAAAAATGAGGGGGAAAAGGGTATTAAATTACAGTTTATGGTAAAATGTTTGCAGTACAGCAGGGAGCAGTGTGGGGGCAGCATTGAAAAGGTGGGGTATTGTATAGCCTTGTGCTACTTTAACCCCTTGCCCTCCAGAGGATTTACCCCCCTTCCTGACCAGGCCATTTTTTTGCATTACGGCGCTACGTTAATTTAACTCACAATTGCGCGGTCATGCAACGCTGCACCCAAATTAAATTTATGTCCTTTTTTTCCCACAAATAGGGCTTTCTTTCAGTGGTATTTGATTGCCTGTGCTTTTTTTAATTTTTTGCGCTATGTAAAAAAAAAAAAAAGACTGACAATTTTGAGAAAAAAAAATATATTTTTGACTTTTTGCTATTAAACATGTCCAGTAAAAAAATGTAAATCATAAATTTTGTCATAAATTTATGACAAATTTATGACAAAATTTGCTTCATGTTTTTGATAAAAAAAATCCCAATACATGTAAATGAAATGGTTTATGTGAAAGTTATAGCGTTTACAAATGGCGGTATAGATACTTATTTAAAAATTATTTTTACTAGTAATGGCGGCGATCATTATAGCGGGACTGTGGCGAGCATTCTGACACTGGGGGGGAACTGACTTGGTGTCACTGACATCCCCAGTGACACCAATACAGTGATCAGTGCTAAAAAAAAAAAGAACTGACACTGTAATAATGGCACTGGGCAGGAAGTGGTTAACATCTGGGGTGATCAAAGGGTTAACTGTGTACTGGGAGGTTTTACTAGGGGGCTGTGTCAGTGTGCTTCAATGTAAGCACACTGCTTTGCTTTGGAAAGCAGTGTGCCCGAGCTGACAGGGAGGAGAACTATTAGTAAACAAAACAGTTTTCCCCATCGGAGATCCTCGGAAATCACTGGGCACCCCCTACCCGGAAATGCAAAATCACGTATATATACATATAAAGGGGAAAAAAAATAAAATAAAAAATGTACGTGATTTTGCGCACCTGTGCCGCCCTGCAGCAGTATATCTGCTATAGGGCGGTCAGGAAGCGGTTAAAGAACTCTGACTATGTTTTCAATGTTCTGTTCCCCAGCGGACAAAGTACATGAAGTACATTGTTTTAGGTTATTATGTGCTTTGTAAGCTAAGCTATGAATTTGGACAAAGTGCCCCACCCTCCTCTGCGGCTGTCTAACATTGTAACTAGCAAAGAAATGGCTGATCGGCACTTGTCTTGGCTCCAAACACTTGCTCCTGTCAGTCTCTAGTCCCTCTGTATTCCGCTTGCTCCTGTATTCTGCTTGACCCCATTCACACCTGAGCGTTTTGTACCGCGAAACTCAAAGCTCCAAAATGCTGATTGAAAAAAAAATCAGTATTTTATTATTATTATTATTATTATACAGGATTTATATAGCGCCAACAGTTTGCGCAGCGCTTTACAAAATGAAGGCAGACATTACAGTTACAATACAATGTGGTACAAGAAGAACAGAGGGCCCGGCTCATTAGAGCTTACAATCTAGGCACCACCTACCTAGAGTTTGCATGTTCTCCCTGTACCTGCGTGGGTTTCCTCCAGGTACTCTGGTTTCCTCCCACACTGCAAAGACGTGCTGGTAGGTTAATTGGCTCCTGTCTAAATTGTCCCTAGTATGTGTATGTATGAATGTGAGTTAGGGACCTTAGATTGTACGCCCCTTGAGGGTTAGGGACTGATGTGAATGTACAATATATATGTAAAGCGCTGCGTATATTAACAGCGCTATATAAGTACCTGAAATAATAGTTAGGAGATAGCCGGGCAGATTGGGGTAGGGAGTTCCATAGGATGGGAGAAGCTCGGGAGAAGTCCTGGAGGCGAGCATGGGAGAAGGTGATACGAGAACTAGAGAACAGAAGGTTTTCGGAGGATCGAAGAGAGCAATTTGGTTGATATTTTGAGACCAGGTTGGTGATGTAGGTGGGGGCAGAGTTGTGGATGGCTTTGTAAGTTGTTGTTAGTATTTTGAATTTTTTTCATTGAGCGAGTGAAAGCTAGTGGAGGGATTGGCAGAGAGGGGTTGTAGACATGCAGACACTGAATGGTTGGTAAGGTGGATGAGCCTGGCAGCAGTATTCATGATGGACTGGAGGGGGGATAGCCTATGTAAAGGTAAGCCAATGAGGAGGGAGTTTCAGTAGTTGAGGCGAGAGACTACAATATGGAGGTGGTTTACATTTCCACTCCAAGTCACCTGAAGCAGGATGTCTGAAGCTCATTAAAGTTTTGTAGCTACAAAAGTAGCTCCATGCAGGCAGATTGATGTGTTTTTGGCGTGTTTCCAATCCCACAGAAATACATGCTTTAGAGGGTTTTGTCACTTGACCCAGAGTGTTTTCCTGGCATGGCAAAACATGGCAACAATTAATACCACAGATAACATTTTTCTCTATTGGCTAATACTAAAACAGCAAAACTCAAAAACCCAAAAAACGCCTGAACAAATCACATACAAACTTTTGCAAAGGCTCACAAGAACAAGCGACAAGTTAGGCTCATAGGCTAACAAAGCACTTGGGAATAAAGCACAAAATACTTTATGTACTTTGCTCTCTGGGGGACAGAACAGTGAAAAAAACTGAACTGAGAGTTCTTATTAAGCCCCGGTTCACATCTATGCGGCCGTGTGGCCAGTGTTTTGCACGGGCACGAGCGCCCATTCATTTCATTGGACTCCCGTGCCCATGACACGCAGGGAAGAAATCCATGCACTTCTTACGAAAATGCAGCCTGCAAGGGAACCTCGGTTCCCCGTATGATTGCTGATAGCCAGGGGCTATCGAGTTTTCCAGTGCGAGTGGCGTGCCATTAGAACTAATGGCACCCGCCCATTTCTCTGTGCGGGAGTTGCGGCTGCACAGATTTTCGTGCGGATTCGCAGCTCCACCACCCGCACAGATGTGAACCTAGCCTTAACCCCTTCACGCCGGCCGCACGCAAATGTGCGGCCTCCCTGCGTCTGGGCCTAGACGCCGAGCGGTCGCACATTTGCATTCAATATACAAAATACATATGTGCTGAGAGCGCGCGCCCTGCGCGCTCCCAGCACACATGTAAGGTACTCACCGAAAGGTCCCGGTCTCCTCTTGCAATCGAGACCTTTCCTGATCATGTGACCGGTCGTGACGTCACGGCGGCCACATGACACTAAGCCCGCCCCGTCCCGCCCACCTCCCAATGCAGGAACTCCTCTTCACAGCATGAAGGGGTTAAAGGGGAACTAATGTCAGCAATAATT
Organism: Staurois parvus; assembly: GCF_062004578.1. Lineage (NCBI taxonomy): Eukaryota > Metazoa > Chordata > Amphibia > Anura > Ranidae > Staurois > Staurois parvus. The sequence goes on from NW_028317814.1 coordinate 25,369,027, forward strand.
ACTACTAATCCGAGGTGCCTTGTTGGTACCGGCATCTTATATCCGGCTTTTTCTGGGTGCTGGGGTGGAAACATGTTACTTTTCTAGTGAGGGATGACGTCACTCCTGTGCATGCACTGCAGTTCAGTCATCCCAGCACAGAGGATCTGTTCTGGAAAGTAAAGAGAGCTGTGTATGCACAGTTCAGTATACTTTCTAAAGAAGACTGCAAGCAAGCAGGTAGTTTTGTTTTATTACAGAAAAGACTGCAATAAAGAGTCTGCCTTCTCACAGTTTTTTTAATTAGAGACTTATATTCTGCTTTAAGCTCATGTTAGCGCCTAAGGCTGCTTTCACATTCAGGAGTTTTTCAAGCATTTTTGCATTAAAAAAAAAGCACATGAAAATCTCAAGAAAACTTCTTCCCTGTGTATATGAAAGTATATCTATGTATCAGGGGCGGACTGACAACTCATAGGACCCCCAGGCAATAGGGGATCATGGGGCCCCTGTGTCCTTGCCCAAACTCAAAAAAGCCTATGAAAAAGGTACCAGGGGCATCTCATGGGGCCCCCTACTGACCCCGGGCCCTCGGGCAGAGCCCGAGTTTCCAAATGGTCAGTCCGCCCCTGCTATGTATGTTTTCACACTGAGGCGCTGCACTTGTGGTGCGGTGGCTACTTTCACACTGATCATCATTGAGGTTAGCAGAGCCATACAAAGCAGTGTGCTTACAGTGATACACACACACAGCCTCCATAGTAAAACAGCACACAGTTAACTCCTTGTTCGCCCCACATGTTAACCCCTTCCTGCCCAGTGCCATTAGTACAGTGTCAGTGCTTTTTATTAGCATTGATCACTGCATTGGTGTCAATGGGGAAGTCAGTGACACCAAGTTAGTTCCCCCCAGTGTCAGAATGCCCGCTGCAGTCCCGCTATAAGTCGCTGATCGCCGCCATTACTAGTAAAAAAAAAAAATTTACAGTATATATACACCGCCATTTGTAAATGCTATAACTTTCACGTAAACCAATTAAATTACATGTTTTGGGATTTTTTTTTTCAGCAAAGACATGTAGCGGAATACATTTTGGCCTAAATTTATGACAAAATTTGATTTTTTTAAATTTGTTTACCGGACATGTTTAAAGCGGAGTTCCACTCACACTGTAAAAAAATAAGTCAACAGCTACAAAAACTGTAGCTGCTGAATTTTAAAAAACAGCCACTTACCTGTCCCACGATCCTGCGGTGTCCTCCCCGAAGCCTCTTTCACCAGCCATCTGGTGTTCCAGGCTCCGGCATCTTCAGTGTGGGCACCCGGCTGTGACAGCTTGCGGCTTCACAGCCGGGGTGCCCGCTGCACTTCCTAAATGGCCCCGTAGTCTTCTGGGACCTGTCACGTGTCCCAGAAGACTACGGGGAGGGGAACAACTTCCGCTTCCGATCACCTTAGGGGATCGCAGCGGAAGTGGGAGCGGGTACCTGTCAATTTCAGGTACCAGTCTTTAAAACGGAACTTCCCCTTTTGGGTGGAGCTCCATTTTAATAGCAAAAAGTATGTAATATAGGAACTTATATAACGCTGTCAATTTACGCCGCGCTTTGCATATATATTGTACAATCACATCAGTCCCTAACCCTCAAGGGCTGTACAATCTAAGGTCCATAACTCACATTCATACATACACATACTAAGGACAATTTAGACAGGAGCCAATTAACCTACCAGCATGTCTTTGGAATGTGGGAGGAAACCGGAGTACCCAGAGGAAACCCACGCAGGCAAAGGGAGAACATGCAAACTCCAGGCAGGTGGTGCCATGGTTGGGATTCGAACCAACGTCCCTAGTACTGCCAGGCGGAAGTTAAAGTCAAAAATATTGTTTTTTTCTCAAAATTGTTGGTCTTTTTTTTTACAGCAAAAACCGCTTGTGGGAGTCACTTTGGGTGGGGGGCCCATGGAACACAGCTCACTTTGAAGAGGTGGGGAGACCCCTGTCTCAGCTCCCCATATCCCTATTATGTGTAAGTCACCCTGTACCTGTTAGGGGTACAGGGTGATCTGTTCTAATATTGGGGTGGGGGGTTGTGGATTGTTTAATGCCATGTGGTTGCATTCCATTGTTCTATTGTGTGTCTTGCTTGGTAGCAAACTATTATGGGATGTATGTGTTTATGTGTATTGGCCTCCCTCCTAGATTGTAAGCTCAAAAGAGCAGGGCCCTCAATCCCCTCATGTTTTGCATTGTATTGGTATTGTTCTGTCACATGTTATGTCCCCCTTTGTAATGTACAGCGCTGAGCAAACTATTGGCGCTTTAGAAATACTGTATAATAATAATAATTGGCTTGGTGGGGGGTGTTTCCAGCAGCCTTCCCTCCTGATGGGACTGTCTGCTGGTGTGTCTCTTGTTACTAAAGGTAGATTGCCCCGCCCTGTGTCATTTTGCAGGGGGGGGGGGGGGGGTTGTTCCCTTGAATGTATATATCTTGTATCTGTGTTAAAATAAAGTAGTCTATTTCCTGGTTTACTTCAAGACTGGTGTCGTCTAGTCTTGTATGATCAGCGGTGGTGTCTGTTGTTGGTGTTCGGACAGGGAAGCGGTATTCTAACGGAAGTACCCAAGTGCAGACTGGGGTCGGTTCCGTTACACCGCACAGGCGATCACATACCACCGAAAAAAAAACTCCATTTGTGGGAAAAAACGGACATAAATTTAATTTGAGTGCAGTGTTGCACGACCGCGCAGTTGTCAATTAAAGTAACACAGTGCCGTATCGCAGAAAATGGCCTGGTCAGGAGGGGGTAAATCCTCAGGAGGGCAAGTGGTTAAATTGCAGCTATATAAATCAATAATAATCGTAATTTAAAAATCCAACACTATTGTGACGCCCTAATAATGGTGCAGAGCTTGGAACACAGGAGCAAAGATTTTAGTAATGGGCTTCTGAGAGTGGGAAAAAAAACAATAAATGATTAAATACTGATGTATGAATGGGAGGTGCACCAGCTATTAACTGCAAATCACTGCAAGTCCTTCATACATGCCGCCAGCATTTCTATGTGCGTTAAATCCCCACAGCTTTACATTAGTATATGTTATATTTACACAACTGCCAGAGGCTTGCCTGCTACAGAACAGCAGCTACCAGGCCAATAAATTCCTTTGAGGCCTGGTTCAGTTTGTAGCTATAAATCTAGTAATACAGTGGCAGAGCTCTATGTGTAGCCTGGTTATTCCAGATGTATAGGAATTTCTAGCATATCCTTTTTACATTCTTTACAATGACTTTCTGGTGACACATGATGAAAGCATTAGCAAAAGGAATTCCAGCCAAGAACAACAACCCCATTAGGACCCTATACTGTATGTTTTTCAATGAAATGGCTAAAGATATTTTTTAAATAGTTTCCTGTAATTAGATGTATTCCTTATTTTTATAGGTCAGCATCTCCTGCCTAACAGCTGAAAATATAAATGAAGCTGTTGGTGATGGTAGTGTATGTAACTGGCTGCTGAAAAGAGTGACGGGGCTGAACGGAGGAGGGCGACACCAAATCTTATGAGAAATACTATCTATGTGGCTATAGATGGGCAGATTTCTTGCTGAGTAGTGTGCACAACTGCTCTCAGGACACTGGGGCGCTAGGTCCTGTTGCACTTCGCTCTCTATGGGTTGTGGCTGCAATCTTTCTTGGTTTACCTGACCTTGGCTTGGTATCAAGAGATCCCTAAACTTTCCACTTCTTAATAGGTGATTTAACAGTTCTGATTGGCATATTCAAGGCTTTGGACATATTTTTATGTCCTTTTCCATCTTTATAATGTTCCATTACCTTGTTACGCAGGACTTTTGACAGTTCTTTTCTGATCCCCATGGCTCAGTATCTAGCCTAGTCAGTGCTTCCATGTAAGAGCTAACAAACTCATTGACTATTTATACACTGACACTAATTGCAATTTAAAAACCAAAAATGTGGGACATTAACCTCTAATTGGCATTTTAACCCGTGTGTGTCACCTTGTGTGTCTGTACCAAGGACAAACATTCCAGGGGGCGGAGACTTTTGATTCGGGCCATTTGGGTGATTTCTTTTATCCTTATAATCTAAAAAGGAGCCAAACAACTATTTGATAATAAATGGCTTCATATGATCATCATCCTTCAATAAAAGAGCATTTTTTGGCATGATCAGTCATATTTTCAATATCAATGCCAAAATGTCACAATTTCTGCCAGGGTATGTAAACTTTTGAGCTCAACTGTAGATCCCCCAGGGAACCAAGTGCATGTAGCGTTTGGTCCTGTTCAGATTCACCCTGTAGTTGCTGAGCAGCGTGGTCGGACAGCTCACCACCCCATTCCCATTGGTTTCAAATCACACTTCTAGCAAGGAGACGAATATTTAATGAGTGCTGATTGATAGTGCTTGTCTCTGGCACCAGGCGCACACTGGAGATGAGTGCTGTCATTCAGCACAGCAGGGGTCGGGGTCAGCTACATTCACAAGACAAATGCCGACTGTTTATTCACAAAAGTAAAAGATCGATCAGTGCTTCAGGTCTGTATGAGCTATATGCCGGCTGCTAATAAACAAACCCGTAATAACTTTCTCATTCACAATAGTAAACAATCTATCAACACGGTCATGTCTCTGAATGAACACAAAGGGGCAGAGAGGAGGTTGTGCCAAATGCTGTGCTCTAGGTTCCCCATGGGACTGCCCATAAATTGGGCTTCAGTCTAGGGTGGAACTACAGCACAGACTGAAATAAAAATGTTTTTTTTTTATACACAAGGGGCCACAGATCAGAACAGGACCACGTGCTACATGCACTTGGTCCTATGGGGGAAATCAAGGAGAATGTTTAGGTTCTTTGAGGAATACAGCTAGGTCACCTCCTGCTCTGTGATTCAACAGTTTGCCAGAAGTATGGGGGTGCCATAAAGAATTTTCATGCGGTGTGGAAAAAACACATCCATTCCTGCACTGCACCTGATGTGAACAAGCACTTAGAAAGAACAATCAAATGCAGCTAAATAGCTTTTCATGTGAAATATTTATCACTCCCTTTCAATAAACCAGCCTTTGCGCAGAGTATTAACTAAACCTTGCAGAGTATCGCCACAGCCTATTCATGGTTTATTGACCTATTGATTCCTTGGAAGGAGAGAATTTGGCTAATAATGATCCCATCTTTCTAGAGAATTGAATTCATGTTCATTCCTTTGCAATACATCACAATAATGATGCCCCTTTCTGCAGAACATCCTGCTAATGATCCCTCCATCTGCTGTGGAACATGGAGAGCATTCCTCTATGAATCCTGTGCCATGACACTCAGACATTACATAGGCTGGAATGGCAGTAGGTTTATTGAAACGTGGAGGAAGCCACCCCCTCCCTTCTTTTCCCTTCCTGAGGTTCTTCCTCTCACCTTGACATCTTGGGCCATAAAAAGGCAGAGATGATGATTCCCTGCAGCTGGTGTGAAGCCTCCCTACAGGAGGGACTCTGCTGGGTAGAATGGGCAAGTGCAACAATTTAACTCTTCCCAACCATTAGGATATTCGAGCAGCTAAGATAGTATTGAAAATGACCCACAGATATCAGTTATCCCCAGCTTGCCTGGGACGGTTTTAGATTGACAAGGTCTTGGAAATTTTTGGACCAGCAAATACATAGGTTCCAACATTTTAAAATAATTTTTAGTGACTCTACTGGAAAACCAGCTGTCATGGTCAGGGGTCAGGTTCATAGACTAGTAGCTATAGCAGTACAGAGGCTTCCATCGACCAGCAGGATAGGTATTCAAGGCGGTCATCCTGGCAGATGACACAGGCGCACCCGGGTTGTGGAGTCTAAGCACTAGAAGGTATTCAAGAGAGCTCCAAATGGTGGAGATGGGTTTTGCTGTATATTAGTACCAGGTCTCAGTCTTCAGGATTGCCTCACCAGGAGGTGAGCAAGCTGGCATCCAGTAGCGGATATAGCAAATTGGGATCAAGCAGAAGCGTAGTCAGTTAACAAGCCAAATGTCAGTAACAAGTGGTTGCAGGATAGGATCAAGCGTAGTCGAGGAACAAGTCAAAGGTAGGTAATGAGTGTTAGCAAAGACACCAAAAGCAGCAGAAGTGATAAGAGTGAGATATTGGCTGGAGAGAGCACAATAATCTGGCAAACAGGAAGTGCACAGGCATGGTTTTAATTGGAAGTTCATGGGAGGACCAAAGGGCCATCTCAGGTGGCTCAGCAAGAAGAGACACTGCCAGACACAGCAGAAGCTGCAGGTTCAGGTCTGGACCCTGGCACACAGATGCAATATTACCCTAGAGGACCACAGACACCCCTATGATGCTTTCTGAATAAATATAAATGAGCATGCGTAGTAATCAGTTCCTAAGGTCATCCAGTACCCAGGGAAAAGATGCCAAAATGCCCCCCCAGGTGGAGCACTGGGCATGCTGATTGGCTCCAAGGGAGGTCAGATGGCCTTGGGGCTGAGGATGAGATGGGAGCTCAGGGGTTGAGCTGTTGCACCCACATCATGTGTGCTTGGAATCAATGAACTGCCCCTCAGGCTTGAAGCTTTGCATCATGGGAGAAGGTTACATGCATCCCCAAAGTACAGGGTTGCTATCAGCATTGTTCCTAGTTCTCTCTGGGGACTACAGAACCCTCTATGTTATGGAAAGGGGAGGTTTCTGTAGTCCTGTCCTGTTTCTGCTGACCTGATACAGTAGGATGAGTGAGCATTGTCGTGTTAAGATGAGCTTAGGCAGGTTAGGATGCAAGTCCGCTGGGAAGCTGTCAAAGCTTACAGCCAATCATAGGTGGCAGGGGCATTTCCCAGCCTACAGTTGCACCTATGCAAGGGGCATGCATATATGCGGTTGCGGGGTGGGGAATACCTCTAATGCCTATGATTGGTTGTGCACTTTGACAATTTAGACAGGAGCCAATTAACCTACCAGCATGCCTTTGGTGTGTGAGAGGAAGCAAACACAAGCGCAGGGAGAACATGCAAACTCCATGCAGATACAGCAGCAACCTGTCCGAGATTTAAAATTAAGATGTCAGGGATCACCGCGACGCACGAGTCTGCACATGCGTAGGTGTCCGACAAGACATGCAGGCAGGCGGGCACTAGGACCCAGGCGCACCTGTCACCTATGACGGCGCTGGCAGGCACTAGGACCCAGGCGCAGCTGTCAGCGCCGGGCGGGCTATTTAAACCAGCCCTGCACAGACACAAGTTGCCGTTTGGTCTTATTGTCCTGTTCCTGTATTCTGATCCTGTGAAGCTTCCTATTGCTGACCTCTGCATTTGATCCTGACCCTGCTTATTGTCTCTTGCTTGACCCCTGGCTTGACCCGACCATTCTTCTGCCTGATCCTCTGTACCACGCTGCGCTTTAGTTGCTGAACCCGGCTCGTGACCCTGACCATTCTCTGCCTGCTCCTCTGGTACCTCGCTGCCTGCACGTTGCTGACCTGGCCTGCCTGACTACTCCTTATGCTACCCTGACGATCCATCCATCCGTCCCGCACGGATCTGTCCCTGTTACCAGGCCTGCCAGCCTCTTCACGTCAGGCTCTATTTCCCACACACCCCTGACGGTGCTCTCTACCACTGCCGGACGTACTCGGGGGTCGCGACCTGGTCTAAGTCTGCTCCAAGTCCATCCCCACCATCAGGGGCCCTGGTGGATAAGCAGATTGGGACTTAGACCCCGCGCCCTGAGGACCCCCGCGCTGTGGGTTGCTAGAGACTCCGCCAGGCGGTGCTTGACAGAAGACCCCAGTGCTGCAAAACAGAACTTCTAACCCCTGAGCCACTGTGATTTAGAGACAAACATCCCTATCTTCATACATATTTTGGGACAATAACCCCGACTGTCAAGGCAAAAATGTTGGCATGACAGCCAGGGAACTAAGATTTTCAGAATGAGAAGGCCAAAATGTCCAGCTAAGACAGTCAGCTACAACTTCGGACCTGAACAAAACCTCTTATAAGGTGTTTCAAGTGGAAAATCGAGGGCAGAATCTTAAAGTACATTGTCCTCACTGGAGAAGCTGGAGTTAAGTACTGAGGCTGCCTTCTGTAATACCAACAAACCTTGCCACCACCTCTACTTGTCTGGTGCCTGTATGGCCTAGTGCCAGGTTGAGGGACATGGGCATGTAATTACCACAGGCCTCGTTCAGTGCCTTATTGTTCTTTCTGAGGAGAGCACACGCTCCGCTCACCCTCCTCCTGGCAGGACCTGACACTTCTGGCTCACTCTGAAAGCATTTAGCAATACAACACCCCTCCAGCCTTCTCCATTTAACTACTGCTTAGGCTGGACGAGGTGTCTCAAGATACAAAAACAACAATGGCTGACATCTCACAACTAATTCAGCCCCATCTGACCTGTAACTTTAGAATAAAAGCTGCCCTTATGTAAAGTTGCTGCTGATACCTCAAAACTTACGAAGCCAAATGAGAGGGAAAGCTTTATTCCAGCCAAAATGTGTAGGCCGGATCCATGACCTCTCTACATGCTGAGGCAAACATATCACTTTAAAGAAGCAACAAGCAGAATATCAACATTTTGGGTCAAAAGCAAGATTTTTGTGCATTTAGGGACAATTAGGCCTTGTTCTCATGGGGTGTACTATAGCGTACGTCTGTGTGAGGGCGGTGTTTGCCCACAGGTGTACTGTGCATCCCCGTGCAGGCAGTCCTATTGATGTCAATTGAGATGCAGCAGCTGCACAGACAGTGGGAGTTCAAGGCCGCACACTCACACACGCATGGATATCAAACTGCAAGCAGCTTCTGCATCCCATTTGACATCAATGGGACTGCCTATCCATTCCCATGTGGGTGTTGCATCCTCCTAGATAGGTGCTAGGTCAGTGGCTTAGTGGTTAGCACTTCCACCTGGCAGTACTAGGATCATTGGTTCGTATCCCAACCATGGCACCACCTCCCTGGAGTTTGCATGTTCTCCCTGTGCCTGCATGGGTTTCCCCTGGGTACTCTGGTTTCCTCACACGCTCCAAAGACATGCTGGTAGGTTAATTGGCTCCTGTCTAAATTGTCCCTAGTATGTGTATGTATGAATGTGAGTTAGGGACCTTAGATTGTACGCCCCTTGAGGGTTAGGGACTGATGTGAATGTACAATATATATGTAAAGCTCTGTGTAAACTGATGGTGCTATTTAAGTACCTGAAATAAAAAAAAGTAGTCATGAGGTCCACTGTAGTCAGTTGAGCTGCTTGTGATTATTGTGGGCTGTTCTGTGTCTGACTGGTTGTGGGTTTGATTGCCTGCCCTTGTTTTCTAGAGGATTCTGTAAAATAGAGAGTCAAGTTGGCAGCTGAATATTTATGCAGTCCCAGCCAATCCCTGGGAGGAGTGCCCAGATGGTGGCTGGGTGAGAGCATAAATGGCTTGGGGCCTGGAACAGAGGGTTTCTTGTCCAGGAGAAGGAGATCCCAGCCTTATAGGGCTACTACCCTTCTGGGCAGTCTAGTTGTGCTTCCTCTGCTCATTGAGGTCCCAGCTACGCTAGCTGGGGGGCTTATTCTATGGAACTTTGCTGGGGCTTTGAGGGATTTCTTTTTGGGGATCTGGTATGAAGTTTTCACAGGAGAGGTGTCTGGCCCTCAGGCCTTTGGAGTGTTTGATACCTGTGTCCCCCACCAAGGACTGTGGGTTCTACCCTCGACCCTACGCCATTACAGGACTCAGCAGTGACGTAGGGGTCGGAGTTATCAAATGCCACAAAGTCTGATGAAGGCTACAGTGCTGAGATGGGGGATAGGTAAATGACACGGGCTGCTGGATAGGTATGTTTACTACTTTTGCAATTGTGGGAAAGAGCCTGTCATGTTTCACATGACTGTCATATGCTTTTAAGTGTTCTCTATATTTTGTCTCTGCTCCTCCCTTTCCTTTGGTTTAGTTCATGCTGTATAGATAGCCCACCCCTTTTCCCAGTAAGGCATTGCAGCTTCTAGCCTCATGTCATGAAGCAGATCGCATTATGATCTTTTGACCTATCCGATATTCATTGTTGTAAGATTCTCTCAGTTTATGGAATAAACTTCACAAGATCTACAAGATGTCTTCTGGATTGAGTCACTGCCTGTGATATTCAACTAAGATTGGAGTTATCGCTATCTCATCACAACTGTAAGTTACAGAGATCACACTTTCAATGCTTATATTGGAGAAACAGAACAGTGCCATTAGGATTTTTTGGGGAAGCCAATAGGGTCGCTCTAAAATTGGTGCTGTAATTAGTGGCACGTTTGCATATTCCTTTACATCCCTGATTAAAACTCAACTCTGGGATTTTTCAAAAATGCCCTTGCAGTTGGGCCCCCCTACACACAGCAAAGGTTGCCTGCTCATTAAGTCTAGGGATAGGGGAATAGGGAATAAGCTGTAATGCTTACCTTGTGCTGCCAGCACTTTCCTATTTTCTCCAATGCTGACTCCTACTTCTGCATTCTACATGATGACACCAGAATGTGATGGCCAGCCAAAGTGTAGAAGAGAAAAGGGTCCTGGTCGCACAGCTTGGTGGTAGACATCCAGAACAAGGGATAGGGTAAGTATTAATCCATTGATACAATGAATCTATCTACTCGGTAATGTCCATTAGAACAATTCTTTATTGGCTGCATAGCAGGATACAGTAGTAACATGTTAACGCGTTTCGGCATAGCTCATAGCATGCTGGGGGTGTTTATATGCTGCTTCGCTTTGCGCCCGCTGCAAAGTTTACCCAACAAGTAGTGATTGACAGGTCACAGGACACATTTTACACATTCAAGCAAACAGGGATGTGCTGCAAACGCCCTGCAACTGAATGAAATGCACGCTGTTCAGTGCATTTGTTAGCAAAAATGGGATTAAAATAGGCAGTCAGGAGGCATCACAGAACTTCCTCGCTGCCTGTCAGTAGCCTCTGAAGTGTGATGATTATTCAGGGAGGTGAAAACAGGACTCTGCTACTCCCCTCAGCTATGATCTGCCTGTGTTGCATAGAGACCCAGGGATAATATCACTGGGTATAAAATAAGGTATGTAATGAAAATAGAAAGGTTTTTTTTTTTTATGTAACTAGTATGTTGATGATGGGGAAGGGAACAACAAAGAAAAGTAAATATAAGTAGATTAACTCATCACCTCCTCCCACGCTCGCCTCCAGGACTTCTCCAGAGCCTCTCCCATCCTCTGGAACTCCCTACCACAGCATGTCCGGTCAGCCCCCACCCTGTCTGCCTTTAGGCGATCTTTGAAAACGCACTTCTTCAGGGAAGCCTACCCCACCTCCACCTAAGAACTGTACTTGAATCACCTCCACCAGATCATCCCCCGCAGCTATCACCTTTTGTATCATCTCCCCCTTCCTATAGATTGTAAGCTCCACGAGTCGGGCCCTCCTATTCCTTCTGTACTGAAATGTATTGTAATTGTACTGTCTCCCTTACATTGTAAAGCGCTGCGCAAACTGTTGGTGCTATATAAATCCTGTATAATAATAATAATAATTAAAAAACCCTCAAATGGTGTTTAGATTAGATTCCTCCGAAAAACACCATCAGATTAAATCATTGAGCCTATGTACTTGGAAGTATGATAACACAAAAAGACTTAAAGTGGGTGCTACTATTATATAACCACTGTAACTTATAATCAAAATTGTGATAAAATAAATGAAGAAAAGAATTATACCTTAAATAATAGTGCAACCCTAGGGTTGCGCTATTATTTGTGGTATAATTCTTTATTCATTTATTTTATCACAATTTTGATTATAAATAATAATAATTAACTTAAACTTTAAATATCTTTAACTGTGGCACTTATATACTGTAAGTTCGTTTTTTCTCCTTAAATTCGGCCACGTCTTTACCTATTCCCTGTACTTTTTTTTTTTTTCCCGATGCCAAATGAAGACAGTTGGCAGTGGTGGAGGAGCTGTAGTTTCCATCTCCATCTGACTCTGCATAATGACACTTCGCAGACAATGAGGAAGAATGAAATACTGGGCCTTTGAGGTCTGACACAAACTGTCTGCCAAAAATTCATTAGAAAAGGTTTGCATGCTGTTGTTTTTCAGGCAGATTGATGGCTTTTTATACTCAGGGCTGTGAAATGCACAGATTTTGTTGACGCGCAGCACTTATATGTGTGCACACAGAAATAGGAGACACAAGGGCCTTTTGCCTAAGAGAGGTCACAACTATTGAGCTCTTTTGACAAAGCAACATATGTATATGAGACCTTTTCTTAAAGCCATACTTAAAGCTATTTTTTTTAAATGATCCCCTTGCCAGTTTAAAAACAAAAACATCAGATCAGGCTGCAATACTTTCCTTTGATCCAGAGCTGTCTTCTGCTGTACTTAAAGTATTTTCCACCACAGAATGTCCTCAGTCTAACTGGATCAGTGGTTCTCAACCTGTGGGTCGCGTCCCCTTTGGGGGTCGAACAACCCTTTCAGAGGGGTCGCCTAAGACCATCGGGAAAACACATATTTCCAATGTGTAAAAAGCAGCTACTGTGTAGAAAGCAGCTGCTGTGTTGAAAGCAGCTACTCTGTTAAAAGCAGCTACTGTGTTGAAAGCAGCAGTATTGGAGGTAAAACGACACTTATGAATTATAATTACTTGGTAAATAATTTTATGGTTGGGGGTCACCACAACATGAGGAACTGTATTAAAGGGTCGCGGCATTAGGAAGGTTGAGTACCACTGAACTGGATGAATGATGTCCATCTGAAACCCAACCTGAAAGACCAAAGTTGGGAATACACGATTAGAAATTTGACCGATCGGTCATCTGACGACCGAGAGGCGTTCATTCGTTGGTCGAAATCGTGGCCCACATTAACCAATCTAAAAAAATTGTTCATTGTGCAATACGTAGTTCTGACGTCTTCAAGTGGAAGTGATGCGTTGTGCGTGTGACCTTGTAGCCACGCCCTTCCGGCCAGTACGAGCGATATACACAACAATTACCAGCAATGAGTATAATATCGTTTATTACATGACCTATATACATAAATAGTGATACATAAAATATAATCTGCACAATTCTGGTTTCATGATCTCATTAGGCCAATCGACTATTGACATTTGGATTTTTCGTTCGCGTTTAGGAAGATTCCTTGAACATAAACATCCGGGTCATCTTCTGTTTCCACTCATGCGTGATAGCGCTTGATAGATTTTTTTCATACGACCGTCATACCACTGAATAAAAAATAGGTCGTTGGTATGCGAAACAACAAAATTTTTCACTGTTGTTCAACTGGATTTTTTCATTCACAATATCGTTATCGGTTAAAACATCCTGTGCATCAATGAAGAGAAAATCATTCGCTCAGTTCTGCTGCAATTTTCTTTTCGTATGTATGGGGCACAAGCCTTGTAAGTACAGGGATCATGGGTCTACCCCCTGAGGGGTAGTCCCCATAGTGATCTGCTTTCCAAGTATGTAAAGCCAGTACAAAGCTAGTGTGAACATTCATTTGTATTAAAGTTCATTATTTAAAATGCAAACCTGCTTCTTTTTTTTGCCAGCTTTTATGTGCCTGTGACCCCTTTTGGGGGATTTTTCTAAATTTCTGTCTCTGTAATACCGATATAAGTAGTGGTGCACTGAAATGAAAATTCTGGTGCCGAAACCAAAAATTCAGGATGCACTTGGCCGAAAACTGAAACTGAAATGGACAGTTTTTAAAAACTAAAATTTTTTTTGGAAAAAAATACACTTCAATGATTAAAAAAAAACACAATACATACCCCAATTTTTTTGTAAAATATGAAAGATGATGTTACGCCGAGTAAATAGATACCCAACATGTCATGCTTTAAAATTGTGCATGCTCGTGGAATGGCATCAAACTACAATACTTAAAAATCTCCATGAGTGAAGCTTTAATAATTTCTACAGGTTACCAGTTTAAAGTTACAGAGGAGGTCTAGTGCTAGAATTATTGCCCTTGCTCTGATGTTTGTGGCAATACCTCATGTGTGGTTTGAACACCATTTACATATGTGGTAATGACCTACTTATGCATTCATCACTACGTGCGAGCACAGGGGGACGGGGGCACTTTACATTTTTTTTTTTTTTTTAAATCTATTTCATTATTTTTTTTTTGTACACTGTCCCAAAAAAAAATTTAATCACTTTTATTCCTATCACAGGGAATAGAAATAAGCAGAGACAGTTTCTCTTTATGGAGAGATATGGGGTCAATAAGACCCCACATCTCTCCTCTGCAATGTAAAGCATTGGATCAAAAAAGAATTGATCTAGTGCTTTAGAAAGGCCTTGTTTACAAAGCTCCGGAACCAGAAGTGACATTGCTGTGGTCCTCCAAGGGCATAGAGATGCATGGAGGCCATCTTTCTTTCACTTATCTCTATGCCCAGTGCCAGGATCGTTTGGTGGTTCCTCAGGTAAGGCTGAGAACTACTGAGCAGCGGCGGGCAGACTGCGGCGAGGGGGCGGGGTTATTTTCTGCACCTATATCGGTGCTTATTTTCATATCGGCCAGCTGCCGATAGGGGTGTTTTCAGCTAAAACTTTTAGGCCACCAAAATTTCGGAGCATCCTACATATAAGTAAAGGGAGATAGGTTGTCGCTGGGACAATAAAAGAGACAAATAAAAACATGTCAGAGATTCTAACTCTTCCTCGCTTTTGATCTGCTCCCTCAGCATAGTGACTGCGCTGTCACTGATAGCGCCAGGCCACTGTGCACGATCGGGAGCCGGGCTCCCGAACATGATCACTGTGATCAAATGACTAGAGAAGCCCATGTAATGTCTCTGGTGTTATGAACTTTTAAAGGTAACACTCCTGTTGTCCATCTATTTATTGTTCTTATTCTTTTTAGTATATTTTATTAATTACAGGCACTTATATAGCACTATCAATTTATGCAGTGCCATACATATATGTTGTATCAGTCCCTAACTGTCAAGGGGTATACAAGCTAAGGTCCCTAACTCACATTCATACATACACATACTAGGGACAATTTAGACAGGAGCAAATTATTTATTTCAGGTACCCTCAAGGGGTGTACAATCTAAGGTCCCTAATTTACATTCATACATACACATATTAGAGCAATTTAGACTGGATTCAATTAACCTACCAGCATGTCTTTGGATTGTGGGAGGAAACTGGAGTACCTGGAAGAAACCCACACATGCACAGGAAGAACATGCAAACTCCAGGCGGGTGGTGCTGTGGTTGGGATTTGAACCAATGACCCTAGTGCTGCCAGGTGGAAGTGCTAACCATTTAGCCACTGTGTTGCTACCAGTCAACCTACCAGCATGTCTTTAGAGTGTGGGAGAAAGCCCACACATGCACAGGGAGAACATACAAACTGCAGGCAGGAAGCCCCATGGTTAAGATTTAAACCAGCAATCCTAGTGCTGCCAGGCAGAAGTGCTAACCACTTAGCTACTGTGCTGCATATATATATATATATATCTGTATTTTTTCATAGTTATTTCTTAAAGCCCCATCCAAAAGGGGAAGTTCCGCTTTACGCCTTTGTCCCCCGCTCCCCATTAAGGATTGGCACCTTTGGGGAGCAGGTACTCGAATTTGACAGGTACCCACTCCCACTTCCGCTGCGCTTGCCTCAGGCGATCGGAAGCAGAAGTTGTTGTCCTCCCCCTCCCTCCCCGTAGTCTTCTGGGACACGTGACAGTTCCCAGAAGACTACGGGGCCATTCACAAAGTGCATCGCTTCTGGCACATGCGCAGTGGACACCCAGCTGTGAAGCCGCAAGCTGTCACAGCCGGGTGCCCACACTAAGGATGCCGGCGCCAGGGAGAGAAGACGGCCGGTGGTGAGGACACCGCGGGACCGAGGGACAGGTAAGTGTCTGTATTTTAAAAGTCAGCAGCTACACTTTTTGTAGCTGCTGACTTTTTTTTTTTTATATATTTCAGGTGGAACTCCACTTTAAGATTGTTGCAGCTCAAAATATTCATAGTTATCAGGCAAGCATATGAAAATGGCTGGTGTTCAGTGAAAAATCCAGATGATTTACAACAAAAAATATAAAAATGTAATAGTGAGCCTGGCTGTGTGTAAGCGTAGGAAGGTCAGTATTATTTATGCGTGTGTCCTAGATAATGTGGATGCTAATGAAGCATCCTGGGTAATTAGCCATTATAGATCACCCTAGGGATATTCCAAGGATCACAGAGTTCACTGTGACACATTAAAGGTACACTCCGCTCAGAGTTGGAAATTAACCATTGAGATGCATACAGGGGGCATGTCTACTTACATACAAGGTCCTGACCATTGTACCAGTCCACTGCACTCCCTGCATCAGTAGACTGTTGATTTCAGAACATCTGCTTGTCGAGTGGGGCTGGAAACATAGGGGGCCCAGAGCAGTCTGGCTTCGCAGATGGCAAATGCATGTGGACAAAATACTGATCAGCCATAACATGTTTGTTCTATGCTGTCCTACACAGTAGTAGACTGGGTAGTTTCCATTCGCATTAACACGCTGATCCAAAGTACTGAACGATGGAGGTGGAATCATTTGACAGATATACCGAATCCTGCCTGTGCTTGGGTGCCTCCCTGACACTTCATCTTCCTTCCTCTAGTGTCCTACTTTGTCTGTTTTCCTGTGCTAGAGGAAAATCCATTCATCACGATGAAATAAGACGGACTGTGGAAGCCAAAACTGAGATCCTTCTGGCTCCTGTCCTGTTCTCCAGCCAAGATCACCTCTCTGGCAGCTATGTAACCCAGCTAGCAGCCTGATCCTTTGGCTGGCCATGAGGGAGAAGCTGTCACACTGGACTTGGTTGACTTCTTCTGGGCAATGTTTGTATAACCCGTCAGTAAGTAGAAGAGATACACGAGAACTTATTTAGGAGTGGAGTTTAGATTAATTTATGGGCTTTCCATAAATATATTTCCCTAAACACGTGGTAAAATGAATGGCCATGAAACAGAATGCTTCGTAGTCTTTATTGTACCATTATCATTGGCCAAGGTAAACCATGAATGTTAAGGCAACAACAAAGCCAATGATGATGGGCACTATGACAAGATTTATTGCTGAAGTTTATTCTGCTAATTTTTTGCCTTCCTTGGATTCTCCTTTCCTCACTCATCAATATCTCCTAGATTGTAAGCTCGAAAGAGCAGGGCCCTCGATCCCCTCATGTTTTGCATTGTATTGGTATTGTTCTGTCACATGTTCTGTCCCCCTTTGTAATGTACAGCGCTGAGCAAACTATTGGCGCTTTATAAATACTGTATAATAATAATAATAATAATACTAATATAATTTTTAAGTAAAACCTTTATGTTTTTATTACATACCTTATTTGAGACCCGTTATCGCAAATTATATGTGCTTTTCAAGCAGTTCATGGCAGGCGGGGGGCTAGCAGGGTGGCATGCATAGCTTCCTGAAGACACCCATGATGATGAGCCTCCATGATTGAAAGGACTGAAATCCAATAAATAAAAAGGTCCAGGTCAGGGACAATAAGGGCTCGTTCACACTTGGCTGTTTTACCAATGCTTGCCAAACGCCTCTATAGCGTTTGGCAAGCGTTGGTCTGGCATTTGCGGAGCGTTTTTTAACGCTCGGCAAACGCTGCATGCGCGGTTTAGCGGCGGTTGCTAGGTGTTTGCCGAGCGTTAAAAATGTCCCACAAACGCTTATAATGCAGTTTGAATGGTGTTACTGCAACCGCACCGCAAATACTGGCCGAGCAGCACCATAGACTAGAATAGGAGGCTTCAACTCCTCCTGACTCGACCAGAGGCGTCCGTTTTGCCGCGACGCAAACGCTCCGGTTAGAACAGCACCATGTGCTGTAATGTGCAGAATTGGCAGAGGCATTTGGGAAGCGGTAAAAACGCTTCCCAAACGCCTCTCTGCCGCCTGCACACAACGCTAGTGTGAACGTAGCCTAAGGCTGGGGATGTAGGGATGTCAAAGTCTAAGGGCTCATGTACACGGGGCATTTGGAAAACTCTTCTGAATGATGGAAACTGACTGCAGGAAAACGTAGGTTAAAAAAAGTCAGTTTAACCGCGTTTATGCACGTTTGCGTTTAGAAGCATTTTAAAAGATAACCTCAGGAGACCTTCCCAAATGCCCAGAATGTACTGAAAAATAGTAAAAAATTAACAATTTCAGACATTTTGAGAGACATAGAGAGAGCAGAAGCAGAGAGAGCAGTATGTCTTGAGATGACCTGTCTTTTCTGGTTGTATTCACTATGGATCCCATCATAATGCGGCACGTTCTACCATTTTTTCTTTCACGCGAAACCTGGAACTGACTGCGCTGGTGTACCGGGTCCATTTGAATACATGGAAAACACTTTGCATGCATTTCTGATGATGAAAAAAGGCTCTGGACAGCATCTGGACATGGAACAGTTAAAAAACGCTTCTAAACGCAAACGCTTCTAAACGCGGTTAACTGCGTTTACAAGCGTTGGGTGTTTGAAACGCCGGTAAAATCTACTCCTGAACGCGAGTTTGGTGCGTTCAAAAAATCCACGGTAAAGTCAACTGCCTGTAAATGACTGTAACCGACGACATAAGAAAACATTAGGGAGGGTTCAGGGGCTGCTGAAAAAAATGTTGAACAGTTGCTGAACGTCAGTGTACATGAGCCCTAGAGCTTTAGCTGAGGACTTCCTGCCTGTTGACATTGGCCAGTTGGTCTCACAGCACCATTGTAAGTCACACCAAAGTTGGCCATAGATGGATCGAAATTTGGCCAGCTCAGCAGGGACCAGTCGAATTTTGATCAATGCGTGGCTGTCCTTGCTCGTCAGAAGTCAATCGCTTGATCAACTTCTGTCAAAGGGAAAAGTTGAAAAACCTTTGCTGATCAGTGTCTGCAGCCACTGAACAGTCTATTTTGACAGCGGTCAGAATATAATGTATCTGGGGGGGATTCATCCGTCCACCTCACTTGTATGGATTGCAGAATCTGTCAGTTTTTAATTTATTCAGCCTGCTGGATGAACGAAAACAAAAAACTACCTGTTTAAGGCCACCTTTAGCTGAACTGAGACTGGAGAGGTGGTAGATGAATTTCTAAGGACAATTCCTTGGACAGTGGAAGGGTGTAGTTCAGGGAGGTTTATGGGTCCACTTTACAGATGAATTCCAGGTATAGATATTTTATACATAGTTATATTGGTCCAGCTTGGACCAATGTACTGTAACTATGTACATACCATCTCTTAGATTGTAAGAGCAGGGCCCTCGAACCCCTCGTGTATTGTATTATCTCATGTTCTGTCCCCCACTATAATGTACAGCGCTGAGCAAACCTTTTTGGCGCTATGTAAATATATAATTTTTATATTAATAATATAAATATAATAATAATAATAATATCTGGCCCATGACCATAGACGCTGGAAATCACAGACTGCTACTCCAGTGATCTCCACAGGCTTTCGGGTCCCATGCTGCTGCATTCTGAACACGGGACAGTCACTCGGCATGCGCAACGTTCAAAAAATGCTTTGCATCTCCTAAATTATTTATTTATTATTACAGGTACTTATATAGCACTGTCAAATGTACGCAGCGCTTTACATATATATTGTACATTCACATCAGTCCCTAACCCTCAAGGGGTGTACAATCTAAGGTCCCTAACTCACATTCATACATACACATACTAGGGACAATTTAGACAGGAGCCAATTAACCTACCAGCATGTCTTTGGAGTGTGGGAGGAAAGCGGAGTACCCAGAGGAAACCCACACAGGTACAGGGAGAACATGCAAACTCCAGGCAGGTGGTGCCGTGGTTGGGATTTGAGCCAATGACCCTAGTACTGCCAGGTGGAGGCGATAACCATTTAGCGACTGTGCTGTCCAATTAATGCAAAGCGTTCTCTGATTGGATGAGGTTGAGAGGCAGGGCGGTGAAATACCTTTATATAAAATATCCATACCTGGAATTCGTTTTTAAGATGTGCCAACACACACATAGAACACAGGGAGTGAATGGTCCATAAAGCAGCTCTGTGTCAAAGACCTACCTCCTGTCTTTTTTTTTGGACAAAGGACCCTTTTTCCCCATCAAGGACACTTCTCTATTTATATTTCCCTTTTTCAGATAAGAAAAAAATGATTAAATACAGCAATCGACAGCCATGGTAGGAGATATGTAGGTGCCTTCAAAAGGTGACGTTCAGGCAAAGCTGGCCAATGAGTGTCTCTGGCTGAACACAGATTCCACCCCTTGGCAGCGCCAACATGTCCCGCCACTGTTGTGCTACGAGAGCCAAGAACTTCTGCTATGTAAGTACTTGCCAGCCTTACACATTAGATAGGCAGTGTGTGGCCGGGGGGGGGGTGCTGGGGTATAAGCCATAGAAATGAGCTTAGATCTTTGCAGACTTTAGGTCTGCTGTAAATAGTACATTTCTTTCTGCAGATAAACAGATCCCCACAGCTGTGGGCAAATGAGGGATGGAGGGATTTGGGTCTAAAATAGTAAGAGCTGGGAGCTACGGGACACTGGCAGAGCCAAGGGATGTCTGCAGAGGAAAAGGAAGGAATCTACAGATACATGCAGTGACCATCATGACTACTTGAAATTGGTTTTCTTCCCTTTACAGCAACCTTTCCCAACCTTTACAACACAGAGGAAGCCTTGAAATAACTTTCCAGTCTGGGGGAACCCCTGCTAAAAATGTCTATATTTACAACTCATGATACATTAGTCTGATGGTCAGTGGGAAGAATGCTCTTTATGTTTGCCCACATGAAAGAAAAATATATTTGAAAAATACATTCTTAATATATTCTTCCCAAATATATTGACATATATTTCAAATACTACAATTTTGGACATATTCAATATATTTCAAAAATATATTTTAATATATTTGTGAATATATTATTAAAAATATATTCATATATTCATATTCAGTGTTCTGAATATATTATTAAAAATATATTCAGAACATTTGCTGCAATATATATCATAGTTCAATTTGGAATGCATTTACAAGTATATTTAAAAATATATGTTTAAATGCATTTTTTTAGATGTTCAAAAATATCTCAAAAATATATTTTGAAAATATATTTTAATTTACATTTTTGGAATACATGTTAAAATATATTAGTGTAGGCCAATATATTGTAAATATATGTCACATGTAGAATTATTTTTCTAAATATATTGAAAATATATTGCTCTTCCATATGGGTGTGGTCATTGGGAAGAGTTACCCCCTTATAGATAACTAAAAAAGATCAGTGGGATCAGTGGAAACTTATATGAGAAGCAGAAATTGCTCATTGCTCAAGGAACCCCTAGAAACCTCTGGAGGAACCCTAAGGTTGAAAAACCCCCTCATGGAAGAAAATGCAATGTTTTGTATTTAAAAAAAGTCCCTCACCCTTTACAGAAAACGCACCGGGTGAACACGCGGAGATGTAAACCTGTCCCATAGGAAATCATGTTAAATGGACTGCTGTGCATTTCTGCAAAATGCAAAACAAAGTGGAAAAAGCATAGGTGTAAACTTAGACTTACCCTAGGTTCAAATCTGTGCGGGTGGTGCCGCTGCGGATCCGCACGAAAATCCGTGCAGCCGCACCACCCGCACAGAGGAATTCGGACCCGCGGGCGTGTTGAAAAAAGTGAATAAAGCTCAAAATCCTTCTAATAGCTTTTATTTCCATACACACAAATGCATTGGGAACACGACACATTCTATTCCAAATCAAAACATGAAGAAGATATATCAAATTTTTGTTGTTCCTCTAAAAAAATTGAAGAAAAGTGAATATTAGACTGTTCAAAAAAATAGCAGTGTTTGTATTCTTCTTTACAAACTCAAACATTCACTATATAAACTGAAAGATGTTTGAAGATTTTGCTTTCCTTTGAATCACTTAATGAATATTTGGTTGTAGTCGCACTGTTTCTGAGAACTGCTGTACATCTGTGTTGCATGGAGTCACCCAACTTCTGGCCCCTGTGATCAGGTATTCCAGCCCAGGATGATTGGACTACATTCCGCAGTTCTTCTCTGTTTCTTGGTTTTGCCTCAGAAACTGCATTTTTGATGTCACCCCACAAGTTTTCTATTGGATTAAGATCCAGGGATTGGGCTGGCCACTCCATAACGTCAATCTTGTTGGTCTGGAACCAAGATGTTGCACGTTTACTGGTGTGTTTGGGGTCGTTGTCTTGTTGGAACACCCATTTCAAGGGCATTTCCTCTTCAGCATAAGGCAGCATGACCTCTTCAAGTATTCTGATGGATTCAGACTGATCCATGATCCCTGGTATGCGATAAATAGGCCCAACACCGTAGTATGAGAAACATCCCCGTATCATGATGCTTGCACCACCATGCTTCACTGTCTTCACAGTGTACTGTGGCTTGAATTCAGTGTTTGGGGGTCGTCTGACAAACTGTCTCCGGCCACTAGACCCAAAAAGAACAATCTTACTTTCATCAGTCCACAAAATGTTGCGTCATTTCTCTTTAGGCCAGTCAATGTGCTCTTTGGCAAATTGTAACCTCTTCAGCACATGTCTTTTTTTCAACAGTGGGACTTTGCGGGGGCTTCTTGCAGATAGCTTGGCTTCACATAGGCGTCTTCTAATTGTAACAGTCCTCACAGGGAACTTTACACCTTATTTCATCTTCCTGGAGCTGATTGTTGGCTGAGTCCTTGCCATTTTGGCTATTCTTCTATCCATTCGAATGGTAGTTTTTCGCTTTCTTCCACGTCTTTCAGGTTTTGGTTGCCATTTTAAAGCATTTGCGATCATTTTAGCTGAGCAGTCGATCATTTTCTGCACTTCTTTATATGTTTTCCCCTCTCCAATCAACTTTTTAATCAAGGTACGCTGTTCTTCTGAACAATGTCTGAAACTACCCATTTTCCTCAGAATTTCAGAGAGAAATGCACTGTAACCAGCATGTACAACATTTGCTGCCTTCCTTCCTTAAATAAGGGCAATAATTGCCACCTGTTTTTCAAAGAATGAATGACCTCACTAATAGAACTCCACACTGCTATTATTTTGAACATGCCCCTTTCAATTAGTGATTCAATTACCCAGAATCAGCAGCATACATGTCATGACTGTTGGGTCTGTTGGATTTCTATTACTCTACTACACCTGCTAGTAAATTATCTGCCATGTAGAAATATCATTTCCATCAAAAACAGTGATTGATCAGGTTAGTGATGTCTGACTGCTATTATTTTGAACACAACTGTATATATATGCGGGTGCGGTGCGAATAGAGCCACACAAAATGTATGACTCCGATCGCACCACACACAAATTGCACGTGATCTGCACAGGAATGCGGAGCGGCACCTGTGCAAATCACATGCGATATACCGCACCGCATACATGTGAACCTGGCTGGGCTCAAGGATGAAACCACAGCATACAGAGGGAGACAATCCCAAAATTGTTGAAGGCCAAAGAGGATTTTTAGGTCAGTAGCACTGGAATGGAGGAGAGGTAGAAGGAATGGGCTGCTAGAGATGTGACTATAGAGTGGCTTCTTCAGCAGAAGACCTGTTGGAGTCTCTTTAAAGTGAAGCTGTGGGAGCTCTGCTTCACTACCTATTGAGTCACTGACATGCTACAAGCATGCAGCCAGTGAAGTCTGAAAAAAAGACTGCAGTCCTGCATGCTTGTTCAAAGTCACAGACTATCTAGGTAGTGAAGGTTTGGGGTTTGTGCCTTTCATGCTAGCTGCTTACTATTTATCTCCGAGCGCTCGTTAATTACTTTTACTGCTTTATCTAGGTAGTGAAGACAGGATCGGGATGACAGTCCCAGAGCTTGCACCCTCATCTCTGTCCTTTGAGGATGTCTTCATCGGGGCTGTGAAGGGCGGTGTATTAGTGGAGCGGATGGCTGTGTACAATGTAGGAGCTGCACAGAGCTCTGTATTCGTTCAGCTGAAGTATGTGGAATCATTTTGTATCCTGACACACTCAGTGCCTCCCCCGCTGCCCTCCACACGCCCAGCTCTGCGGCTGCTCATCTGTCTGTGTTATTTGGCTCCAAGCCTGCCTATGCCAGTCGGGACCACAAAACCCAACAGGATCCAGTGGGCAAGTCCAGACTAAACCAGCTCTGGCATGCTGCTGTGCACTCCACTTCAGAATGGGGTTTTATCAAGAGACCCTGTCACCAATATAAAAAAAACAGAGGTAAAAGCACAGAAAAAGAGTGGAACGGTGTGGATTATATCATGTGCAGCACAGTGTACAGAGTGGAATAGTGTGGAGTATATATAATGTACAGCACAGTGTACAGAGTGGAATAGTGTGGAGTATATATAATGTACAGCACAGTGTACAGAGTGGAATAGTGTGGAGTATATAATGTACAGCAAAGTATACAGAGTGGAATAGTGTGGAGTATATAATGTACAGCACAGTGTACAGAGTGGAATAGTGTGGAGTATATAATGTACAGCACAGTGTACAGAGTGGAATAGTGTGGAGTATATAATGTACAGCAAAGTATACAGAGTGGAATAGTGTGGAGTATATAATGTACAGCACAGTGTACAGAGTGGAATAGTGTGGAGTATATAATGTACAGCACAGTGTACAGAGTGGAATAGTGTGGAGTATATAATGTACAGCACAGTGTACAGAGTGGAATAGTGTGGAGTATATATAATGTACAGCACAGTGTACAGAGTGGAATAGTGTGGAGTATATATAATGTACAGCACAGTGTACAGAGTGGAATAGTGTGGAATATATAATGTACGGTACAGTGTACAGAGAGGAATAGTGTGGAGTATATATAATGTACAGCACAGTGTACAAAGTGGAATAGTGTGGAGTATATATAATGTGCAGCACAGTGTACAGAGAGGAATAGCGTGGAGTATATAATGTACGGCACAGCGTACAGAGTTGAACAGTGTGAAGTATATATTGTACGGCACAGCGTACAGAGTGGAACAGTGTAGAGTGTATAATGTACAGCACAGTGTACAGAGTGGAATTGTGTGTAGTATATAGTGCACAGCACAGTGTACATAGTAGCTTAATGTGGAATATATAACGTACAGCACAGTGTACAGAGTAGAACAGTGTGAAGTATATATTGTACGGCACAGTGTACAGAGTAGAAAGTGCGGGATATATACTGTACAACACAGGGTACAGAGTAGCACAATGTGCAGTATGTATACAATAGTAGAATGGTGTAGAATATATCATGTATAACATACTGCACCAATGTACAGACTTGCGCACTATTAGTCCATGAGTGAGGGTGAGATGAGATGTAAGTGGTTGGCGTGAAATGCTTTAGCTGCTTAAACGTAACTATTTGTGTGGTGGAGCATTCCTCTTCCTGCATTAGGTGACCATTGACATTCCATAACAGAAGATTCCATTTCCAAGAGGTCAAAATGATTATAAAAACACAAATGAGAAATATCACCTACCCCCTGCACCCCACCCCCTACACCCCAGCCCCTACACCCCCTACCACCACCCATTCCTTACCGCAACGCGTCAGTGACTGCTTAGGCCTCATCCAAGCCTGGAGTAGCTGCCCGTGTTGCCTGAGCAATGGTCCCGCTATAACTAAAGTCTGATCAGCCGAGGAATCAGTGTTACAAGTGTTCTCCATTCTCTCCCTGTCTTTCTGCATCTCTCCCTCTCCCCGTGTCTTTCTCCCTCTCGCCCGCTTCTCCTTGGCTTCCTGCCATCGCCTCCCTCCTCATTACTCATGTATCTGCTGAACGCTTAGGCTTTGTGAAATATACATGAAGACACAAGTGTCCCTTTCACACCGACAGGTCTCAGTGACACAAGGCCCAGGCCTGCTCTCAGCTGTCACCTCTGTCTCTCCAGTGAGCGCTCAGCTGACAGAAAGCATTACACACACGCCTGACACACCGTATTAGCAGCCCGCGCCGCCAAACATAGGCCTGCCCTGCTCGCCGTATAGGCCCTACAGCAATACGGAGCAGATCCTCCCTTCTATTGACACAAACCCATATATACAGTATCAATATATATATATATATACACACAGATATACAGTACATATAATAATTGTCTAAATACGACGAAGCAGACATAAACATAAGGGCCCATTCATACCTTTCCAGTGCGTTACGTTGTGATAGCGCTGCATGCACTAAGGGAAATCCGCTCCAAAGCTGCAATCGCACCACAACACACGCTAACACTCTATGGTGCATTGCCAAAAAATAGCGCTCCTCTGGTTTTTTTGGACATTTTGGTGTCCTGACAGCACCTTCATTTGAATGAAACTGCCTTAGCCTGGGTTCACATGTATGCAGTGCGGAGCATTGCATGTGATTCACACAGGAACCGCACCACATTCCTGTGCGCATCACATGTGATTTGTGTGCGGTGCGATCGGAGGCATACATTTTGTATGGCTGTAATCACTCCGCACCCGCACCTAAGACGTGCAGGACCCTTTTTTTGGGTCCGCAATAGAATCGGATCACACCCATGTGATCCAATACTGCACATCGCACCGCGGTTTGCGGACCATTTCGGGGTGTTGTTAACATACACACCCGCAGTGGTTCGCATGAACGGGGTGCGATTCTGATGCGGTGTGGAATTCGCACTGAAAATGCTGCAAATTCTGCACCGCATCAGTGTGAACCCAGGCTCAACCACCTTCCGCCTGCCATATAGTACAATGACGGGTGCAAGGTGGTTCTCTCGTTCTGATAGGACGTCATATGATGTCCTTCCATTCTCACCACGCATGCGCGGCTCAGGGAGCGCGCAGCGCGGCGATCGCCGATGCGCTGTGTCCCTCGGACACAGCGGATCACGGAAAGAGCTGAAGATGTCGGCTCGGTCATGTGATCAGCTGTGTCCAATCACAGCTGATCACATGTAAACACGGAAATGCCGGTTATTGGCATTTCTCTCCTCTCGTACTGTCACGCTGACAGCTCGAGAGGAGAGGAGAGCCTGTAATCGACTTTCCGCGGAGGGGACCTGTACACTGATCATCAGGGCACTGATGATCAGTGTGCCCTGATGATCAGTGTGGCCCCAGAAGTGCCACCTGTCAGTGTCCATCAGTGCCAGCAGTCAGTGCTCATCAGTGCCACATGCCACTGCCCATCAGTGCCACATCAATGCCACATAGTGCATACGAGTGCACATCAATGCCACATATCAGTGCCCATCTGAGCTGCCTTTCAATGTCACCCATCAGTGCCAGTCAGTGCCACCTATCAATGCCAATCAGTGCCACCTATCAGTGCCAGTCAGTGACGCCTATCAGTGTGCGTCAGTGACGCCTATCAGTGCCCGTCAGTGCCGTCTATCAGTGCCAGTCAGTGCTGCCTATCAGTGCCATATATCAGTGTCATGTATCAGTGCTGCCTTTCAGTGCCCACCAGTGATGCCTGTCAATGCCCATCAGTGTCACCTACCAGTGCCTCCTCATCAGTGCCCATCAGTGCCACCTATCAGTGTCCATCAGTGCAGCCTATCAGTGCCCATCACTGCAGCCTCATTAGTGCACATCAATGAAGGAGAAAAATCACTTATTTACAAAATTGTATAACAAAAACTAAGAAAAAACTTTTTTTTCCCAAAATTTTCAGTGGTTTTTGGTTTGTTTAAGAAAAAAATAAAAATCCCCGAGGTGATTAAATACCACCAAAAGAAAGCTCTATCTGTCTCAAAAAAATGATAAAAATTTCATATGGGTACAGTGTTGCATGACCGCGCAATTGTCATTCAAAGTGTGACAGCGCTGAAAGCTGGAAATTGGCCTGGGCAGGAAGGGGGTATAAGTGCCCTGTAGGCGAGGGGTTAAAGGGTAAGTTCACCAGGGTGGATTTGATTTAAATCACTAGTGAAAAGGCTCAATTGAAATCATAATTTTTAAAGAGCAGCTGTCATCTCTGTCCCGCAGCGGCTCCTCCTCTGACCCGCCGTTGCCTCACCGACAGTCCCATTCATTTTAATGGGACGGCTGGTGATGCGGCAGGGACACAACAAGGTGAGGGATGTGGCGGCAGCAGGGGAGTGGATGCCCGCTAACAGGCG
This sequence comes from Staurois parvus, assembly GCF_062004578.1. Taxonomy (NCBI): domain Eukaryota; kingdom Metazoa; phylum Chordata; class Amphibia; order Anura; family Ranidae; genus Staurois; species Staurois parvus. The sequence goes on from NW_028317814.1 coordinate 25,397,157, forward strand.
CTGCCATGATGGATCTAAAATGACAGGTGCTCTTTAAATGTGAGGAATCCGACTCATTCTTGCTGGTAGTTAGAATCTTTAACATTTACAAACCAAATGAAGGTTTCCTTTTTAGAATAATAAGCTGTCAGGTTAGTAAAACAGCGATATCAGAACCGGTTTTAGGTTAGTAGGTTCATCACACATAGCTGGAGAACGACTCAAATTCTTTTATTTCACGTTTTTTCTCATGGTTACTGTGACATTGGGTGAATGCAGCAATGCAGTGCATGTTATCTCCGCTTGCAGAGCTTGGATTCATTGAATGAGTTTACCAAAAATGTAAATATTGCAGAATAAACAGCCTCATGCTCAGGGGCGGACTGACCATTTGGAAACTCGGGCGCTGCCCGAGGGCCCGGGGTCAGTAGGGCGCCCCATGAGATGCCCCTGGTACCTTTTTCATAGGCTTTTTTGAGTTTGAGCAAGGACACAGGGGCCCCATGATCCCCTATTGCCCGGGGGCCCCATGAGTTGTCAGTCCGCCCCTGCTCATGCTATATAACTAAGCTCCATTTCATGCCGAATAAACTCAGTTATTAATGTATCTTAACTGCTTCTCGACCGCCCTATAGCAGAAATACTGCTACAGGGCAGCACGGATGCGTAAAATCACGTATATATATGTGATTTTTCATTTCCGGGTAGGGGGCGCGCACCATACCCACGCCATCATTCATGGCCGCAGCTGTCAATCACCGGGTCCCGGTCGGTGATTACTCGCCGGCGTCCGGTGATATCTGAGGAGAGGAGAACTGTTTTGTTTATGAACAGTTCTCCCTGTCAGCTCGGGCACACTGCTTTGGATGGCTGTGCACAGTGTGATTACAGTGAAGCACACAGACACTGCCCCCCCCAGTAAAACACTCCCAGCACACAGTTAACCCTTTGATCGCCCCTCATGTTAACCCCTTCCTGCCCAATGCCATTAGTACAGTGTCAGTGCCTTTTTTTAGCACTGATCACAGTATTGGTGTCCCTGGAGATGTCAGTGACACCCAGTCAGTTCCCCCAGTGTCCCGCTATAAGTCGCTGATCGCCACCATTAGTAGTAGAAACAAAATCCCAGTATACATACCGCCATCTGTAAACGCTATAACTTTTACATAAACCAATTAATTTACACGTATTGGGATTTTTTTTTTAGCAAAGACGTGCAGCAGAATACATTTTGGTGTAAATTTATGATGAAATTTGATTTTTTACATTATTTTACTGGACATGTTTCATAGCAAAAAGTCAAAAATATAGTTTTTTTCTCAAAATTTGCGTTTTTTTTTATAGCGCAAAGAATAAAAAATGAACAGGCGATCAAATACCACCGAAAGAAAGCACAATTTGTGGAAAAGAAAGGCCGTAAATTTTATTCGGGTGCAGTGTTGCATGACCCCGCAATTGTCAGTTAAAGTAACGCAGCACCGTAACACAAAAAATGGACTGGTCAGGAAAGGGAGGGGGGGGGGGGGGAATCCTTAGCAGGGCAAGTGGTTAAATAGAAAACTATCTTTAAATAGATTTTTTACTCTAAAGGCATTTTATTAAAATAAATTTGATAAAAATAAAAAAAATCTGATTTAAATTTAAAAATTCAATTTTTTTAATTTTTTTTAAATCATCGATTTTTATCCACCCTGGTTCACCTTTATTAAAAACTGACTATGCAGGTAAGGGGAACCTGTACTCTAGATTAAAACTTACTGTACAGCTTTATAAAAAAATGCATATAGCCTTACCTATATAGGTATAGGCCGTTTACCTCTGTATACTTACCTCCACAAGCCTGGCCAAAAAAAAGTCCCAGAGATGACATCCCCTGCCTATGACAAAGCATATCTCCGTATAGTGTGTACTTGTCTCAGGTAATAGCTCTAGTGTCATTGCTGTCTGCTGCTCCGTTCCTCTGCTGTCAGTATGAATCACTTTTGACAAGTTTTCCTGACACCAAGAGAAAAATGGTGACAGGGGAGGACCTCCAGCAGACTGACAGCCTCAGCTGTGTTCTTGTGTGCTGTGTGGAAGAGGGGGGGTGTCGCTTCCCCCAATCAGCTCTCAGAGCTCTCCTCACTGAGCTCTGCAGAGTGTAACCTCAGATCCCCACCCTCTTTTTTCTGAACCTCAGACAAGCTGTATAAATTCTGGGCTTTGAATGGATGTAGAGAACAGAAGACTTCAGATAAACAGGTACAACTTATGTAGGAGGATTTGTTTCATCCCTGTGTATCACCTGAGGCCAGTCACTTCACTGGGTATATGTATACAACCACTTTAAATAAAGATCATTCCTGGAGTTCAGCTTTGAAGATCAGAAGACATATGTATGCATGTGAACACAGTATTGTGAGTCCCTCAGGCCTGTGCCGACATCTCACTGATTCCAAAACTCTGCCTGTCTCCTATCACCCTATATGACCCTCTTCTATTACAATGTCAGTAACTATGTCCTGTTAAGTAGCCTTTATCTTTTATCTGTGTGTCACCAAGTGCTACAAGTGTGCTGCTACTTGCGTAACGTGGCGCATGCAAACAGCCGGCTACACCCATTCATGTCTATGGGCAGCTGTACGCATCACTAGGGCTTGCAGGCAACAACAGATGCCAATGCATTTACATATCCACACATAGGCGTTCATAGGAGTTTAGAGGCAGGGGAATGTAGAGGAAGAAAAAAACATCACCTGTGCATTCAACAAAGGAACAATTTGTCGCAAAAACACCAAAATGAGCCTAAACACGCGTACGTGTATCTAACTGTGCCTAAGCGCTAGGCGCGTTTAGTGCTTGGGCATTTTTTTATTTTAGTGGAAAGAATATATTAATATTCTGGCCAATTAAAAAAATAAATGCCCAAACGCTTGACGTAACTAAACGTGTGCAAAACCACACATTTTTGAAGCTGCTTTTTTTGCTGCCAGCAGAAACGCATTTAGAAGTGCCCCAGTGCAAGAGGCCTATATGTCTGCAGTCATTCCAACCAACTTATATATCCAATTTAAGGTAGAAAATGTTCTTGTATCTTGACTTTCAATATGCCGCAGAGCTACTCTATGGAAAAAAAAACACGCTTGTTAATATCCCTTGAAATTGACGTAGTCTCAGGTATGTTAAAGTATTTCTAAACCCAGAATCCTGCATTCACTATATCTGCTCTCCCCGGACCCTGCATCCACTATATCCGCTCTCCTCGGACCCTGCATTCACTATATCTGCTCTCCCCGGACCCTGCATCCACTATATCCGCTCTCCCCGGGCCCTGCATCCACTATATCCGCTCTCCCCGGGCCCTGCATCCACTATATCCGCTCTCCCCGGACCCCGCATTCACTATATCTGGTCTCCCCAGACTCTGCATTCACTATATCTGGTCTCCCCGGACCCTGCATCCACTATATCCGCTCTCCACGGACCCTGCATTCACTATATCCGGTCTCCCCGGACTCTGCATTCACTATATCCGCTTTCCCCAGACCCTGCATTCACTATATTTGGTCTCCCCGGACCCTGCATTCACTATATCCGCTCTCCCTGGACCCTGCATTCACTATATCTGGTCTCCCAGGACCCTGCATTCACTATATCTGGTCTCCCCGGACCCTGCATTCACTATATCCGGTCTCCCCGGACCCTGCATTCACTATATTTGGTCTCCCCGGACCCTGCATTCACTATATCCACTTTCCCCGGACCCTGCATTCACTATATCCGGTCTCCCCAGGCCCTGCATTCACTATATCTGGTCTCCCCAGACCCTGCATTCTTTATATCCGGTCTCCCAGGAACTTGCATTTGCTATATTTGATCTCCCCGGTCCCTGCATTCACTATATCTGCTCTCCCCAGACCCTGCATTCACTATATCTGCTCTCCCTGGACCCTGCATTCACTATATCTGGTCTCCCTAGACCCTGCATTCACTATATCTGCTCTCCCTGGACCCTGCATTCACTATATCGGGTCTCCCCGGACCCTGAATTTACTATATCCAGTCTCCCCGGACGCTGCATTTACTATATCTGGTCTCCCCAGACCCTGCATTCACTATATCCGGTCTCCCCGGACCCTGCATTTACTATATCTGGTCTCCCAGGACCCTACATTCACTATATCCGATCTCCCCAGACCCGGCAGTCACTATATCCGCTCTCCCTGGATCCTGCATTCACTATACCTGGTCTCCCCAGACCCTGCATTCACTAGATCTGATCTCCCAGGATCCTGCATTCACTATATCCGCTCTCCCCAGACCCTGCATTCACTATATCCGGTCTCCCTGGACCCTGCATTCACTATATCTGGTCTCCCCAGACCCCGCATGCATTATATCTGATCTCCCTGGACCCTGCATTCACTATATCTGGTCTCTCCGGACCCTGCATTCACTATATCTGGTCTCCCCAGACCCTGCATTCACTATATTCGGTCTTCCACAGTACAGAGAATATGGAAATGCAATTATTTTAGTAAATAAACTGCAAAATACCTTTTCTCATCAGCAGTATATAGCAGTCTTGTGACTTCTTCTATCAGTGTCCAGCAAAGCACTGGTTAAAGCGTGTAGGAGGAGTTTTCATTCTCCCCTGATTGTCCTATGAGGATGCATGACCCTTGACCCTTTGTCTGGACAGTGCTGATTGGCCCTGTGCTGATCACAGGCACTCTCCCAACAGAAAAAAACTCTCTAGCAATACACACTAAACTGAGCATGTGCAGCTTGCCCCCAAGGCTCTGTACTATCAGCAGATGGATTGGGGACAGTAGAAGAAGGGGAGGATTAGAGAAGACAGGATCAAACATCCTTTTTTTACACAATGCAGAGGATTAACCCCTTAGGTTCCACAGTAAATATAACAAGCACACGTTACTGCATATACTGACTGATTTTACTGTTGTGGGTTTAGTAGCACCTTTGGATTTAGTAACCACCTTCCTCGACGCGTTTCACCACTGCTAGCTTGCTCACAAGGATGGGGGAGACCAAGTCTTGAGAATAGGAGTGGTGAAACACATCAAGGATGATGGTTTCAGGTGGGGACATCAATGTATGTATTTTTTTCTTCTTTTTTTGATAAATTAAATACAGAAAGAAGAGATACATTTAGGAATACAGTTTGTATGTTTTATACTTTTGTCTGAGTGGAGAGAATCTGGTTTTGTTTTATCTTTTAATGGGCCATTCATTTTTATCCTGATATTTTTTTTGCTAGAGTTCTGCTGTAATAAATGAAGTCAATCATGGTGTGACCACAGAGAAAAATGGAATTGCGCTTTAAGCGGAACGTGTATATATACAACGCATACGCTTTTTTTTTTTTTTAACTTGCCACATGATGCAGCAGCTCAATGTTTTGCTGTTGATGTTACAAGAATGAACCTGTTTATGTGCTACAAGATTGGGATTACACGCTTGTCACTTGTTTCGGTGAAGTGTTCAAAGGCCGCTTTGTATGCAGGATCTTTCATATGAGGTCATACAGTCATGTAACGAGCATGAGCCATGAGTGGCAGTCACGGGCAGGAAGTACAGCTGCCTGAGAAATTTGCAAAAAATAGTCCAACTTCCTTCCATGTTGTGTACTATGTGCCGGCTGCATTTAGAACCCATTTTTAATTCTACCTGTAACTTATATTACAATGTTTTTTTGATTTCCTAGAATTTGCTTTCTTTCTCTATCAACGACAATTCCTCCCTTTTCTGTGCCCCAGATCCACCTATTTCCCACTAATTGTAGTGGGCAGGGTGGATTTGATTTAAATCACGATTTAAATCACTAGTCAGTAAGGCTTGATTTAAATCCTAGTTTTCTACATAAAGACTAATTCTTGCTGGTATAACTTTAATATGCAAGTAGATGAAGATTTTTAGAATAACAACTTTTCATATTAGTTTTTTTATCCCCAGTTTAATAGGTTAATCATTCATATTTGGACAACTTTTCTTAGGAAGGAGAAAAATAATCATTACCTTAATAATAACAATTTAAATAGATTTATTCAACTGAAACAATAACATTCCAGCATATGTGATTTGCTTAAACATCCATGTTTGTTAACTAATTTGGCTAAACAGAATATATATATATTTTAAGAAACTTAGACTGTCAGCCCCTTCCTCCTCACACTTAGTTTCACTTTCTTCTTGTGCAGATCTATTCCACTCCAAACAATCAGAAAAATATTGTTTCTATTCACTGAACTTCTTGAAACTTAGCACTGAAGGGGTTGATTCTGTATTCATAGGTTTGTAGAAGTTAGGATTGAGGTCTTTTTCTTAACTCTGTTCATGTTATAACATTTTTGCTGTGAAGAAGAGGCATGTGATCTCCGCTGAGTCAAATTCAGTTTTGAGAACTGCAAAAGTAAACCAACATCTGTGATAATATCTTGTAGGCAGAGAAACTGCCCAATAATCTTACAAAAACCTCTGGAAGAGCATGACATTGTGAATGGATTCATGGAATTTATTTACCAACAAAATTAAACATATACAGCCTTATTCTACATAATCAAAAAATTAATCTTTAATTCATGATGGAATAACCTTTGGATGGTAATATATTTTCCTCAAATGCATTTTATTTAAAAAAAATCCGATTTAAATCAAAAAAATCCGATTTAAATCAAAAATATCCGATTTAAAACAATAAATCCGATATTTTTGTCTTTTTTTAAAAAATCATTGATTTTTATCCACCCTGGTAGTGGGTGATATGTATGAAAAAGTGCCCCTATGTGTATAGTTGCCATCTGACCCGGGTTTGCCATGACAGTCCTACATCTCTGTCCTAATAATGATGTGTCCCGGGCTGTGTCCTGGGATCGCAGCATCACCCTTATATGAGTTACTAAAAAAGGGTATAAACGGAGGGATTCTCATCTACAAGTGGGCGCCTCCTACATAATTAGGAGCAGGACTCCCAAAAAAGTGGACAGAACCACCTGGGAAAGTTGGTGTGATGTGGACGGGTCTACCCAAAAAAAGTGATGTATCAAGTGTAGGCCATGTGGGGTTATGGTGTCCTGGGGACTGGGACGAAGAGGTAAGTATACATGTGTACAGATCAAAATGGGCACATAGAAGTCTATGCTAAAAGAAGTATGTAGGGTGCCATTGCTAATCTGGTCCTGCCTGCCTGTGATACATATCCTCTGGCTTCATTACTTTCAACCGGAACAGATCAGCAAAGCAAAGTTGGAACTTCTAGCTTGTATACTTCTGAGTTAGTGAGTTAGAAAGTTCTGAAGCCATTGGATCAACATGAGAGCCAGGAAACTTTTATTTTCAGAAGGAGAGTTTAGCTATGACAGCCTCTATTCCCTTTTTGGTTCAATTTTAATAGATTACAGTAAAGACTTTTCCGGGTTTTTTTTTTCGACTTGCATGTTAATAAGATTATCTTGATGTAAGTAATCTTATCAATGTGCGTTAATGTTTTTAAAGTATTACTTCTATATATATTTTGTATTAATATATGTTCATTCAGGGCTGGATAGCCCATTAGGCACTGTAGGCATGTGCCTACAGGAGCCCTTCATAGAGGGGCACAAACCACACACCTGAAGAGAGAGAGAATTCTGCACCTCTCTTACTCTCCAGGGGTTCAGGGGCGCAAACAGCTGCAGTTTGCATAGCATCAAACAGCATGCAGGCAGCCCTGTAGACAGTGGCCGCAGGGAAGGTGGACAGCAAGGGCAGCTAGGCCCTGACCCTGGACTCCTCCAACCTCCTCTCCGCTCCAAACAAAAACATACATCTCAATGCAAGTCTCAATGAAGTAACACAAAAGTAGTGCAGAAACCTTTTTTCTTTTTGGAGTCACTGTGACTTGAATTGCTTTGATTAGAACGGGACTATTGAAAGACATTGGGTGTGACATTGAAGTCGCAAATCGCATTGGTGTGAACCGGGGCTAAAGAAAAGGGCTTTTTCTTTTGTTTTTTTTTGGGCTGAACTCGATGAATGAGTCTTTTTCTAAGCCTACGTGTTTCCGAGAGGTTCTAATGCAGCTTGCAAACACTACTGTTGTATTTATTTTTGTATTATGTTGGCTTTATTGCCTTGTGCTCTTAGTACATGTCTGCATAGTAACGGGTGTGTCTTGCTTGGGGCGTTCGTCGGGATCACACCCTTCCCGTCTATCGCAGACATTTGTCCGAGTGTAAAGCGAACAATTAATATAGCTTTATAAACAACATGGAAGCGATTAATTAAGTCAGTTGACACAATAAGAAGGCTTTAATTTATTGACTAGATCTCCCCTGCAGCCAAAACCAGCTGACTTATTTACTAAGGCAGTGGCAAGAGTAGTGACAGTATACAAACAACTGTAGTCCATAGCATCCAATCGGATTCCAGTTAATTTAGGTAAGAACAGTAAAACGTGAATTGCTATTGGCTATAATGGCTTGCAACATTTTATACTTAAAAAAAAAAAAAAAAGAACTGGGTTGCAAATGGTTATCTTCATGTAGAAGGCAGTGAGGGAGCTGTTGAAAGCTATCAGTATAATAGGGTTAGTTCTGTTTAGTTTCCTGGCTCTGGCAGATGTGATAACATACAAATTAGCAGCTCTTTGATTGCCAACATCCTGACAGATATGTGACCATTAGTGCCAAGCCCTTGTCCGTGTGTCAGCAGACTCAAGGTATCCTTCTTGTAGGATGTAAATTAAACTTTTCATTAAAAAAAATACTTAATGTCATAAGCCCAAATCCAGACATTTTTTTATTGGTGACCCAGCCAAAGGAAAAAACATCTACGGCTGCAAAACTCCTCTTGTCTGGCACTGCCATAGGTGATTTAATAGTACTGATAGGCATATTCAAGGCTTTGGACATCTTTTTATGTCCTTTTCCATCTTTATAATGTTCCTTTCCCTTGTTACACAGGACTTTTGACAGTTCTTTTCTTTTGCAGTAATTCAGCTCTGCCGCTAGATGTCCTCAGTTGAAGACTGAGGACATGCTAGGAACCGTAAGGGTATGAATCTCCCCGCTATGAGGGGGTGTCACCACAGTGACCTGCACTCACCCCTGTATTAATAAAGAAAGTGCTGCTGGCATCATAACTGTATCACTAACCCCTTCCTGATGGCTGTACACATATATGTAGCAGAACAGAGGTAGGCCTTAATCCTGGGCTGCCACATACGCTATATTGCCAAAAAGTATTGGGCCGCCTGCCTTTACACGGGCATGAACTTTATGGCATCCCAGTCTTAGTCCGTAGGGTTCAATATTGTGTTGGCCCCGCTCTTTGCAGCTATAACAGCTTCAACTCTTCTGGGAAGGCCGTCCCCGAGGTTTAGGAGGGTGTCTATGGGAAGGTTTGACCGTTCTTCCAGAAGTGCATTTGTGAGGTCAGGCACTGATGTCGGACGAGAAGGCCTGGCTTGCAGATTCCGCTCTAATTCATCCCAAAGGTGTTCCATCGGGTTGAGGTCAGGACTCTGTGCAGGCCAGTCAAGTTCCTCCACCCCAAACTGGCTCATCCATGTCTTTATGGACCTTGCTTTGTGCACTGGTGCGCAGTCATGTTGGAACAGGAAGGGGCCATCCCCAAACTGTTTAGTTCACTGGAAATAAGGGGTCAAGCCTAACCCCTGAAAAACAACCCCACACCATAATCCCCCCTCCACCAAACTTTACACTTGGCACAATGCAGTCAGACAAGTACTGTTCTCCTGGCAACCGCCAATTCTGTATTTTCAGGAAATGGGGCCTGAGACTAACATTATATCAAGCACAAAGACCAAATGTTGACATCTATACTTCTACATTCCTGGCACCCATTTTGCGGCCTTTTGGCACTTTTGTGCTGACCTCAGGGCCCCTGCAGACACAAATCTGTGTTTCCTTATTGCCTAGTTATAGTAGAGATATCTAGCAGTCTGATGTAATATGTCTCCAGTCTATGACTGTCTCCTGAAGCATGTCCCCAGTCTCCAACATCTCCTATAGCATGTTCACATTCTCTGACCATCTCCTGCAGCATATCCGCATTCTCTGACTATCCTTTCTATCAAGTTTGCAGCCTCTGACCATCTCTTGTATCACGTCTGCAGTCCCTGACCATCTCTTGTATCATGTCCAAAGTCTTTGACCATCTCTTCTATCACGTCTGCAGACTCTGACCATCCCTTGGAACATGAATGCAGTCTCTGACCATCTCTTGTATCATGTTTGCAGTCTCTGACCATCCCTTGTATAATGTCTGCAGTTTCTGACTATCTCTTGTAACATGTTCACAGTCTTTGACCATCTCTTATATCATGTCTGCAATCTCTGATCATCTCTTGTATTATGCCCACAGTCTGTTGACTAAGTCATTTATCATGCCCATAGTCTTTGACTACATCCTATTGTGCGTCTGCTGTCTCTGATAATTAATATTCACTGAATTTTATGTGTGGTCCTTTGGTGATGTCAGGGGCCGCACTTGAGATCTCCATTATCAGGATAGTTGACCACCACTGGTCTACAACAGTCCTGCTAATCTCTGACCATCCCTTGTATCATGTTTGCAGTCTCTGACCATCCTTTGTATAATGTTCACAGTCTCTGACCATCTCTTGTATCATGTCCGCAGTCTCTGACCATCCCTTGTATAATGTCCGCAGTCTCTGACCATCTCTTGTATCATGTCCGCAGTCTCTGACCATCCCTTGTATCATGTCCGCAGTCTCTGACCATCCCTTGTATCATGTCCGCAGTCTCTGACCATCCCTTGTATCATGTCCGCAGTCTCTGACCATCCCTTGTATCATGTCCGCAGTCTCTGATCATCTCTTGTATCATGTCCGCAGTCTCTGACCATCTCTTGTATCATGTCCGCAGTCTCTGACCATCTCTTGTATCATGTCCGCAGTCTCTGACCATCTCTTGTATCATGTCCGCAGTCTCCGGCCATCTCTTGTATCATGTCTGCAGCCTCTGGCCATCTCTTGTATCATGTCCGCAGTCTCTGACCATCCCTTGTATCATGTCTGCAGCCTCTGGCCATCTCTTGTATCATGTCCGCAGTCTCTGATCATCTCTTGTATCATGTCTGCAGTCTCTTACCATTTCTTGTATCATGTCCGCAGTCTCTGACCATCCCTTGTATCATGGCCGCAGTCTCTGACCATCTCTTGTATCATGTCCGCAGTCTCTGACCATCTCTTGTATCATGTCCTCAGTCTCTGACCATCTCTTGTATCATGTCTGCAGTCTCCGACCATCTCTTGTATTATGTCCACAGTCTCGGAAAATCTCTTGTATTATGTCCACAGACTCTGACTATGTCTTTGATCATGCCCGTAGTCTTTGACTACATCCTGTTGTGTATCAGCTGTCTCTGATGATGAATATCCACTGAATTTTGGTGATGCCGGGGGCCGCATTTGAGGCCCAACATGTCAATATCGTTGACCACCACTGGTTTACAACAGTCCTGCTATTCTCTGCCAAATCAACTAAAGCAAACCAATATTACAAGTTTACATCTGTATTATCTTCATTGGGAGCTATACTGTGCCTTTGCCCCATCATAAAACTCTGCATGTGAGCAGGACTACAGCTTCCAATTTTCTTGAATTCTTATACCTGTGTATGACTGGTAGAGACCCGTAAAAACTCACTGCTGAGATGGGGTTGTAAGCTCTCTGATATTACGTCAGGATTTTGTTATGCAGATAGTTTAGATATAAACAATAATTAGCTGACGTATTTTTTAAAGGGAAATGTAATCTAGTTAATGTTTTTGGGTATAAATGTGAAACATAAAAAACAATCTTATCCATGTCCTAGGCTAAGAGCTGGTAATTGGGGTTTTCTTTTAATTCATAGTAAGAAAGTAGTCCTTTTTTTTTTTTGTTATTATTCACACTAATAATCAGATTTGGTAATTTCGCAGCCACGGCTGTCACTCGCCAGGTCCCGGCCGGTGATTACTCGCTGGCACCCGGTGATTTCCCAGTATTACCAACAGAGGAGAGAACTGTATGTAAACAATACAGTTCTCTCCCCTCTCAGTTCCTGCACTCTGCTTTGTGCAGAGCCATACAAATCAGTGTGCTTACAGTTGAAAGCACACACATAGCATACTTTGAAACAGCACACAGTTAACCCTTTGATCGCCCCAGATGGTAACCCCTTCTTGCCCAGTGCCATTAGTACAGTGTCAGTGCTTTTTATTAGCACTGATCACTGTATTGGTGTCACTGGGGATGTCAGTGGTATGAGCCATACAAATCAGTGTGCTTACAGTTGAAAGCACACACATAGCATACTTTGAAACAGCACACAGTTAACCCTTTGATCGCCCCAGATGGTAACCCCTTCTTGCCCAGTGCCATTAGTACAGTGTCAGTGCTTTTTATTAGCACTGATCACTGTATTGGTGTCACTGGGGATGTCAGTGGTATGAGCCATACAAATCAGTGTGCTTACAGTTGAAAGCACACACATAGCATACTTTGAAACAGCACACAATTAACCCTTTGATCGCCCCACATGGTAACCCCTTCCTGCTTAGTGCCATTAGTACAGTGTCAGTGCTTTTTATTAGCACTGATCACTGTATTGGTGTCACTGGGGATGTCAGTGGTATAAGCCATACAAATCAGTGTGCTTACAGTTGAAAGCACACACATAGCATACTTTGAAACAGCACACAGTTAACCCTTTGATCGCCCTACATGGTAACCCCTTCCTGACCTGTGCCATTAGTACAGTGTCAGTGCTTTGTATTAGCACTGATCACTGTATTGGTGTCACTGGGGATGTCAGTGGTATGAGCCATACAAATCAGTGTGCTTACAGTTGAAAGCACACACATAGCATACTTTGAAACAGCACACAATTAACCCTTTGATCGCCCCACATGGTAACCCCTTCCTGCTTAGTGCCATTAGTACGGTGTCAGTGCTTTTTATTAGCACTGATCACTGTATTGGTGTCACTGGGGATGTCAGTGGTATAAGCCATACAAATCAGTGTGCTTACAGTTGAAAGCACACACATAGCATACTTTGAAACAGCACACAGTTAACCCTTTGATCGCCCTACATGGTAACCCCTTCCTGACCTGTGCCATTAGTACAGTGTCAGTGCTTTGTATTAGCACTGATCACTGTATTGGTGTCACTGGGGATGTCAGTGATATGAGCCATACAAATGAGTGTGCTTACAGTTGAAAGCACACACATAGCATACTTTGAAACAGCACACAGTTAACCCTTTGATCGCCCCACATGGTAACCCCTTCCTGCCCAGTGCCATTAGTACAGCGTCAGTGCTTTTTATTAGCACTGATCACTGTATTGGTGTCACTGGGGATGTCAGTGATACCAAGTCAGTTCTCCCCAGTGTCAGAATGCCCGACGCAGTCCCGCTATAAGTTGCTGATTACTAGTTAGAAGAAAAAAATTTCCAGTATATATACTGCCATTTTTAAACGCTATAACGTTCACGTAAACCAATTAATTTACACGTATTATGATTTTTGTTTTAGTAAAGAGAATTTTAGTAAATTTTGCCCTAAATTTATGACAAAATTTGATTTTCTAAACTTTTTTATTGGACATGTTTATTAGCAAAAAGTTAAAAATATTGTTTTTTTTCAAAATTGTTGGCCTTTTTTTTGTTCATAGTGCAAAAAATAAAAACCGCACAGGCAATCAAATACCACCGAAAGAAAGCTCTATTTGTGGGAAAAAAGGTCGTAAATTTAATTTGGGTGCGGCATTACATGACTGCGCAATTGCCAGTTAAAGTAATGTAACACAAAAAATGGCCTGGTTAGGAAGGGGGGTAAATCCTCTGGAGGGCAAGTTGAACGTAGAGGACAAAATCATTACTATTAAGAAATATTTTTTTTTCCATTTTCGGGAATCTCTCCCCAGTTGCAGGAATTACGCTGTTAAAATTGTATTGCACGCTGCCACCTGCTGTTCACTTCACACAAATGCATTGTCATCAGCCAGTGCCCAGCTGCTCCTGGGCGATTTTGTGCCTCATATGTACATACTCATCATGACCGGGGCTGCCTTTGGTGAGCAGCTGCTGGATTAAGAAAGCTTTCAGTGTTGTAAACCAGGCCTCCCCTTTTCTAAGAAATGTTTATATGTGGAAATAGCAGAGCAGGGTTCTACAAGTCTTGTTCTTTGTTAGGAACTTTTTTTATGTTACTTTACTCAGATGTAAAATGTCCAGTGATAGCGGAGAAACTGTCATTGGTTTAGTGGGGAAAGCAGGCAACTTCTCAATGGGATAGGGATTGGAAACAAAATCTAAGGCCCCTATTGTGCTCAGTCTGTGACCCTTTAGCACTTATTTTGTGGCCCTTGGGGGCCAGACATTATCCCTCTTTTCGCGCGTAACCAACCAGTAAAGGAAATATATTCTTTAGACTGGCTTCTAGTAGTTAAATGGTTTGGTTTATTTCTTCTGCTCTATCTTAATGTTCTCTGTACAGTGTCTCACTTTTTTTTTTTCACACAATGTGCCATGAATGGTGTTTTTCTGCACTTGATCAATGTCAGTCACCAAAAGTTCAAATAGAAAACAAGTGTTTTCTATGTGCTCTGTTCACACTGCAATGCTGCCTTGAAGTGGGTTGCAGTGTGTTGCAGAAAAATGCAGATATGCTTCATTTTTCTGCAACACATTGGCACATAGGAATAAATGATATTACATTTTAATAAAGTTAGAACATTTAAAAAAATAACCAGTGCCTCATCACAGGTACACAACGGTGATGGCAGTGCCCCACCACCAGCACATAACAGGGATGGCAGCGCACCACCACCAGCACATAACAGGGATGGCAGCGCACCACCACCAACACATAACAGGGATGGCAGCGCACCACCACCAGCACACAACAGGGATGGCAGTGCCCCACCACCAGCACACAACAGGGATGGCAGTGCCCCACCACCGGCACATGACAGTGATGGCAGTGCCCCACCACCAGCACACAACAGGGATGGCAGTGACCCACCACCAGCACATAAAAGGGATGGCAGTGCCCACCACCAGCACACAACAGGGATGGCAGTGCCCCACCACCAGCAAATAACAGGGATGGCAGTGCCCCACCACCAGCACACAACAGGGATGGCAGTGCCCCACCACCAGCACACAACAGGGATGGCAGCGCACCACCACCAACACATAACAGGGATGGCAGCGCACCACCACCAGCACACAACAGGGATGGCAGTGCCCCACCACCAGCACACAACAGGGATGGCAGTGCCCCACCACCAGCACACAACAGGGATGGCAGTGCCCCACCACCAGCACACAACAGGGATGGCAGTGCCCCACCACCAGCACACAACAGGGATGGCAGTGCCCCACCACCAGCAAATAACAGGGATGGCAGTGCCCCACCACCAGCACACAACAGGGATGGCAGTGCCCCACCACCAGCAAATAACAGGGATGGCAGCGCACCACCACCAACACATAACAGGGATGGCAGCGCACCACCACCAGCACACAACAGGGATGGCAGTGCCCCACCACCGGCACATGACAGTGATGGCAGTGCCCCACCACCAGCACACAACAGGGATGGCAGTGCCCCACCACCAGCACATAAAAGGGATGGCAGTGCCCCACCACCAGCACATAAAAGGGATGGCAGTGCCCCACCACCAGCAGACAACAGGGATGGCAGTGCCCCACCACCGGCACATAACAGGGATGGCAGTGCCCCACCACCAGCACACAACAGTGATGGCAGTGCCCCACCACTGGCACACAACAGGGATGTCAGTGCCCCACCACTGACAGACGACAGTGATGGCAGTGCCCCACCACCGACACACAACAGTGATGGCAGTGCACCACCAGCAGCACACAATAGTTATGGCAGTGCCCCACCACTGGCACACAACAGGAATGGCAGTGCTCCACCACGGCACATGACAGTGACGGCAGTGCACCACCCCCAGCACACAGCAGTTATGACAGTACCCCACCACTGGCAAACAACAGTGATGGCATTGGCCCCACCTCCGTCACACAGCAGTGATGGCTGTTCCCCACCATCGACACACAACATGAAGGCAGTGTCCCACCACCAGCACACAACATTATGGCAGTGTCCCACCTCCATCACACAACAGTGATGGCAGTGCCCCACCACCAGCACACAACATTATGGCAGTGTCCCACCTCCATCACACAACAGTGATGGCAGTGCCCCACCACCGACACACAACAGTAATGGCAGTGCCCCACCATCAACACACAACAGCGATGGCAGTGTCCCACCACCGGCACACAACAGTGAAGGCAGTGTCCCACCATCAGCACACAACAGTGATGGCAGTGTCCCACCACCGACTCATAACAGTGATGGCAGTGCCCCACCATCAGCACACAACAGTGAAGGCAGTGCCCCACCATCAGCACACAACAGTGAAGGCAGTGCCATACCATCAGCACATAACAGTGAAGGCAGTGCCCAACCATCAGCACACAACAATGATGGCAGGGTCCCACCATCAGCACACAACAGTGATGGCAGTGCCCCACGATCAGCACACAACAGCGATGGCAGTGTCCCACCACCGGCACACAACAGTGAAGGCAGTGTCCCACCATCAGCACACAACAGCGATGGCAGTGTCCCACCACCGACTCATAACAGTGATGGCAGTGCCCCACCATCAGCACACAACAGTGATGGCAGTGCCCCACCATCAGCACACAACAGTGAGGGCAGTGCCCCACCATCAGCACACAACAGTGAAGACAGTGCCATACCGTCAGCACACAACAGTGAAGGCAGTGCCCAACCATCAGCACACAACAATGATGGCAGGGTCCCACCATCAGCACACAACAGTGATGGCAGTGCCCCACCATCAGCACACAACAGTGAAGACAGTGCCATACCATCAGCACACAACAGTGAAGACAGTGCCATACCGTCAGCACACAACAGTGAAGGCAGTGCCCAACCATCAGCACACAACAATGATGGCAGGGTCCCACCATCAGCACACAACAGTGATGGCAATTCCCCACCGCCGGCACACATTGCTTACCAGCCTCCACACTAAAACGTTCATTTTTAGCACATGAAAAAGTTAAACCAGCCCTTTATGTTTTGTGTTTTTGATGGGTTTCCCTGAGAAAAATATCAAATGTGGCATGAGTAATTTTTAGGGGGCTGTAGGTGCACAAATGCTGATTTTATTTTTGTTACTTGGGATACAGAAGGAAGTTCTCTCTTAGACAGTTATCACTGTCCCTATGGGATGATTTCCCCTTTATTGCTGTTCCAGCAACACCTGTAAAATTATAAATTTCCCTCCACTTCCTTATCATATTGGTCACCATGGACAAGTGGTAAACCGTGACAGAGAGGTGAATCTCCCTATTGGGGACACAGCAATAAAAATCTGTTGGGGGTTGTACCACTTTCAAAGTCAGAAATAATTCTGAGTTTCCAAGTCAGAATTGTGAGATTAAGAGTCAGAATTGTGATTTTCAAAGTCAGAATTCTGATATTATAAATCGGAATCCTGAGATTAAAAATCGGAATTCTGAGATTAAAAATTGGAATTCTGAGATTAAAAATCAGAATTCGGATTTTGAAACTCCGAATTCTAATTTTTAATCTCAGAATTCTGACTATGAAACTCAGAATTCTGACTTACTCTCAGGAATTTGTATAATAAAGCGCTGAGCCAACTGTTGGCGCTATATAAATCCTGTATTATAATAATAATACATTTTAGAATGTCCCCAGGGCTCTTCCATACTTTTTCTACTTCATCCAGAATTTAAAATACTGTGGCTTTAGATACACTTTAAAGAAGATCTTCATCCTACCTAGCTAAAACTACATTTTCTTTTCTCTATAGTATACTAATTATAGTATTATAGTATAGTCCTTCTAGCAGCTGAAGTTCTCCTTGTGGCATTCTTCATCAATGCTGACATCTTTTGTAACACATTATAAAACTCAAAGCAACTTAGAAATGCCGCCGCGTGATTGGACATTTTCCTGATCTGATGAGAATGATAAGACGAAAAAATACTTGGACACAGAAAACCTTACTTCCTAGAAGTGTTCACATTTCCGTTCCTTATTATGAAGTATATTTATCTACAAATTCAAGCTCACAAATGCATGCTGCAATCGATTGCACAGATTGATCTAGTCTGCACTGTATTTTTTCAAGGGTGGGAAAGGCGCCAAATGTAAAAATAAAATGTTCCTTATTGAATTAGTGGTTATTATATCGAGAATAATTTATTACCAGTGAAGTCTTAATCAATGTTCCTAGAAAGAACCATTGTCTTTATCTCATGTTGCATGGAAGTATTTTTTATAAACTGTGCTATCTTTGGACCAGGGGCGGACTGACAACTCATGGGGCCCCCGGGATTTAGGGGATTATGGGGCCCCTGTGTCATTGCCCAAACTCAAAAAAGCCTATGAAAAAGGTACCAGGGGCATCTCATGGGGCCCCCTACTGACCCCAGGCCCTCAGGCAGTGCCCGAGTTTCCAAATGGTCAGTCCGCCCCTGCTTTGGACTAAACGTTCTCAGATTGATTTTTGCATTTTAAGACTAACTCCAACCAAAAACATTATTTCCTTTTTGGCTGGGTAGTAGTGATGCACCGATATATATCGGCCGCCGAAAATGATCAGTCGAAAATAGGGTTATCGGCGTTTTCCAATAGAAAAAAAAGGTGCCATTAATGGCCTGGCCATTTTGCTTGTTTTTTTTTAATTATTATGCAGCATATTTAAGTTTTATATATATTTCATTTTATTTTCTGTCCAATTTGTTTGTGTTACTTTCAATTATTTTACGTTACTGGATTGTGTTTTTTAAATTCAATTTCATTTAAACTCCTGATAATTAAAAAGTCGAATATAATACAATTATATATATATAAAACATATATATTTTTTAGAAACTGTCCATTTTGGTATTAGTTTTTGGCCTAGTGCATCCTGAATTTTCAGTTTTGGTTCAGAATTCTCATTTCGGTGCAACACTGCTGGGTAGCATAGGTCGTAAGTTAATTGAGGCCCGGTACCCTCCTCTCCACCTTTGAAGCGCCCTAGCACATGTCTTGACATACTAGACTAGGTTCTATTTATCCTTCAGCAGTGGTTGAATCCTGAATGCTAGAGTGCATTGTAACGTAATGACATAGCACCCCTCTCAGGACCAGGTTAATTGACTCTGGGTATCATCCGACCAGGGGCGGACTGACAACTCATGGGGCCCCCGGGCAAAAGGGGATCATGGGGCCCCTGTGTCCTTGCCCAAACTCTAAAAAGCCTATGAAAAAGGTACCAGGGGCATCTCATAGGGCCCCCTACAGACCCCGGGCCCTCGGGCAGTGCCCGAGTTTCCAAATGGTCAGTCCGCCACTGTATCAGACCCAGAAGTTAATTAGTCAATCAATTAAGTCTGATCACGGGCCCCTACCAGCTAGTGAATGGACAATGAAAGAGTAGTGGTACCCCAAATTAAGCATTCCTGTTCTCTTTTCTGTAAAGCCAACCATACACAGGTCAAATTCTGAAAGAATTTTTATTTCGAAGATCTTTTCTAAGAATTTTCATTTGAATTTAGCACCATTAGTGGGCCACGGCAATGGCCGATATTCGTGTGACCATCGAATTTGAGTGATAAGGCATGTTGGAAATTTTTTGAAAAACAAATGAATTTCTAATCAATGACAGAAGAACCGCACAAGAAATATATTCGAAAAAGCAATGAGCATGAGCTGTGACCTGGAAAGAAAAGAAAATTCTTGGCCATGAAAATTCTTTTCTGTAGCAACACGAGGTGAAATTAAAGGTTTAGCTGGTCGAATTTCGATATCAATGGTGGAACCATCGGGTTGCAAAATGCACGAAATGTCTAATTTTCTAAAGAAAATTAGTTTGGAATACGACCCATGTATGGCCTGCATAAGCATGCTCACAGTATACACACTGTAAAAGTAATAGAACTTTGATTGGTTTATAATGCTGCCCCTCTCTCTTTTCAGGTACTAATGATAGTTCTATGGAAGGCTTGGTCCACACCTACAGGTGCAACCAAGTGCACGTTTTTTAGTGCTTTTCCGTGCATCGCGTGTATGGCAGGCCATTTACTTAAGTGGTCCACTCTACTGTGAGAGAGATGGAAAAGAGATCCAAGCACACCACTCGAAGATGCACACTTTGCAGATGCGTGTGGGTGCCATTAACAATTAATGGCATCCTACGTGTTTGCGAAAGTGCAGCGTGTGTTGGGAAAGTGCTTGATTTTGTGCGCATTCCAGACATGGATGAACCTAGCCTAGGACATGCAGGAACCTAGCCTAGGACATGCAGGAACCTAGCCTAGGATTGCATGAACCTATCCTAGGATATGCATGAACCTAGACTAGGACATGCATGAACCTAGCCTAGGATATGCATGAACCTAGCCTAGGATATGCATGAACCTATCCTAGGATATGCAGGAATCTAGCCTAGAACATGCAGGACCCTAGCTTAGGACATAGATGAACCTAGCCTAGGATATACAGGAACCTAGCCTAGGGCATGCAGGAACCTAGCCTAGGACATGCAGGAACCTAGCCTAGGGCATGCATGAACCTAGCTTAGGACATGCATGAACCTAGCCGAGGACATGCAGGAACCTAGCCTAGAACATGCAGGAACCTAGCCTAGGACATGCATGACCCTAGCCTAAGACATGCAGGAACCTAGCCTAGAACATGCAGGAACCTAGCCTAGGACATGCAGGAACCTAGCCTAGGATTGCATGAACCTAGCCTAGGATATGCATGAACCTAGACTAGGACATGCATGAACCTAGCCTAGGATATGCATGAACCTAGCCTAGGATATGCATGAACCTATCCTAGGATATGCAGGAATCTAGCCTAGAACATGCAGGACCCTAGCTTAGGACATAGATGAACCTAGCCTAGGATATACAGGAACCTAGCCTAGGGCATGCAGGAACCTAGCCTAGGACATGCAGGAACCTAGCCTAGGGCATGCATGAACCTAGCTTAGGACATGCATGAACCTAGCCGAGGACATGCAGGAACCTAGCCTAGAACATGCAGGAACCTAGCCTAGGACATGCATGACCCTAGCCTAAGACATGCAGGAACCTAGCCTAGAACATGCAGGAACCTAGCCTAGGACATGCAGGAACCTAGCCTAGGACATGCAGGAACCTAGCCTAGGATATGCAGGAACCTAGCCTAGGACATTCAGGAACCTAGCCTAGGACATTCAGGAACCTAGCCTAGAACATGCAGGAACCTAGCCTACGACATGCATGAACCTAGCCTACGACATGCATGAACCTAGCCTAGGACATGCAGGAACCTAGCTTAGGACATGGATGAACCTAGCCTAGGACATGCAGGAACCTAGCCTAGGACATGCAGGAACCTAGCCTAGGACATGCATGAACCTAGCCTAGGATATGCATGAACCTAGCCTAGGATATGCAGGAACCTAGCCTAGAACATGCAGGAACGTAGCCTAGGACATGCATGAACGTAGCCTAGGACATTTCTTATGTATAGAGCCCCTTGCAATATGTCCAGTGAAAGTGCTTGAAAGATGTCTGGGTTGTGATGCCTTCCAGATATCAGGACTCTAGCCAAGATTTGGTCACTAGCATACCATCCCCTACACCAGGCATTGCTGTATTAGGAAATAATGCTGGGATTCATGGAAGAACCATCTATTGCTTCCATGCAGATAGCTGTTGCTCTGAGATCTTGGAATGCGGCAGGACTGTATGAGCATAGCCCTGGGCATACCGTGTACATTGAACTGCATCTCATCCGTGCCATTTACAGATGTAAGGACAGTAGCACCTTTCCCAACTGTCTTTTTGTTCTACCCAAACCTTATCTACGAGAGTGTCACTTGATTCATGAATCTGTGTAAATGACTATACTATTTAACTGCTTTAGGACTTCCCTATAGCAGATAATCTGCTACAGGGCTGCACCTGTGCGCAGAATCACATATATATACGTGATTTCGCATTTCCGGGCAGGGGGTGTGCGTGGGCCGCGGATGTCAATCACCGGTCCTGGCCATTAATTACCCGCTGGCACCCGGTGATTACCGAGCATCTCCAACGGGGAGGAGGACTAATTTGTTTACAAACAATCTTCCTCCCTGTCGGCTTGGGCACACTGCACAGCACAGCCATCCCGATCAGTGTGATTACAGTGAAGCACACACCCCCCTCCCCCTAGTAAAACACTCCCAGCACACAGTTCACCTTTTGATCGCCCCTCGTGTTAACCCCTTCCTCCCCAGTGCCATTAATACAGTGTCAGGGCTTTTTTTTAGCACTGATCACTATATTGGTGTCACTGGGGATGTCAGTGACACCAAGTTAGTTCCCCCCCAGTGTCAGAATGCCCGCCGCAGTCCAGCTGCTAAAAGTTGCTGATTGCCGCCATTACTAGTAGAAAAAAAACATTCCAGTATCTATACCGCCATTTGTAGACGCTATAATTTTCACGTAAACTAATTAATTTACACGTATTGGGATTTTTTTTAGTAAAGACATGGAGCTGAATACATTTGGCCTAAATTTATGATGAAATTAGATTTTTACAATTTTTTTACTGGACATGTTTAATAGTAAAAAGTCCAAAATATAGTTTTTTTCTCAAAATTGTTTGGTCTTTTTTTGCTGATAGCTCAAAAAATAAAAAACGCACAGGCGATCAAATACCACCAAAAGAAAGCTCAATTAGTGGGAAAAAAGGACATAAAATTAATTTGGCATGACCGCGCAATTGTCAGCTAAAGTAACGCAGCGCCGTAACGCAAAAAAATTGCCTGGTCAGGAAGGGGTTGGGGATCCTCAGGAGGGCAAGGGGTTAAAGAGACCTCGTCACCAACTAAATGCTTATTTGCATTGTTTCCTTTCCAAAAATGACTTCACACTCACTTGCATTATACCTTTGAGTGTGCTAGAAAACATGACTCCTCAAAGCCCCAGCACAGCTCTCTCCTAGTTTGTACGGCATAGTCTTCTCCTCTCCTGGATGTGTCTGCTTACACTCTGTGCTGTCCCAGCTCCTTTGCCCTCCCTTTACCTCCCTACATAACCTTTTGTATAGCTTGTCTGGGAGGAGAGAAGGGGAATACTATAGAGTAGCATTTCACAAACTTTTCACCCCATAGAAACCTTGAAATAATTATCATTTCTCAGGAAACCTCTGCTAAGATTAGTCCATTGAGGGTCATTAGAGAAATACCCTTTACATTGGGGACCATTGGAAAGAATGTCCCCCTTACAGTGGTGGTTTGAATGTCACCCTTACAGGCAGTTTTAAAGGTCATCATTGTCAATAGCTATGCCAAGAGGTGATGGACCTGGATCGGTGAAGGCACCACAGCTCAAAGCACCCCCAGTTACCTCTGGAGGAACCCCAGGATTCCATGGAACCCTGGTTGAGAAAGGCTGCTCTAGAGTGTCACTTGAGTGACAGCTCTGAGTCTGCTGGTCCTGCTGACATCACATCCAAGATGATGGTGCTCAGAAGAAGTCTCGGGGCGTTTGGATATCCACATGAGTTGAATCATGTCTGGCACAGACAAAGGGGTAATCCCACCACTGACAGTTGTTACTCACATAGAGGGGTAATCCCATAATTGACAGTTGTTACTCACATAGAGGGGTAATCCCACCACTGACAGTTGTTACTCACAAAGAGGGGTAATCCCACCACTGACAGTTGTTACTCACAAAAAGGGGTAATCCCTCCACTGACAGTTGTTACTCACACAGAGGGGTAATCCCACCACTGACAGTAGTTACTGGCACAGACTAAAGAGTAATCCCGCCACTGATAGTTTTCGCTGGCACAGACAGAGGGGTAATCCCACTTTTGACAGTCATCAGTGGCAAAGACAGAGGGGTAACCCCACCACTGAGAGTTGTTACTCACACAGAGAGGTAATCTTACCACTGACAGTTGTTACTGGCACAGACAGAGGGGTAATCCCACTCTTGACAGTCATCAGTGGCAAAGACAGAGGGGTAATCCCACAACTGACAGTTGTCGCTGGCACAGACAGAGGGGTAATCCCACTTTTCACAGTTATCGCTGGCACAGACAGAGGGGTATTCCCACTATTGACAGTTGTTACTGGCATAGACAGAAGGGTAATCCTACCACTGACAGTTGTCACTGACACAGAGGGGTAATCCCACCACTGACAGTTGTCGCTGGCACAGACAGAGGGGTAATCACACTTTTCACAGTTCTCACTGGCACAGACAGGGGGGTAATCCCACTATTGACAGTTGTCATTGGCACAGACAGAGGGGTAATCCCACTTTTCACAGTTATCACTGACACAGAAAGAAGGGTAATCCCACCACTGACAGTTGTCGTTGGAACAGAAGATTAAGGGGATCCTACAATACGAACCCTGGATGTCAAATGTAGAATTTCCTCTCCCTTCTTGATGTGAAGGACAGGATGTAAGGGAAACGTGTGCAATAAAAGGATGGCAGAGGATCAACTCCATACAAAGAAGAGATTATTATTATTATTATTATACAGGATTTATATATTATTATTATACAGGATTTATATATTATTATTATTATACAGGATTTATATATTATTATTATACAGGATTTATATATTATTATTATTATTATACAGGATTTATATATTATTATTATACAGGATTTATATATTATTATTATACAGGATTTATATATTATTATACAGGATTTATATAGTGCCAACAGTTTGCTCAGCGCTTTACAATATAAAGGGAGACAATACAGCAACTATACAGTTCAATACAAGAGGGTTAGGAGGGCCCTGATCCTTGGAGCTTACAATCTAGGAGATCGATAGACAATGTGCAAATCTTTCCAGAATATAAAAACCAGCTTCAGAATTGTAGGATATAGCAACACGTGAATTATGTGACGTATGCACTACCCACCATCACCACCCATATTGGTCATATATACAGAACCAACTCCCCTTCCCCATATATATATGATTCTAGCCTCCACTTTTTGGGTCAGATGTCATATTACCACCACGTAATTGATAGTCCTTGCATTTGTCAGCATTGGTTTGATCACTAATGATTTGTGATTGTTTCCTATAGGCCTGAAGACTTACCTGATCTCAGGACGGAGGCCGCGGGTCCCAAGCTGCAGCTGTTCCCAGACTTTGCTTCCATTACAGGAGGGATCGGACCCTGGCAGTGGCTCCCAGACTCCACACGCTGGCGGGACCCTCCTCTCAGACAGCGTCAGCGACTCTCTTCTTCACTGCACCCACGTGGACCGACTAAAGGTAAATGACACTCAGCACTGGGGCGTGTGATTCACATTCAGGCAGTGGTTAGGAACAAAGGCTAGACCTTGCATATTGGCCGTTACAAAAAAAGAAATCCAGTATTATGTGTCTCTGTTCCTACAAAACACCTGCAAAGGGGTTGATTTACTAAAACTGGAGCGTGCAAAATCTGCTGCAGCTGTGCATGGTAGCCAATCAGCTGCTAACTTCAGTTTGATCAATTAGGGTCCTTTCACACGGAGCGGATCCGTTTAGCGGATCTGCTTGCTCAACGGGGGATCTCTCTGCTGATCCTTGCTGAGCAAGCGGATGACAGTTCTGTGTCCGCTCCACTGCTGCAGAGCAGACACAGCAATGCTCGCTCTCCTCAATGGGCGGTCGGATGAAAACGGACAGCCTGTTCATTTCCATCCGACCCGATCCGACGATACGTCACGTTAAATTATTTGGGTTTTTTTGGAATTTGTTTCATATATTCAGAATTAGGAAAGGGAATTGGATCCCCATCTGTCCCTTTTTGGCGGATCAGATGTCTGCGGGCGTAAACGGACACATGTCCCTTGATACCCGCCGCTCCATAAAGAAGAATGGAGGTTCCGATCGGGTCCACCTGAAAAACGGGCAGGCCGACCCAATCGGAACGTCCGTGTGAAAGAGCCCTAAAATTTTAACAAATAAAATAGGTTAGTGGGGCAATAGCATCGGCCGATTTTCATGGTTCCTCCCCATTTCATTTATCGGGCATGCTGGAAAATTCGTGAAAAACGACCGATTTTCTAAATCATTGGTGGCACCATCGGATTACAGAACAAACGACTTTTCGATTTTCGGACGAAAAATCGTTTGGAATTTGAACCATGTATGGACTGCATTACTTCAGCTTGTTCAAATAGGCCTTGGCAATATAACCTGGAAGCTGATTGATTTCTATGCACAGCTGCACCAGATTTTACACTCTTCAGTTTTAGTAAATCAACTCCTATAACTGTTTCTGTTACGTGTCTAAGACCCTGGTCACACTGGGTGCGACATGGCATGCGATTTGCATGCCATGCAGCTTGCAAATCGCATGCCAAGTCGCACCCTATTGTCCGCAATTGCAGCGGTCATATCGGCGCAGTTCTGGAGCCGCACTGATTTCTAAAGTAATACATGCATTACTTTTGTTGCGATTTGCATAGACATCTGTGTCAGATGTCTTGCAAATCGCACCTAAAATCGGCATGTACCCCGACTTTGATATCGTGCGACTTCACTATAAGTTGCACGATTTCAAAGTCGGGCTTGATGTGACCGGGGTGTAAGGCTCCATTCACACCGTGCAGGTGTGCATCATGTGTAGGGCAACCTATTCATTTCAATGGGTTGCCCTATGTGCAAGAAACATGGAAAAGAAGTCCCTGACCCTTTTTTAAAATTGCGCTGCACCGAACCGCAAGCTGCAGCAGCACCATGCACTTTGGCACACGTGTTGGCACATGCATGGCGGATGCCATTAAGAAATAATAGCATCACTGCGCATCTGCTAAAGGGCAGCGTGTTTCTGTTCTTGTCAGAAACATGCACAATTTTGGGCACCTTTCCAAAACACCCAAAATGTGAACGTAGGCTAAGGCTCCGCTCACACCACGTATGTGCGACAGAACAAACATGTGCATTCTTGTCTGGCCCCACGCCTCATGTGTAGGGCAGCTCATTCACTTCTATGGGCAAGAAACATGCAGAAGTCCCTGACCCTTCTGGAGTCACACTGTACCAAACCACATGGTGCTGCAATGCAGGTGAAAATGCTTACACTAGCAGATGCGTGGAGGTGCCATTAAAGTGGAGCTCCACCCAAAAGGGGACGTTCCGCTATAAGGACTGCTCCCCATTAAGGATTGGCACCTTTGGGGGGCAGGGAGGAGCGGGTACCCGAATTTAACAGGTACCCGCTCCCACTTCCGGTCTAATCGCCTAGGCCTAGGCGATCGGAGGCGGAAGGTGTCCTCCCCCCTCCTTGTAGTCTTTTGGGACACATGACCGGTCCCAGAAGACTACATTACCATTCATGAAGTGCAGCACTACTTGCGCTTGCCCAGTGGGTAGCCACAAGCTATCACAGCCGGGTGCCCACACTGAAGATGCCAGTCTCCTGGAATCCAGGACGGCCGGTGAAACGGGCTGTGGGGGACACACCACGGGACCGAGGGACAGGTAAGTGGCTGTTTTTTAAAAGTCAGCAGCTACAGTTTTCGTAGCTGCCGACTTTTAATTTTTGACAGTGTGAGTGGAACTCCGCTTTAAGAATCCAAAGGCACAAGCTGCATCTCTTCTAAAGGGCAACACGTTTCTGTGCGTTCCCGGCACTCACAAATGTGAATGTAGTTTATGAAATGTTGTGTACACATCGACCTCTGAAGAATAGTGTATTAGTTGTGGCATTTTGGAGTTATTAGTGCAGCTTCAATCCTAAAGTGAATTGTAAAGAGAAGGTTATGGTGAAATCAAGAGTGACAAAAGAAATGCCAGCAGGAGAAAGCTAGATGCATAAGATATCAGCAGATCAGTCCAGTGTTGCCTGGTGCCTCTGCGACTTTGATATGGAAATAGTAAAGTCACCATTTGCATTAGAGGAGGCAAGTCCTCCTACCTGCCTTCCACATGACAGTTCACAAGTTAGCAGATATGTCACTATGCTCCCAGACATGGCACTCTGGGATAGGAGCGCAGAGGCGAGGCTAACCTCCACTATGCTGCAAGACATGGCACTCTGGGATAGGAGCACAGAGGCGAGGCTAACCTCCACTATGCTGCAAGACATGGCACTCTGGGATAGGAGCACAGAGGCAAGGCTAACCTCCACTATGGTCCCAGACATGGCACTCGGGGATAGGAGCACAGAGGCGAGGCTAACCTCCACTATGCTCCCAGACATGGCACTCGGGGATAGGAGCACAGAGGCGAGGCTAACCTCCACTATGGTCCCAGACATGGCACTCGGGGATAGGAGCACAGAGGCGAGGCTAACCTCCACTATGCTCCCAGACATGGCACTCTGGGATAGGAGCGCAGAGGCGAGGCTAACCTCCACTATGCTGCAAGACATGGCACTCTGGGATAGGAGCACAGAGGCAAGGCTAACCTCCACTATGCTCCCAGACATGGCACTCGGGGATAGGAGGACAGAGGCGAGGCTAACCTCCAATATGCTCCAAGACATGGCACTCTGGGATAGGAGGACAGAGGCGAGGCTAACCTCCACTATGGTCCCAGACATGGCACTCTGGGATAGTAGGACAGAGGCAAGGCTAACCTCCACTATGCTTCCAGACATGGCACTCGGGGATAGGAGCGCAGAGGCGAGGCTAACCTCCACTAAGAGAAAGATAGTAGGCTAACCTCCACTATGGTCCCAGACATGGCACTCTGGGATAGGAGGACAGAGGCAAGGCTAACCTCCACTATGCTTCCAGACATGGCACTCGGGGATAGGAGCGCAGAGGCGAGGCTAACCTCCACTAAGAGAAAGATAGTAGAGGTTAGCCACAGAAGGGTTTATATGGCCTTCACATTTTTACAAGCTTGCTTTTCTATATTTTTTTATTGCATATAGAGATATATAACTTAGCAGCATATATGTGCTCCACCTGTAGCATTAGGATGTGCACCCTAAAGCTCAAACACACATTGATCTCCCTGCTCCCACAGTGAAAGAGGTGCGTAAGCACTTCTCTTATGGCAGAGCCAGTAAGAGAGAGATCTTTTCCATCTTCCCCCCCGGCACACAGAGCAATAATGCTAGTGCGCATGGGGTGATCAGGATGTGCCCAGGCACCGCCGGCACACTCTGTGCGCACACCTATGCTTAGCAGCTAAATGGAGCTCAAAGTGGCATGGGGCATTTACTCTGCCTCTAAGCCACAGGTGTAAAACTGGCGACCCTCCAGCTGTTGCCAAACTACAAGTCCCATGAAGCATTGCAAGATTGACAGTTACAAGCATGATTCCCAAGGGTAGAGGCATAATGGGACTTGTAGTTTCTCAACAGCTGGAGGGCCGCCAGTTTGACACCCCTGCTCTAAGCTGTTAAAAAGTAACTGAATCCCAACTTGAACGTCTCTTTTCTGATTTTTGATGATGAATTTCTCCACACTGCCTGCTGCTACAGAGAGCTCAAGTTTGTTTTTTAGAGCTCTTTTACTGATTGTTAAAAATTATGTAAAAAAAATGTAATGTTCATAGTGTGGGCAGAGGTTCACTATAACCACTTGAGTACCAGTCTCTATATACCACTTCATTACCAAGTCATTTTCAGTGCTGTTATATTTTGACTGTAAATATTTTGACTCGAATCGGCTTTGTGTCTTTAGGGCTGGTTCACACCATGAGTCACACAGGAACGAAGCATGGTGTGAATGGGCTGAAATCGCTCCGGACCACACCAAAAGTAGTGCATGCACTGGCCCTTAGTCTGTGATCTGAGCTGCCTAATGACAACCTGTGCCATTTACAAGCATCTATACGAAAATACATGCCTACATCCCCAATGTTTTTTTTGCAATATGGCGGTAGGGAGGAGGGTGAAATAGTTGAGAGATCAGCCACTGATATTAGTTATCAGCCACACAGAGAGTGCATTGTTTGCAGTAAGTCAGCTGATTTATAGGTTTTCCTTGCAAGAAGGAGCAGGAAAACATATCCACTGTGTAGCAATGCAAAGCAGGAAGCAGAGCTTGTATATGGAATTAACAAATGCATGTACATGTATACAGAAAACAAAGTTTTTAAAACTTTACCACATTTTGATTAGGATATGTACTTAACACTGATCTCTTTTACATGTCTAGCTAAAAAGCGTAAGACCATGCAATCCCTCTAAAACTCGAGGCCAGGGGGGAAGGTTGACACACAATTGCGCCCCATTTTGCAAAATCAAATTACAAAAATTACATAAACCTTAGTTTAGAGTTCTGTTCACACCAATGCATTTTTAGTGCTTTTTGCAGGAATACACTACAGTCCATTTAACATGGTTTCCTATGGAACATGTTCACATCTATGCTTTTTTGAGCTGCTGCATATTTGGAAAGGGTCGGGGAAATTTTTTAACCTCCCTGGCGGTATTCCCAAGTGTAGCTCGGGGTAAAGTTTCAGCACCACAAGCGGTAACCCCGAGCTACACTCGGGAATACCTTGCAGCGTTGCTCCGGGATCTCTTCTTCTCTTACCTTGTCCTGCGCTCCCGCGATGTCCCTCCTGCAGTGTCCCCGGCCATCTCCTCCGGCCGATGCTGGCATCTGTCATCTGGGTTCCGTCCTCTGCGAGCGTTGGGACATACGGGGGATGGAACGGCGGAAAATTTGAAAATGACAAAAAGTGACATTCACTAAATACACTAAAATCACATAGTATAACATTACTGTATCAAACCATTTCACATATATTTTGTCCCGAGTGCTTTGTCCGGCGCCCTGCCTGCATTTTTACTGTTCTTTCTGCCTGGAAACTGAGAAACGTCCATGGCGTCCAAAAAGTGTCCCTTTAGGTCAAAAGTGATTTTAGACCGGCTAGAGAACAGCGATAGTAAATTAGAACCACTTGCAGAATTGAGTGATAATGATTCGTGGGGAAATTCGTCATCAGACACTGAAAACGATTTTGCGACTTTGCTCAGTGATGTGCGAACTTGGCGCCATATTTCAAATTTCAGTGTTTTTGGTTTGATTATATTATTTAATTAAATTTATTATTATATTATTATTTTTTATGATTATTTATTAAATTATAATTTATGATTTTGTGTTTCAAATTTTATCATACCCGGGATGTTTACTAGACTCTTGTTCGGACAGATTTCAGTGAGTTATTCCTAAGAATTACAGCCTACAATAAAAAAAACGACATATTTCCATGCAAAAAAATGTACCGCCTTGAGCACAGAAATACTGACATAATCAGACCGCTAGGGAGGCTACAAGCAAAAAGCAGCGTTAGAGATCAACGGAGAAGCTGCTGAAATGCATGGTAGTGCATTTTTGCCGCGTTTTGCATTTTTATTCTGCCCAGTAACAAAAAAAATTCCATTTTAACAAAAACAAATAGCTGAACAAAATGAAAAATGCAGTAAGAAAGTGTCACAAACACATCAAAACACGTGTAGAAAAACGCAAAATGAACTGCGAAAAGCACTTCAAAACGGACAATATTTTTGGCAATTGAAGAAGCTCAGTTATAGCCAAAAAAGAAATAAACGTTTTCCTTCAAAAGTGTTTTTACACAAATCAGCCTGTAATACCTGTTTGGTGGCCCCTAAATAGCTTTGGTATGCTGACTGTGCACAAGTCAGTTAGGGGTTAATGGTTGATCTCAGCAGGATGCTAAGAGATTGTCCCCAGGATGAATCCCCTGCCACCCTCTTTCCTCATTAGTAGCAATTAATTACAGCACCCCCGGCTCCTTCTCCCCATGGGTGTGTGGAAGGAGTGCAGCCGTAATGAGGCTCACATGGAATCCCAATCTATTAATGTCCCCGGGCTGCCTGCTGAGAGTGCGGCACAGCATACACACACATCATATCCCTAACTCTAAGGCCATGAGCACATCAATGTCACGTTTCCCACAATGCACCGGGGAGACCCCTGCAGTTCTTTTGTGTGACCCTGTAGGATGAAAAGCACCATTTTCAGTGTGTTTTCAGTAGGTGCACCTCGTGTTATTTTTCTAATGATTTTCAGAAAAAAAAAATGTAATTTCATTTAATTTTTGTAATTTACTTTGATTTTTATTGTTTTTTTATTTTTAATATTTTTTTATTTTATATATAAAATATATTTTAACAGTTTTAAAAGATACATACCGGTATTATATATATATATATATATATATATATATATATATATATTTTTTTTTTTTTTTTTTTTTTTTTCCAGATAATGCGCCAAATATAAACCATTTACACAATGAAAAGCAGCTGGTTAGAATATCACTGCAAAATCTTATTATACAGTTAGAGCTATCAACAACCATGTAATACAAAGGAATTTTCTGATTATTATTATTATTATACAGGATTTATATATTATTATTATTATTATACAGGATTTATATATTATTATTATACAGGATTTATATATTATTATTATTATTATACAGGATTTATATATTATTATTATACAGGATTTATATAGCGCCAACAGTTTGCTCAGCACTTTACATTATAACGGGAGACAATACAGCAACAATACAGTTCAATACAAGAGGGTTAGGATTGGATACACATTGGAGTTGATTTACTAAAGGCAATTAGACTGTGCCCTCCACAAGTGCAATTGTTCCAGAGCTTAGTAAATAAGCAGAAGCTCTGCTGACTTCTACCATCCAATCATGTGGAAGCAAAAATGTTGTTGTTTTTAAATTTCCTTGAGTGTGATTGGGTATTCTTTGCAAAGTGGAGCTTTACTTCATTTACTAAGGTCTGGAGCAAGTGCACTTGCAGCGTGCAACTGCACTTTGCAAAGTGCACAGTCTGTTTGCCTATCAACCCCTCTGAATGGACTGTAAAGGCTACCTTCACCTTTCTAATAAAAAGCACTGTGCATTTGAGGGTGCCCTGTGCTTTTAAAAACACAGTGTAGCTTAAAAATTGGAAGATTAAAGTGATGCTAAAGGCTTTTTTTTTTCAGTTACAGTAAAAAAGAGGTAATACTTACCTGCTCCGTGTAGCAATACTGTACAGAAACAGCCTGCTCTTCTGGCATCCCCCCCCCCCCTCTGAAACTCTCATCTTCTTCCTCCGCCATCTGCCACCGTAACAAGCCAGGTGCTATAAGGGGAACCCATGCATAAACACGCACTCCCAAGCCAGGCTGTGTGCATCCATAATCACACACAGCAGCAGTAAGCCACACCCCTGCTCCCTCCTCACAGCAGTTTGACTGACAGCAGCAGGAGCCTATGGCTCCAGCTGCTATCTTAGTCTCCTGTGAAAGCAGGGACTGTTGAAATGGTGCTGCACCTGGGACAGCTCGGACAGGAGCAAAGTAAGTTGTTACTAAACTCAGAACTTTGCATTCACTATATATATATATATATATATATATACACAGTTGTATCCAACCCTTCTTCCATGAATTCTCTTAGCAATTGTTTTACAGGGTAGGTTGCCAGGTCTTTCCCCAACCCCTACCATGCAGGGGATCCCACATGGCCAGGGATGAAACTTGGACAATTTTAGACAGAAGCCAAGTAACCTACCAGCATGTCTTTGGAATGCGGGAGGAAACTGGAGTACCCAGAGGAAACCCACGCAAACACAGGGAGAACATTCAAACTCCATGCAGGACATGCCATGGTTGGGAATCAAACCCATAACCCAATTACTGCAAGGCAGAAGTGCTAACCACTAAGCCACTATGAGATAGATATATATATCTATATCTATATAGATATAGATATAGATATATACACACTCCCACAGTACACAGAACATGGGAATGCAATTATTTTACTAAATTTAAACTGCTAAATACCTTTTCTTGCCAGCATTTAGAGCAGTCTTGTGACTTCTATCAATGTCCAGCAGAGCACTGGTTAAAGCTTGTAGGAGGAGTTTCCATTGTCCTCTGATTGTCCTATGAGGCTGTATAACCCATGAAATGAATATGGCCAAAATTGTAGTATTTCAAATATATCTCAATATATTTGGGAATATTTTTTAAATATATTTCAAATATATTTTTCTTCCATGTGGGTGTAGGCCTTCATGTCACATAGTTTTGATAGATCTAAATGAGAATGGTGTCTACAAACAAACATTAACAATCCACCTATGCTGAATGTTCTTGCTCCAGAGAAGGGATATGGGTGGGTGGTTGACATTCCTGGTGGTGGTCTGTCTTGGAAAAACACAACAGCAAAAAATCTATCCGGATCAAAGGTTTGACCAGGGAGGTTTGGGAAAGTCCAAATACAAAATTTACATTTGACCATCAATGGCTGGATCAATTTGAATGTGCTGTAGTGTCTGTAGGCAACTTTGGTCCTTTATTAAATAAACCACAGCAAAAGAGACAGCAACCAATCAAAAATAATCATTCGTGGAACATAATAGATTCCTGAAATCTGATTGGTTGGTGTGGATTACTGCACATCAATGCCATTTTCACATCTGATGTGAAAATGTGATCCTAAGGTCCTTAGGATGGAAACATTTTGGAGCAGCTTTTCCATAGTCAAGGTTGGTTACCTTTTAGGTGGCTGTACAGACAGTGAAAGTGATTTGGGAATACATTGCCTGATTGCTGTGTGGATTAGTGAGTATTAAATGTGTTTTGTTGCCTGTTTTCAGAGCTGTCCAACATGTGGAGACTCAGGAGGTCGGGAGAGAGTGGAGGAAGGTGCTTCTGCAGCCAATGGAACCCCAGATGAATGGAAAGGAGCAGCCAATAGGGTAGGTCCTGTTACTGTGTTAGTCCACCGAAACTGTTTTGTTAACCACATGAGCTTCAGAAGGTTTAATCCCTTCACGACCAGGACATTTTAGCTATTTAGCACTGCATAATTGCGTGGTCATGCAATGCTTTACCCAAATGACATTTCTTTTTGGTGGTATTTGATTACCACTGGGTTTTTTATTTTTTATTATATAAATTAAACATTTTGAAAAAAAAATATTTTTGTACTTTGTGCTATATTATTATTATTGTACAGGATTTTTAGAGCGCCAACAGTTTGCTCAGCGCTTTACAATATAAGGGAGACCGTACAGTTACAATACATTTCAGTACAGAAGGAATAGGAGGGCCCTGCTCGTGGAGCTTACAATCTAAGATAAAACATATCTAATAGAAAGAAAAAATCATATTTCTTCATAAATTTAGGCCAAAATGTATCCTGCTTTGGTAAAAATAAAGTCCAATAAATGTGTATTAATTGGTTTGTGTGAAGATTATGGTGTCTACAAACTATGGTATTTTTACTGGAATATTTTATTTAATTGCCACTAGCAATGGCTGTGATTAGTGACTTATATTGGTACTGTGATGTGCTGGGGGCAATCTGACACTAACTGGCACTTGGGGGTGAACTGACTGACACTGACATCACCAGTGACGCTAAGACAGTGATCAGTGATAATACTATACACTGTCACTGTACTAAAGAGACTGGCTGGGAAGGGGTTAACATCTCGAGGTAATCAAGGGGTTAAGTGTGTGCCTTACAAGTGTTTATGTGTGTGACCTGTGCCACACTTTTTACTAAAAATCAGTTTGTTTCTTCTCCCTGCTTTGCGAACAAGAAACAAAGAAATTGTTCCCTCTGTACAGAGCCCTGTGTTGTTTGCAGCGCAGGGCTCTGGGCTGTGATTGGACACAGCCGTTCAGCAGGTCCTGGTCATGAACCATTGGCCGGGACATGCTGACAAAATCCTGCTGTGTCCAATCGCAGTGGGAGTTGACGGGCGGGGTACCCGCATGTGCCCTAAACCCGGAAACAGGTAGCGACATACAGGTACATTGCTGTGCCTGTAGGAACCACCTGTCCATAATACAATGAGGTTAATGGATTGAATCACTCACTGGGGTTGATTTACTAAAGCCCGAGAGACTGTGCAATTGCAGGTGCTCCAGAGCTTAGTAACAAAAACATTATTTTTATTTATATATTTCAGGTACTTATATAGTGCTGTCAATTTATGCAGCACTTTACATATATATTGTACATTCACATCAGTCCCTAACCCTCGAGGGGTGTACAATCTAAGGTCCCTAACTTACATTCATACATACACATACTAGGGACAATTTAGACAGGATCCAATTCACCTACCAGCATGTCTTTGGAGTGTGGGAGGAAACCGGAGTACCCTGAGGAAACCCACGCAGGCACAGGGAGAACATGCAGACTCCAGGCAGGTGGTGCAGTGGATGGGATCTGTACAAAGAATACCCAATCATCTGCAAGATTATACAAGATTTATATATTATTATTATACAGGATTTATATATTATTATTATTATTATACAGGATTTATATATTATTATTATTATTATTATACAGGATTTATATATTATTATTATACAGGATTTATATATTATTATTATTATTATACAGGATTTATATATTATTATTATACAGGATTTATATATTATTATTATTATACAGGATTTATATATATTATTATTATTATACAGGATTTATATATTATTATTATTATTCAGGATTTATATAGCACCAACAGTTTGCTCAGCGCTTTACAATATAACAGGAGACAATACAGCAACAATACAGTTCAATACAAGAGGGATAGGAGGGCCCTGATCCTTGGAGCTTACAATCTCAGAGGGATAAGCTCTGTACTTGCAAAGTGCACCGTTTAATTTGCCTTTAGTAAATCAACCCTATTGGCGTAGCACTCCACCAAGATGATCATAGCTGTATTTCTGGATTTGCTCCTCATATCAAGTCATATCATATGACTCTCTGCTGCAGTAGAAGTGTCAATTGCCCTTTTGCATTCCCTGTAATGAAAACAATGAATTCCAACAAAAAGAGCTAGACCACCTTGATATGACCAATGGCCAGAGTTGGAAAGTCACGTACCATTTGAAGTCTTACCTTATTGTATAGGATACCTACAGTGTAGTCAGGGGCGGACTGACAACTCATGGGGCCCCCAGGCAATAGGGGATCATGGGGCCCCTGTGTCCTTGCCCAAACTCAAAAAAGCCTATGAAAAAGGAACCAGGGGCATCTCATGGGGCCCCCTACTGACCCCAGGCCCTCGGGCAGTGTCCGAGTTTCCAAATGGTCAGTCCGCCCCTGAGTGTAATCCAAAAAAAATGTAGTATACTGCATCGTGGTTGCTGCCTTGTTTATTTTAACTGGTTGTAAGCCTCAGACATGAAATATGAACAAAGCATATCCCTCTATAGTGCACACTTACAGTACTTGTCTTAATTAAGTGCACTAAGTGTTGTTTCTGTGCTGCTTCCTTCCTCTACTATCAGCATAAGTCACTTCTGACAAGTTTTCCTGACAGCAAAAGTAAAAAAGTGACAGGGAAACAGGTAAAGGACCTCCAGTGCACAGCCTGTGATTGACAGTCTCAGCTCTGTCCCTGTGTGCTGCAGGAAGAAGGTGGGGGAGGGGGGTGTCTCTTCCCTCCAATCAGCTCTCAGCATTGAGCTCTGTAGTGTGTAATTTCAGCTCCCCGCCCCCTAAAAGCTCAGACAAGCTTTATAAATGTTGGACTGTGAACAGACGTAGAGAACAGAAGGCCGCAGATAAACAGGTGCAACTTATGTAGGAGGATTTGTTTCAGTTCTGTGTATCACCTGATGAAAGTCACTTTACTGTGTATATGTAAGGGTTTGCAACCGCTTTAAAGCTTTTTTTGTCAAGTGATCCTTTTTGTATTAGGGTGAGAACGCTCACTGTACTGTATCTATACAGGAGAAATGTTGCGTGGTCTCCAAACTGTGGCATAGGGGCCAGATGCGGCCCTTTGCTTGCTTTTATTCGGCCCTTGGGGCTCTATCTCATCCACTGATACCAACAATGGGACATAATTCTGCAGATTGACATTAATGAAGGGGCACAATTTCTCCCGATTACACCAACGATGGGGCACAATTTCTCCCAATAACACCAACAATGGGGTCCAATGACACCAGTGAAGGGGCATAATTCCTCTCAATGACACCAACGATGGAGCACAATTCCTCCAAATGACAACAATGATGGGGTGCAATTCTTCAAACTGACACCAACAATGGGGCACAATTCCTCCCACTGACACCAAAGATGGGGCATTGTTTTGTCCCACTGAATTTAGGACCTTTTCTACTCCCAGTGGTCCCCTAAAGGCCCCTTTCATACGGGGCGGACCTGCCAGCGGATCCGTTTGCTCAACAGGGGATCTCTCTGTTGCAGAGGGGCGGACTGACCATTTGGAAACTCGGGCACTGCCCGAGGGCCCGGGGTCAGTAGGGGGCCCCATGAGATGCCCCTGGTACTTTTTTCATAGGCTTTTTTGAGTTTGGGCAAGGACACAGGGGCCCCATGATCCCCTATTGCCCGGGGGCCCCATGAGTTGTCAGTCCGCCCCTGACACAGACACAGTCTACTTCTTCCTATGGTGCGGTCAGATGGAAAAGGACCGCCTGTCCCATTTCCACCTGACTGTCATCCGATCAGTGGATAGGATCCCCATCTGTCTATTTTCGGCATACAGGATCGGATGCTGGTGGGTGTCAGCTTTTCCGCTGACACCCGCCGGCCCATAGAGGTCTATGGATGGTCCATTCAGGTTCGCCTGACAAACTGACCAGCGGACCTGATCGGACCATCACTGTGAAAGGGGACAAAGTCGGAAGGACTGTAAACTGGCCCTTTGTCTGGAAAGTTTGGCGATCCCTGCCCTAGGATATGAAGTGTGTTAGGACTACAGAACATCTCATGCTTTCCTCATCTCCATAGCAAAGTGCGGAGGTGT
Source organism: Staurois parvus (assembly GCF_062004578.1). NCBI lineage: Eukaryota > Metazoa > Chordata > Amphibia > Anura > Ranidae > Staurois > Staurois parvus. Next base: position 25,436,014 of record NW_028317814.1, read on the forward strand.
TCTATAGTCCACAGGGCTGTTAACATTGTTTAATATATCAATGCAGCATTGTCAGCTCGCTGCAGGAAATTAGGACCTCACTTACCAAACAGATATAAGACAGCAGGGAGCACATAAGAGAAGTTCATTGTCAGGGTTTACACACCCTTTTACATCGGTAATCTTTCTATAAAATGCAGAGATGGGCGAGGGTATCACATATCTGCATTGCTTTCCTGCAGCCTACAGCCATTGGTCGGCACTTAAAGACCCAGAATGGGCTCCTGAGCCCCCCTCCAGAAGACACCCTGAACAACAGCCAGGCCTCCCTGTATGAGATGCTCCAAGAAAAGGGTCGCTGGTGTGGAGTCAGTATGGACCAGTCTGCTTTGCTCCCTCTCCGCTTTAAGAACATCCGGGAGAAGACCGATGCCCACTTTGTGGAAGTCATTAAAGAGGACAGGTAAGTGCAAGTCTTTTGGGGAACCCTACAAAATATGATTCTTTCTGAAAAGAATAGTCAATACAGGGTGCAAAGACAATGTGTGACAGCAAATGATAGCAAATTGTTATGTGTATACAAAAATTGAATACGAAAAACTAGACAGTTCATATTTGTGTTGACATGTGGGAGGTACATATATACTAGACCAGAATATACAGGAATGGTCACTATATTAATATGTCAAGGAAAAGTTGTATAAAGTAGATGCTGTAGACCAGGGGTCTCCAAACTGCGGCCCGAGGGCCGGATGTGGCCCTGTGCTACCCTTTATCTGGCCCTTGGGGCACTACTCCTCCCACTCAGACCAACAAAGGGGCAGTACTTCTTTCCATTAAACCAATGATGGTGTACTATTCTTGCCACTAATACCAATGATGGTGTACTATTCTTCCCACTAGAACCAATAATGGTGTACTATTCTTCCCACTAGAACCAATAATGGTGTACTATTCTTCCCACTAGAACCAATAATGGTGTACTATTCTTCCCACTAGAACCAATAATGGTGTACTATTCTTCCCACTAGAACCAATAATGGTGTACTATTCTTCCCACTAGAACCAATGATGGTGTACTATTCTTCCCACTAGAACCAATGATGGTGTACTATTCTTCCCACTAGAACCAATGATGGTGTACTATTCTTCCCACTAGAACCAATGATGGTGTACTATTCTTCCCACTAGAACCAATGATGGTGTACTATTCTTCCCACTAGAACCAATGGTAGTGTACTATTCTTCCCACTAGAACCAATGATGGTGTACTATTCTTCCCACTAGAACCAATGATGGTGTACTATTCTTCCCACTAGAACCAATGATGGTGTACTATTCTTCCCACTAGAACCAATGATGGTGTACTATTCTTCCCACTAGAACCAATGATGGTGTACTATTCTTCCCACTAGAACCAATGATAGGGCACTAGAACCAATGATGGTGTACTATTCTTCCCACTAGAACCAATGATGGTGTGCTATTCTTCCCACTAGAACCAATGATGGGGCACTATTCTTCCCACTAATACCATTGATGGTGTACTATTCTTCCCACTAATACCAATGATGGTGTACTATTCTTCCACTAGAACCAATGATGGTGTACTATTCGTCCCACTAGAACCAATGATGGTGTGCTATTCTTCCCACTAGAACCAATGATGGTGTGCTATTCATCCCACTAATACCAATGATGGTGTACTACTCCTCCTCCTACTGACCAACCTTCCTGAGGCCATGTTTATTCTCACTAATTCTGGGGCAACTACATTTTCTATCCTCACAGGCCCTAATCCAACCCTCCAAAAGTCTGAAAGACTATATACTGGCCCTTTGTTTGAAAAGTTTGGAGATCCCTGCTGTAGACTTTACAGGGCAGGTCAATATGCACTGGAGAAGGATAAAATCTAAAGTAAATCTAAAGTAAAGTTTTAGCATAGATATATTGTCATATAGTGAGAGATGAAATGTGGAATGATTACATATACTCACCGGCCACTTTATTAGGTATACCTGTTCAATTGCTAGGTAACACAAATTGCTAATCAGCCAAACACATGGCAGCAACTCAGTGTATTTAGGCATCCAGATGTGGTGAAGATAACTTGCTGAAGTTCAAACCGAACATTAAAATGGGGAAGAAAGGGGATTTAAAGGAACTTTGAATGTGGCATGATTGTTGGTGACAGACGGGCTGGTCTGAGTTTGTGTGGATGAAAATGCATTGATGTCAGATTCCAGAGGTCAGAGGACAATGGGCAGACTGGTTCGAGATGATAGAAAGGCAACAGTAACTCAAATAACCACTCGTTACAACCAGAATACCATCTCTGAACACACAACACGTCAAATCTTGAAGCAGATAGGCTACAGCAGAAGAAGACCACACCGGGTGCCACTCCTGTCAGCTAAGAACAGGAAATAGAGGCTACAATTCGCACAGGCTCACCAAAATTGGACAATAGAAGATTGGAAAAACATTGCCTGGTCTGATGAGTTTCAATTTCCCTAGAGATGGTTGTGTGTGAAAATCCCAGTAGATCAGCAATTTTTGAAATACTCAGACCAGCCCATCTGGCACCAACAACCATGCCACGTTCAAAGTCACCTAAATCCCCTTTCTTCCCTATTCTCATGCTCGGTTTGAACTTAACAAATCATCTTCACCACGTCTAGAAGCGTAAATACATTGAGTTGCTGTCATGTGATTGGCTGATTAGCAATTTGTGTTACCAAGTAATTGAACAGATGTACCTAATAAAGTGGCCGGTGAGTGTATGTGGACATTATAGGACTAATCAATATGCATATTTAATATATGGGGCCTGGTCATTATACACAAATGGGGATTATAGGAGGTAAGAGCTAGGTTGGTGAAGTCCTCATAAGCTCTCAGAAGACATCAAAGCTTCTCTCGCTGACCTGTTTCTGTTTTCCAGCCTAATGAAAGATTACTTCTTCAAGCCGCCAATTAACCGTTTCAGCCTGAACTTTCAAGACAAGGAGCTGGAAATGTCATACCGAGCCAGCTACCAGGAGGAGGTAATAATCCGTAGCAATGTTACACATTCATAATAGGGCAGCCATATATAGCCCACGGTGGACAGTAATTATCCCCCCAAGTGAAGCCAGGCTCCAAACTGAGTGTACATGTAGTTTATCTGTACCAGACAACCAGCGTCTGCTCAGCAAACCACAAACATGACAAAGGAGGTCTAATATAGAATTTATGGAAATATATATTGCTGTAATGTTAAATCATTCATTCATGTTAGTAACTGCACCTTCGATGCAATTACAAATGTAGCTTCCCCTTCCCCAGAGCTCAGAGTACTCTCCTTAGGATTGAATGGAGAGCACACAGCGCATGCAAGGGGAGGAAAATGACAAGCAGCCATGCAGCTTGGTTGCTAGATCGGGAACAGGGTCTGTGTTGGCAGGCTTGATCGTGCAAGTACTGCATTCCCATACAAGTCGGCAAAAACCGCTTGAACGTGTTCAAATTCTGGTCAGAAGAAGGTCAACAGCAAGCCAAATGCACCTGAAAGAGAATTCTGAATGATCTCATTGCCACCTCAAACTGATACTATGGATTCAAAGCCCTTCAACAGTGGCCCTTACACTAGCAGAGGTGGCTAAGTGCAGGCTACGTTTAAGGCCCCATGTACACGGAACACTTCTGAATGATGGAAACTGACTGCTGGAAAACGTAGGTTAAAAAATGTTTAGCCGCGTTTGCATACCACGTTTATGCATGTTTATGATCGTTTGCGTTTAGAAGCGTTTTTTAAAGATAACCTCAGGAGACCTTCCAAAATGCCCAGAATGCACTGAAAAACAGTTAAAAATTAACAATTTCAGACATTTTGAGAGAAATAGAGAGAGTAGAAGCAGAGAGATCAGTATTTGTTGAGATTAGCTTTGTTTTTTTGTGGTGTTTGGATGTGTTCCAGCTCATTTCTGTGCAGAAATGATTGCAGCACAACATATTTTCTTTCATGCGAAACCTCAAAATATGGTGTACCAGGTCCATTTGAGTACCGGGAAAACGCTTTGTATTTTTTATTATGAAAAAAGGCTCTGGACAGCATCTGGAAATGGAAGAGTTAAAAAAAAATTCCAAACGCAAATGCTTATAAATGCAGTTAGCCGCGTTTACAAGTGTTTGGCCTTTGAAACGCTGATAAAATCTACTCCTGAATGCAAGTTTGGTGCATTGAAAAAAAACGACTGTAAACTCAACTGCCTGTAAACGAAGATGTGTACATGGACACATAGGAAACATTAGGGAGAGTTCAGGGGCTGCTGAAAAAAACGCAGAAAAGCTCCTAAATGTGAGTTTATCAGCTGCAGTGTACATGGAGCCTAATATGTCAACCTTTGTTTGCAGCTAAAAAAGGGCTCTTGTGTAAGGGCCGGTTCACGCCATACCCACACATGAATCGCATGCCGTGCACTCCTGTGCGGTTCTATGTGGTGTGATTTCAGAAATTCATTTTGAATGGGCTAAAATCGCACCACACCAAAAGTAATGCATGCACTACTTTTTGAAACGCGCTGCAACTGGAACGCATGGTACAAAAGTACCATGTGATCCAGTGCAGGAAAACGCACTGTGTTTGCGACCAGCGCTTGGAGTGTCACTAACTGTATTGACACCCGCTGCAGATCGCAATTGGAGTGCATTCCTGTGTGTTTCTTATGTGGGTTAAAAAGTAGCATACTGATCTCTGATGTCAGTTAGCCCTCATGCACACTTGACGTCTTGATAACGCTGGTAACGTTAGCTGTGTAAACTCACATTAAAAATGGGAGTTATTCAGCTTTTTTTTAGCGTTTAGTGGCGGTTTCACGCGTTTTTCCATGTTTATGTTTTTTAGCATTTTTTCAAAAACGCCGGTTTGTGTCGTTTTGCTGCATTTTTCAGTGTTTTTACAGCTAAAAAACTCCTCTAGAAACCCTCTAGTTCTGGTTTTTTTTTTCAGCCAAAAAATGTTAATTACAGTCTATGTGTGTATGGACACATAGGATAACATGCCAGGGATGGACACATAGGATAACATGCCGGGGATGGACACATAGGATAACATGCCGGGGATGGACACATAGGATAACATGCCGGGGATGGACACATAGGATAACATGCCGGGGATGGACACATAGGATAACATGCCGGGGATGGACACATAGGATAACATGCCGGGGATGGACACATAGGATAACATGCCGGGGATGGACACATAGGATAACATGCCGGGGATGGACACATAGGATAACATGCCGGGGATGGACACATAGGATAACATGCCGGGGATGGACACATAGGATAACATGCCGGGGATGGACACATAGGATAACATGCCGGGGATGGACACATAGGATAACATGCCGGGGATGGACACATAGGATAACATGCCGGGGATGGACACATAGGATAACATGCCGGGGATGGACACATAGGATAACATGCCGGGGATGGACACATAGGATAACATGCCGGGGATGGACACATAGGATAACATGCTGGGGATGGCCACATAGGATAACATGCTGGGGATGGCCACATAGGATAACATGCTGGGGATGGATACATAGGATAACATGCCGGGGGGTTTACTAGCTGTAGAAAAAAACGTCAAAAGCCAAAACCAGCCGCTGTAAAAACATCCAGTGTGCATGAGGACATAATGTATAGTGCCAATACCTGGTAATCAGGAAAGCATAAAGCTCGAGTCATCTTTCCTTTGGGGTACCTCTGCTTTACCTCTGAGAAGTCATGAGTTTTAATTAGAGTTCTTTTTTAAACCGAAAAGTGACCAATATAAAGATGTATCCAATGTCACTAAATCTCGCCAGCTGCAAAAATATTATTTGATAAATCAAATATAATAGAAATGAGTAAAATTAAAAGTGAAAAACCCTTGCTGCCATTATGTGATACTTCAAAATAGATAAATATGTCATTCACAACCAACTGGTGAATCAAAGCGGCGCATACACTCCACAGTGTCCAAACAAAAAAAAATATTGATATTATTGCTAACTTTCCTATTATCACCGATACATTGTATATCCTCTAAAAGTAGATATTATACTAGTGACAAAACAAAACAAAATTGTGCCTAAATTATAGTGAACTACAACCAATACGGTGAGAGCACAAATTAACCTCCTTAGCGGTATTCCCGAGTGTAGCTCGGGGTAAAATGTCAGTACCAAAAGCGGTAACCCTGAGCTACACTCGGGCTTACCATGCGGCGTTGCTCAGGGGGTCCCTGCAGCACCTACCTTGTCCTTCGCTCCCACGATGTGTCCCCTGCAGCGTCCCCGGCCATCTCCTCCGGCCGATGCCGGCATCCGGCTTCCGTGTTCCGGTCCCTGTGACGCCGGGACATACGGGCGCTGGAACCGGCGGCAAATTTGAAATTTTTTAAAAATGTCATTTTTTTTAAAATGACTATTACATAGTAAAACATTGCTGTTTCAATGCATTTCACATACATTTTGTCCCTACTGCTTTGTCCTGTGCCCTGCCTGCATTTTGACTCTTCTTTCTGCCTGGAAACTTAGAAAAGTCCATGGCGTCCAAAAAGCGTCCCTTTACGTCAAAAGCGGTTTTAGTCCAGCTAGAGAACAGCGATAGTAAATCAGAACCACTTGCAGAATTGAGTGATAATGGTTCGTGGGGGAAATTCGTCATCAGACACTGAAAACGATTTTGCGACTTTGCTCAGCGATGTGCGAATTTGCCTTTGTATTTCAAATTTCAGTGTTTTTGGTTTGATTATATTATTGAATTAAATGTATTATTATTATATTATTATTTTTTATGATTATTTATTAAATTATAATTTATGATTTTGTGTTTCAAATTTTATCCTACCCGGGATGTTTACTAGACTCTTGTTCAGACAGATTTCACTGAGTTATTCCTAAAAATTACAGCCTACAATAAAAAAACTACATATTTCCATGCAAAAAAATGGTACCGCTTTGAGCACAAAAAATCGGAAATAATCAGACCGCCGAGGAGGTTAAAGTCCCATGATAAAAAATAATAATCCAGTGATAAACGATAGAAAAAATAATAATAATAATAAAGTCCAGTGATGAAAAAAGCTCACGATGAAAACCATATGGTATTATCAACCATGTACAGTGCCCACAGTGCGCCCCCACTCGGGTGTGCACTCACCAAATTTGCCTTTATTATAGAGTAATAAAAAAGGTTTCCACTGGTATAAACTGGAGGTTATTCTGAAAACAGCCCACTCAATGATGAAATGCCAGGATAATTTGAATCTCCATTCCATTAATACTCCATACGTCACTTGGGCACTCCTACCAATGGACAGGTCCCATTCTGATGATGTGTGCACTGGTCCTGACCTCCTTGTTGCAGATTCCTTTCATATGTGTAGTTTAACCTGAGAGCTAGAAGAAATGTAACTGACCTCCTTTCCATCATTCTGGAAATGCTTGTCTTAAACCTCATACACAGGATGAGAATATCCAACACAAAATAGCGCAATTGGAGCAATCTTCTGATAATCTGATCATTAATATACAGCTTTCCATAACCGATCACGACAGTCCATATGAAAATATCCAAAGGGTACAAAAACACAAAACATTTTCCCGTACGATACCAGAATGACCCATTTTTGTTGAATCAGTTCAGTGTTTGTCCGTAAAAAATCAAGAGACCAAGACCATGCATGCTCAGAAATGAAAGAATACATTACATTACAATACAATACAATACATGGCATCACTTTCGAAGTTGTATTCTGTCTTATGAGAATTTTCATAACTTTAGTAACCTATTTATTTAAAAAAAAAACTAGCATGCAAAAATAAAACAGACATTCATTCGTCCGATATTCTCATTGTGTGTACCAGGCTTTAGGTGGACTGATCCTTTAAATAATAATAACACTGCCTCCTTTATCTGCAGGTGATGCGGATGGCTCCAGTCAAAACATTTGCCAGTGCCACCTTCAGCTCCTTGCTTGATGTCCTCTTGTGTTTCTTCATCTTCCTCCTCCTCTCCGTTGCTTGTTTCCTGAAGCCACCTACAGTTCCTACATCCCCAACAACACTGGTGCTCATCGTCCTTGTTGTCTGTGGCTTCTTAGGGTTTCTCTCCTTACTTGTCTCTATCAGGTGAGTAGATGGAGCACCAGTGAAGGTGCTTATGGATGTTAATTGCATTGTGAAATTAGTGTAAATGCCTAAGGTAAGATCGTCCCCGGTCAAATTACTGACTTGGGTGCCATCTCTTTGGAATTAGGAGTTCTGGCTGCTATTGACGTCAAGGACAGTCAATTACCCTTTTCTCTCATGACAAGTTTACTTTAAAGGTCAACTACACACAAAGTAATACTTCAGTCTGGGTGGCCAAGGGAGAGTTGTACTATTGTTCGTTTACACCATGTGCCTTGATTAACGTAGGTTCAGCGCAAGGGCACATTTAGTAAATACATTCTTTGGTCGTACTTCACCCCCTATGTAGGATAGAAAAAATACCTTGATAATCCAATTGTAAAAGAGTGACACCTTAAACCAGGGGTCCTCAAACTACGGCCCGTGGGCTGGATATGGCCCGTCAAAGATAGTTATCCAGCCTGTCGGGCCAGTTGAAAAAAAAAAAAACTGGGGGAAAAAACCAGCGCCGGCCGGAAAATAGCTGGTGGGAATTGGTTTCTCTGCCTAAACCATAAACCATGCAAGGTGTGCAATGGGGCTGCAGTGCTTGTTGCTCATGAAGAAAGGTATGTTCTCCTAATGGACATGGCTTATTGTGGCACATCTTCACATTTACCATCAGCAGCTTCCTTTCGTGGCAATCAGTAACATGATATCTCAGAAGGAAGCAGGAAGACTTCCCTCTGCCAGGAGCTGTGGTCTAAGCAGAAAGCATATAGCTATATAATCCCCAGCACGTCATTGCCAGTAAGTCTGAATGGTGGAGTATTTCTACTCAGGGCCACAAACCTATTGCATCTTATTAGTACTTGCCCATGGGGCAAATTCCACTCTGCCCCAAGCCCAGTTACCCTCTGCTTTAAAAGTAATCCTTTGCCCCCACTCCAGCATCTTCTATTAGTCTTACCAAGACCTCCCACGATAGGTGACAGGAAATTATAAGTCTAATGGAAGGAAATGAGGCAAGTGGAGAAATTACTTTTGATGGATAACTGTACTAAAATTACAGCTATAAAGCCGGCCATAGATGGATCAAATCTCAGCCAGTTTAGCAGGGACCGGCCGAGATTCGACCCATCTATGGACAGGCTGGTTGTATTGAAGTTGATCCATCAATCAACATCATTACAACCAGTCTGTTCGGATTTTTTGCATGTGATTACTGCTGGCGGCTGTCGCTCCATACCAGCAGAGCACAATAGCGCTGAGTGCTGTGGGATGGTTTCCCCCATCAACACTGACTGTGTTGACCGAGAAACCAAGAGATCTCCTTTCTTGCAACCTGTGATTGTAGGAAATAAAATGGAATCATCTATGACTTGCTTAAGTTTAGGTGTGACTTTTTCACATCTGGACTTTTCAGTTCTTTATACCATCAAGCAAGCATGGCATTAAAACTTGGGATTAGGATGGCAAAGTCAGCTGGGCCAAGGTGGGAATTATGTTAGGGATTTCGCCCTTGGGGACCTCAAAATGTAATATACCTTAATAAATGGAAGTGGTATTTTAGAAGATGATGGTTCAAATTTCAGAACCCAAAAGAGCTTAAAATGCAGCTGTGTTTTGTCCTCTGCAGAGCAAAGAAACATGTTCACCTAATTGACATTACCCCCTTCTCCAGCTGCTTGTATTCATTTTTCCTTTGCTCCCCTGCTGCTGTGTGTGCTTGCTGGAGCAAAGAGATGTACCCAATACTGCCTTGTATGGGGAGCATGCATCCCCGTCCTTCCATGTGACAGCACTAGATACCTGAGTGGTCAATTGCCAGTGACTCAAGTGACTTTAGGTGGATGTGAGGTTGAGAAGGCATTAGCCATGATCCATCCAGAGGGGTAGGCAACCTGCGGCTCTCCAGCTGTTGCAGGACTACAAGTTCCATCATGCCTCTGCAAGTCATAACTGTAACTGTCAATTTAGCAATGTCTTATGGGAAATGTAGTTCCACAACAGCTAGAGAGCCGCAGGTTGCCTACCCCTGAACCAGACCAATATTGAACATATCCAGCACAACAAACACTTTACTCCTGCGCTAGGAAAGGACTCAGTAGACCCAATAGGAATGTTCTGGAATTTTCTGGAATATGCACTGCTTGCTGCCCTCAACAGCCCGGGGTGGTCCAAATACACTGGATACAAATGGAGAAACAGAAAAAGGGCGCACCGACCTAGTGCATTATCGTTTAAAATAATTTATTGAAGAAACAAAATAGGTATCATACTCACAATGGACATAATAACACAGGCATGTCAAACTGAACAAGATGTATGATCCAAACAACATCTGAATCCATACGATGGAACCCTGGATGACCAACTTCTAACGCGTTTCGAGGACACAACCTCTTCCTCAGAGCCAACCACAGGTTGTGTCCTTGAAACGCGTTAGCCAGTTGGTCATCCAGGGTTCCATCGTATGGACTCAGATGTTGTTTGGATCATACATCTTGTTCAGTTTGACATGCCTGTGTTATTATGTCCATTGTGAGTATGATACCTATTTTGTTTCTTCAATAAATTATTTTAAACGATAATGCACTAGGTTGGTGCGCCCTTTTTCTGTTTCTCCATTTGTATCCAATATTGAACATATACATGGGGCATATTCTCTACACCAGCCTTTCTCAACCAGGGTGCCCAGGCACCCTGGGGTGCCTTGAGGTTTCTTCAAGGGTGCCTTAGCAAAATGTCCAAAAATTGCCTAAACGTTGTATACAAGCCAGCAGGTGGAACAAGCCTGCCTTTTAGTTACACAAAGCCACAGGTTTTCATTGTGCACCATCACCACCTTCTAGCCGCCGACGTCCTGCCAACCAATGACGTCATCAGTCGATAAGGAGAATGTCAGCTGCCTGCACAGAACCCCAGCCCCTCTTCATCAGTGTTGGGGTCACATTAGCTCAGTGATGGATAAAAATTGAGGGAGAAGACTGGAATACTACTCAGTACAAGTGTGCAAAAGCTTTAGAAGAATAAGTCACCTCTAATGTTGGATGTCCTACATGTAAGGATGTTGCTGCGTTATATAAAACTATTAGAATAGTTTTACACATTTTAGAATGAGGTGCCCTTTTAGAATGATGGACAGTCTTGAGGCACCACATTTTAGAATGGGGTGCCTCAGGACTGTCCATAATTTTAAAGGGTGCCTTGACTGAAAAAAGGTTGAGAAACACTGCTCTACACTCTGTCTGGTAGGGGAGTGAATGGAAGGGAAATATTAGCAGTGGGTGGGTTAGCATTAAATGAATCTATAGCTTTGTCCCACATGGGTAAAGCACATGTTCACTTTAAGCAGAATCTTCTAATATGCAAATGTTTATTCTAGGTCTGTGACCAACAAAGTGATAAAGGTGACAACCCCGGCATGTTCATAAAAAAACTCAACAAAGACAGCTTTCCTTTCTTACAAGTTCCTTTCAACAAATACTTTTCAATAGTGGCCACTTTATTGACATTTCTGTTTGTGTTCACTTTCCAGGATGGCCTTCTATCTGGAGGACATGTTCCTGTGTACCAGGCGTCTCCTGGAAGTGATCTCTGGATGGCTTCCTCGTCATGTTATCGGCACTGTTCTGGTTTCTTTGCCTGCCGCTGTCATCTTCGCCAACCTCACTGCTGATTTCTACAACAAAATACGTGTACGAATGATATTATAAGGGTAGGGTGGTTGGTTATAGAGGACTTGCCACAGGAGTTTTGGGGGACATCTATAATCACAGTTTTAGATTTTCAATTATTTCTTGATCGTTTAAATTGTATTTTATTATTTAACTTTGGTATTTGGGCATCAGAGTGGCTAAATGGTTAGCACTACCACCTGGCAGTACTGGGGTCATCGGTTCAAATCCCAACCACGGCACCACCTGCCTGGAGGTTTGTATGTTCTCCCTGTGTCTGCGTGGGTTTGCTCCCACCCACCAAAGACATGCTGGTAGGTTAATTAGATCCTGTCTAAATTGGCCCTAGTATGTGTATGTATGTATGAATGTAAGTTAGGGACCTTTGATTGTATGCTCCTTGAGGGTTAGGGACAGATGTGAATGTACAATATATATATATATGCGTAAATTGACAGTGCTATATAAGTACCTGTAATAAATAAATATTTCTAAATAGCACTATATCAGTGGTCTCCAAACTCCTGGGCTGGATGCTGGCCCTTGGGTCATTATTTCTCCCACTGATATGAAGCATTATTCCTCTCACTGATACCAACAGTGGAGCATAATTCCTGCCACTGACACCAACGATGGGGCACCATTCCACCAACTAATACCCATGATGGAGCACTATTACTGACACCAACAATAGGGTGCTATTCCTCCCACGGTTACCACATATGGAGCACTATTCATCCCAATGGTTGGCCGCTATTGCTCCTTCTACTGACCACAGGCGCTATGTACTTTATTTACTCCCACTGACCCCAAGCCTGAGACATTGTCTACTCCCACTGATGCCAGGACATTTTCTACCCCCATTGGCCACAATCCAGCCCTGCTAAAGTCCGGCCCTTTGTTTCAAAAGTTTGGAGACCCCTGAACTTTATTAAGGCCTCATGCACACAGGACAATTTGCCAATTCTCATAGAAGCCTTTCCTACTGGCAGCAGCGTTCTAGCAGAAAAAAACGCTTGACGCTTGTAAAAGTGTGTAACGCATTCAGACATATCAAGCGCTTGGGCGTTAATTCATTTCATTGGCCAGAATAAATGCATAGATGCATTGGCAGTGTTTTTTTTTCTCCCTCTGAACTCCCCTGCTTCTAAACTCCTATAAAAGTGCATGGACACATAGGTAACATGCAGGTGCATTCAGAGGCAGAAGAAAAATGCCAGACGCTCCTAGGTGCAGCTGAAAAAAGTCCAGTGTGTATGAGACCTAATAGTCCATTGTTGCTAGCAGTCATAAGCAGGCACTGGGCCTCATCAGAAAAATAGAGACCACTGAGAAAGGCTTACAATTTGGCCAAATAAACCTGCTCCAGTGAAACAAGTATTATATATCTGGATAAGAAACAAAGGACGCATATAAAAAGAAATATAAAATAAATAAAATAATATTTTAAAAACACAAAAATGAATTTAATTTTCAAAATTAAATGTGAATAAAACACTCAGAATGGGTACAAGTATTTTAATTCTGTATAATAAATGAATACTATCTAAAACATGGCAACCCCTTTCCAATGATCATACTGCTAAGGATCTATTGTATAAGGGTGCTAGCGAAATATTGCTGTTTTATTCCCCCAAATGCACATGTTTTCATGCTGGCATTGATGCCCATTGAGGTGCATTTGTCTATTTTTTTCCCCAGCACTTTGCAACCAATACATGTTTTCTTTGTCATGTGTTCCTCTGTGCTGAGGGGCAGGTGCGCTTTTTTTTTTACTCACGCACGTTAAAAAACAGTAAAAGTTTTAAAAAAGAATTCTGGGCGAAATTATTATTTTCCCATGCAGTGGGGCTGTGCCCACACTGCATGGGATAAATGCTTGTTTTTGTCTAGAGCAGGGGTCTCCAAACTGTGGCCCTGGGGCCAAATGTGGCCCTTTATTTACTTTTATCCGGCCCTTGGGCCATTATTACCCCCACTGTCAGCAACAGTGGGGCATAGTTCCTGCTGCTAACACCAACGAGACACTATTCCTTTCAATGGCACCAATGATGGGGAACTATTTCTCCCACTGACCCCAATGATGGGGCACTATTCCTCCCACTGACCCCAATGATGGGGCACTATTCCTCCCACTGACACCAATGATGGGGAACTATTCCTCCCACTGACCCCAATGATGGGGCACTATTCCTCCCACTGACACCAATGATGGGGCACTATTCCTCACACTGACACCAATGATGGGGCACTATTCCTCCCACTAACACCAATGATGGGGCACTATTCCTCCCACTAATGGAGAATGTCACCAGCAACGTTTCGGAGTCTCGCAGGGCTCCTTCATCAGGCATGTGACCATGTGAAGGGGTCCTGCGAGACTCCGAAACGTTGCCTTGCTGTAACTATGTGAACGTTTATTAAAACTTCTGGACCCATATTGGTGATCCTCGGTGTGCTGGTGACATTCTCCCTTGCTGATTCTGTTCGGTTCCATCTGACGATCGCTGCAGCACCCACTTATACACACAGCCATTTTAACGCAGGAACGTGTGCGTTTGGATTGTACACTTACTATTCCTCCCACTGACACCAGTGATGGAGCACTATTCCTCCATTGACAACAATGATGGGGCACTGTTAACTCCCACTGACACCAAGACATTTTCTACTCCCGCTGGCTAGTGAGGACGGCAGGAACAGTCCACTGCTGGACATGGGGGAGCAAGGTTTTCTGGAGGATTGGAGGAATGGGTACAGCTTTTCCCTGACCCCCTGGATAAAACGAGCACTTAACCTATGCAGTGCAGTCACAGCGCCACTGCATGGGAAAATAAAAGTTTTGACCGGAGTTCTGCTTTAACGTGGCCCTTAAAAGCAATAGGACCACAGTATTATTACACCCTTGCATTTGTCTATGATTATTTACTACCTAGTGATTTCTGATTTTGCATGTTAGCAGTCTTGTGAATGGGCTGTTCCTGACGTCATCACGCCCATAGACCAGCGCCGGACGTGAGGACGGCAGGAACAGTCCACTGCTGGACATGGGGGAGCAAGGTTTTCTGGAGGATCGGAGGAATAGGTAAGTACAGCTTTTCCCTGACCCCCTGGACAAAACGAGCACTTAACCCATGCAGTGCAGTCACAGCGCCACTGCATGGGAAAATAAAAGTTTTGACCGGAGTTCTGCTTTAACGTGGCCCTTAAAAGCAATAGGACCACAGTATTATTACACCCTTGCATTTGTCTGTGATTATTTACTACCTAGTGATCTCTGATTTTGCATGTTAGCAGTCTGAAGAATCTATAAAAATCAAAGCAAAAAAAAAAGTTGCACTTATATCAACCAATTCTGTTTTGTGCTTTCACGGAAAATAAAACAATTTTTTTTTTATACGTCACAGTGGACAACTCCATGTTTGTTCTGTGTAGTCCCTGCTGTGTTAGTATTTCCCCCTGATGGTGACTAATTGTCTCTACTTTTTACAGTACACCATGTTCCTGTGCTCTGCTCTGCTGATCCCTCTGGTCCAGTACTGTAACTTCTGCCAGCTGAGCTCCTGGCTGAGATCCTCCCTCGCCACAGTGACTGGAGCCGCTCTGTTGATTCTGCTGTATGTGCCGCTGTTTCAAACAGGGTAAGTGAGGGCAGTTTAGTAAAAGGAAGGTGGAGCGGCGACAGCATTCCCTGCTACTTGACTAATACTGTTTTTTTATATCACTTTCCAGACCCGTGGTAATAGAAGAGCTCAATACTGCAACAAACTACAGGTAAGAAGACAAAAGTAAAAGCCATCCTTGAACTGTCTATAGCATTTAAGTCCCCAGGCCTTTTCCTACCTAAACCCCCCTTGAGTCCAATTCTTTTTTTTTTTTTTTTCATTTTTGGCAATGTCTCGGTTTCTCACAATATACGGTAGTTTGTTACGTTTTGTAGCCTGCTTTAACCACTTCAAGTCCGGATACTTTCACCCCCTTCCTGTCCAGGCCAGTTTTCAGCTTTCAGCGCTATCACACTTTGAATGACAATTGCGCGGTCATGCAACACTGTACCCATATGAATTTTTTAGCATTTTTTGGAGACAGATAAAGCTTTATCTTGGTGGTATTTATTCACCACTGGGATTTTTTATTTTTTTTTTGCTATATAAATGAAAATGTGTTTTTCTTTTAACATTTTGCAAATAAATAATCTTTCTTCTTAAATCTTTGCCAAAATTTATTCAGTTATCTTTTTAGTAAAAAAAAATAACCCAAATTAGTTTATAACCAAAAATTATAATTTTTCAAAAACATTTTTTTACATTTTTATTTTATTTTTTTATATTATTATTTTTTTTTTTTTACATACTGTCACCCTAGCAGTACAGTGTCACCATAGTGACACTGTACTACTTGTGGGGGGTGATGAAGATTTTTTTTTTTACACTGATTGTTTTTACACCCATAAAGGCTGTAAAAGCAATAGTTTCTCCTTCTCTCTGGCTGCATTCTTGCAGCCATTGAGAAATACTGTGTGAGCTGTGATTGGTCACAGCTTGTCACATGGTACAAGGCTGTTGTGAATAGCCTTGTACCATGTGACCTCTGTGATCATTCACAGATTTTAGTAAGCAATGATGTCAGAAGTGACATCTTGCTTACTACTCTTCATGTAATTACTGATTGGTCAATCAGTAATCACACGATTGGGACCTCACATAGAGGTCCCGTACAACGGTTGGTGTTCAGAGGACACAGCAGGCACCCAGGGAGCGCGGACAAGCAGGGAGCGGGGAGGCCGTTTATAAATGGCCACCTGCCCCTGCCCTGCTCCCGTCCGGCCGTTTATATACAATGGCCAGACGGGAAGTGGTTAATGTGATATTCAAGGTTCATTTTTTTTTTAAAAAATTAATAACAAACCTGTCATACTTATCTGCTCTGTGTAATGGTTTTGCACAGAGCAGCCTTGATCCTCCTCTTTTCGGTTGCCTTGCCAGCGCTCCTGGTTCCTCCCCCCCGCCGAGTGTCCCCATAGGAAGCCATAGGGGCACTCATGTGGGCTCGTTCCCTAGCTGGGCTGTTTGAGTCTTTTCCACCCCTCTCAGGTTTTGACTGACAGCAGCAGGAGCCAGTGGCTCCCATTGCTCTCAGCCAAGCCTATGATTGCCAGGAGAGGGGAAAAGAACTGCTGCAGAGTGCACAGCGCTGGACCGAGATCGGGCTCAGCTGAGTATTTAGAGGGGGCTGTGGGGGGATCTGCACTTAAAAGTGTTACTAATGCTAGGTTCACACCTAAACGTTTTCCGCAGTGTTTTGCAGAAACAAACTACAGTCTATTTAACATGATTTCCTATGGGACACGTTCACATCGCTGCGTTTTCACCTGGTGCATTTTTTGGAAAGGGTCAGAGACTTTTTTGAACACAAAAAGTTGCATTTTTGGTTCTATAAACTTCAATGGAAACGCTGCAGAAAAGCATGTAGTTTGTTTTTGCTGCGTTTTGCATTTTAAATCTGCCTAGCAACAAGAAAAAAAAAAATAAAAAAAAAATAATAAATGCAAAATTCAAAATGTATCAAAAACGCAGGTGCAAAAATGGAAAACGCAGCGCAAAACGCAATGCAGAAACAGGTCAAACGCAAACTGCATAGGTGTGAGCCTAGCCTAAAAGCAGTTTTTAAAAGAAATTTAAATAACAAATATGTTATACTCACTTGCTCTGCGTAGTGGTATTGCACAGAATAGCCCCAATCCTCCTCCTGTCAGGTCCCCCCCCCCCCCCCGCCAGCGATCTTGGCTCCTCCTCTTCTTTGTGTGTCCCCATAGCAAGCCGTTTGCTATGGGCACAAACGCTGCATGCGTGCTGTCGACCTGTGGAGCCAATGGCTCCTGCTGCTGTTCAGGTCCCTGTGTGAAGAGGTAGCGAGGGGAGAAGAGATTCAGCCATGCACAGTGCTGATCTTCTCTCCCCTCTCTTCCCCTTCACACATGAAAGGGGGAGCAGAGGGAGCGTAAAAACGTTTTTTACTTTAACCATTTCAATATCGGGCAATTTTACACCTTCCTGCCCAGGCCAGTTTTCAGGTTTCAGCGCTCTCACACTTTGAATGACAATTGCGCGGTCATACAGCATTGTACCCAAACTAAAATGTTATCATTTTCTTCACACAACTAGAGCTTTCTTTTGGTGGTATTTAATCACCGCTGGGTTTTTATTTTTTGCTAAATTAACAAAAAAAGACCAAAAATTTTGAAAAAAAAACATGTTTTTCTTTGTTTCTGTTATAAAAGTTTACAAATAAATAATTGTTCTTCATAAATTTAGGCCAAGATGTATTCTGCTACATGTCTTTGGTGAAAATAACCCAAATTAGGATGTATTATTTAGTTTGTAGGAAAGTTATAGAGTTCACAAACTATGGGATAGATCTGAATATTGATCAATCCTGAAGTACTGACGGCCAATCTAATTTCTTGAGGTCCAAGAATGTCAGAACAGTACAGATATCCCCCCAAATGACCCGTTTTTGCAGAGTAGACAGTCCGACGTACTTCATAAGAGGAATGGCGAGTTTTTTGAAGTTGTATTTTTGTTGTCATAATTTTTCGGAAAATGAAAAAATTAAAAAAATAATTTTCACTAATTTTTTTTTACATACTGTCACCAGTGCAGTACAGCGTCAACATATAACTGGCATGGTGGTGATCAGGGACACTGACTGGTGACAGTATGAAAAAAAAAAAATATTTATTTTTATTTTTTTTATTATTTATAATTTTTATTACATTTTTTTATTTTTTTAAGATTTTTTTTTCATATTTTACTATGACCAAAGTAGTACAATGTTACCATAGTAACATTGTACTACTTTGGGGAAGTGATCAGTATTTTTTTTTTTTTTACACAATTTGCTTATAGCAAAGAATTACTTTGTTGTTGCTTTACTCTTTCACCACTTTATCTTCATGAGGCATAAACCAGAGTTCCTCCACCAACACCCAGATTGTGCTCTCACCTGGAGCTTTTTGACCTCATATTATATAATGAAAAAGAACAGACAAGGGCGCACTCTCATCGTGCATTACTGTGGTAAAACACGTGTTTATTGAAAAAGAAGATATATACTCACAAACCAGCGTGATTAAAAGCAGTATATGTGGTCCACAAACACAGTCACAGTACATCTGTGTCTAATGATGCGAATGAGCTGACGCGTTTCGGGAGCTAAACCCCCTTCCTCAGAGCTCAGGGGGTTTAGCTCCCGAAACGCTTCAGCTCATTCGCATCAGACACAGATGTACTGTGACTGTGTTTGTGGACCACATATACTGCTTTTAATCACGTTGGTTTGTGAGTATATATCTTCTTTTTCAATAAACACGTGTTTTACCATGGTAATGCACGATGAGAGTGCGCCCTTGTCTGTTCTTTTTCACTAGTGCTCAGATTTCCCGATCTTAGAAGGGCTGCACCTCTTCGGTTGGCATTTTGGCATCTTCTTGGTTGTATGAAGACTGGAGCGCTGGTCACGTTTGTTTATCTTTTGGAGTGCATTCATATTATATAATGTTTTGGTCACACCACGCTTGTGTCCTCTATGTGGGACTAAATAGAATGAGGATTTCCCCTATTGGCACTTCTCCCCCAGCAGGCTTAAGATCTTGTATCTCCTTCTACTCCTCTTCCAAACGATCTGTTAAAAAACAGAATAGGCAGAAATAGTGCTTTATCATTTAAACACTTTATTAAAATGAAATAAAAATTGCCACTCACATGTTTTAGGTGCTAAAGCGCACCAGATATATACCGCATGACAGCAATACACTTTCTCCTTACTCTGATTTTGCGTTGCGTCGTGATGTCAGGTAGCCCCTCCCCTACATGTTACGCCACAGGTCACGTGGCTTCCTCAAGGGGAAGGAGGGTCCAGGTGAGAGCACAATTTGGGTGTTGGTGAAGGAACACTGTTTTATGTCTTTATGAAGATAAAGTGATGAAAGAGTAAAGCAACATCAAGATATATGGGACTTTATATCTTCACTACTATGCACATGATTCTTTTGTCAATTTGTGTATATTTATGGATTTTTAGGTCTGTTATCAGAACTGTAAGAAATGTCTATTAATAGGAAGGCGCTGCACTAATGTGCTTGTTTTAACACTAAAAACAATTGTTTTCTGTGTGTCCGTTCAGTGACAGGCGTTTTACAATGCGGTAAAACACCTGTTACGCATGTGTGCAGTCGCCCTTAAAGTTAACCTGTGCCAAGAGATTATAAAAGTTACTATTTGACCTTTCCTGCTGAAAATGCCAGTTGCCTGGCTGTCATGCTTATCCAGGGTTTTAAAGATGAAAAAAATTACATTTGTAGGGAGCTTCCCTCACATTGCAAGGGTTAAATGCTTATTTGTCTAGGAACAAAAAAAGTAACTATATTTACCTAATCCGTCGCTCCCGCAGGCTCCTTCTTAGCTGCATAATTGGTCCCTGGAAGTCAATTCTTTTTGTTGCGCAGTCAGTTGCAGATACTCTGACATCATCACATACAATGCAGTACCAGCAGGCATTGTAAGTGAGGATGCAGAGAGCTCACTCACAACCCAGAATGTCCGAGATAGAACAGCGCCAACTGCTGGGAGAGTGAAGAATACGGTAAGTATACTGCTTTTTATGTTCCTCTAGACCAGTGGTTCTCAACCTTCCTAATTCTGTGACCCTTTAATATAGTTCCTCATGTTGTGGTGACCCCCAACCATAAAATTATTTACCCAGTAATTATATATTCATGAAGTGTTGTTTTACCTCCAATACTGCTGCTTTCAACACAGTAGCTGCTTTCTACACAGTAGCTGCTCTTTACACATCGGAAATATGTGTTTTCCCCGATGGTCTTAGGGGACCCCTGTGAAAGGGTCGTTCGACCCCCAAAGGGGTCGCGACCCACAGGTTGAGAACCACTGCTCTAGACAAAAACGATCATTCCACCCTTACAGTGCCAGGGAAGTTGGTTGGGGAGGGGGGACCCCAATGTAAGGGTCATTTTCTGGGTACTGACCCGGAACAAGCATGTAATTGGGATTCTGACTTCTTCCTCTAGATGCTTTTTCCAGGTTAGTGAGCAAGAGACAGCCAGAAAACCAGCATTTCAGAAGTATATCTACAATGGTAGCCTACAATACTGCTACCCTCTCTGAAGCCTCTCAGCATTTCAGTCTATGAATCTATGTAAACACAGAGCAGGTGCTCTAGAAGGGTGTGATCAGAGGGCACTGAACTGCTGAGTCACTGCAAGGAGGAGGAGCAGAGTGAGCATTTACGACGCCCCCCTGGTGCTAGGATGGGTGCTGCATGTATTTAGCACATCGGAGCATCAGAGTGTGCAAGCGCACAGTATACTTCTAGTTACTAAAGGGAAAAAAGTTCATAACTGGTTTCTTTTGGCAAGACAAGACTTATTTGGAAAGGTTTTTTTTTTTTTTTAAATAACCAACATGTAATACTTACCTGCTCTGTGCAATAGTTTTGCACAGAGCAGCCCAAAATCTCCTCTTCTGGGGTTCCCTGCTGGAGACCCTGGCTCCTCCTTTTCCCTGAGTGCCCCCACAGCTTGCTGTGGGGCACTCGTGTGGACTTGATCCCAAGTCGGACTGTGTGGATCTATAGACACACAAAGTATGGCTCGGTCCTGCCCCCCCCTTACTCTTTCCTCGCAGGCTTTGGTTAACTGCAGGAGTCAATGACTCCTTGACTCCTACTGTTGCCTAGTCCCTTGTGAGAAAAGAGAGAGGGGAGAACAGCTGCTGGAGATGAGCACAGCACTGGATCGAGGTCAGGCTCAGGTAAATGGGGGCTAGAGGAGGGGAGGGGAGGGGTTGAAACTTTTGAAAGATTTTTTGCCTTAATACAGATAATGCATTAGGGTAAAAAATAAAAACATTTTTACCTTTACAACTACTTTAAGCTACTCCTAATTATTTTATTATTAGGTTGGTTAGGAGGCTTCTACATATTTGACAAAGAGGGGTCCAGGCACAATCCTGGAGACCTGGTAGAAACGTGTGCTCAGGGAATCATTTATATCATTTCATGTTCCAGAAAGGTTTACATTCTAATCTCCTTGTTATAGTGATTTGAACACATAGGGCCAGTTTAGTCAGAAGACAGTTAACCTTCCAGTTCCTTTATGGGTTGTGGGAAGAATGTGGAGCTCACAGGGAAATCCTATTCATAACAGAAAAATGTACTGTTTCCACGCATATAGAGTCCCTGGTGGGAAGTTAATTAGAAGGCATTAGCGGTGACCATTAAATCTCAATGTTATCACTATTATCAATAGCAGATGCAGGAAAATAAATACTTTTGTCTTAAAAGCTGTTCTTTTTTCTTTTGTAGCACTTCCTCTCCTCCTCCTGACGTTCTGAATCCTGACAGTTCAAGCACACCGACCTCCCTACTTGGACCAGAACTTGCCGTAGCTTATTTTCTGCTCCTCCTTCTCGTGTGGTTCCTAAATCGAGAGTTTGAGGTCAGTTACCGCCTTCACTACCACGGTGACGTGGAGGCAGACCTGCACCGTACTAAGATCCAGAGCATGAGAGATCAAGCAGACTGGCTTCTACGCAACATCATCCCTTATCATGTAGCTGAGCAGTTGAAGGTGTCCCAAAGCTACTCCAAGAACCACGATGATGCTGGTGTAATATTCGCCAGCATAGTCAACTTTAGCGAATTTTATGAAGAAAATTATGAAGGCGGAAAAGAGTGTTACAGGGTTTTAAATGAGCTCATTGGGGACTTTGATGAGCTCCTTAGCAAGCCTCATTATTCGTGCATTGAGAAGATCAAGACCATTGGTGCTACTTACATGGCCGCCTCTGGACTTAACCCATCTCAGTGCCAGGACAGCAGCCAGCCTCATCGCCACCTGCAGACATTGTTTGAATTTGCCAAGGAAATGATGAGTGTGGTGGATGATTTCAACAACAACATGCTGTGGTTTAACTTCAAACTCCGCATTGGGTTTAACCATGGTCCACTGACGGCAGGAGTGATTGGGACCACCAAGCTGCTTTATGACATCTGGGGGGACACGGTGAACATTGCCAGCAGAATGGACACAACAGGAGTGGAATGCCGCATCCAGGCAAGTGAGGAAAGCTGTAGGGTGTTAGTGAAAATGGGCTATGAGTTCGATTACCGGGGGACCGTCAATGTCAAGGGAAAAGGACAGATGAAAACCTATCTATACCCAAAGTGTACAGACAATGGAGGCCTAGTGCCCCACCATCAGTTATCAATCTCTCCTGACATCCGGGTACAGGTGGATGGAAGCATCGGCCGTTCCCCCACAGATGAAATAAGTAACCTAGTGGCAGGAGGGAAAGGGGCAGCAGAGTCTGGCAGTGGGGAAATGGCACGTAAGCGGGAGAAGGCTGAGGACAGGGGTCGTGATGGAGGAGCACGGTGAGACTGGTGGTGCAGAGAAGGACCAGATAGTTTGTGGGGCCACCAAGAATGTAAGAGCTGGAAGCCCAGCTGAGCATCCCCGCTCTTCACTGTGCCAGCTCATGGACTTGTTCATTGTGTTCCAAGAGCCACTGCATCATTCCACAACTCAGTCTTATGGTGGTGTGGCCTGATGGATATCTAAATACATGGCTCCTAATTCTCCAAGACACATGTTGGTGGGCTTCTAATCTGAATCATTTCTACATCATATACTTCTTACAATAAGTGGTGACATCACCATGACTTAACTCCACCCACATGAAGAAAGTTGGGGCTCCACATTCGCTCACTATATTTGGACAACTCTCTGAGCTGTGCTTAGTAGCCACGGCTGGCTCGAAAATTTCCGGAGTGACAGTAAGGGCAAACATCCAGATCCGTCGGGGGTGCAACTTGCAATCCGACGTTTGGTGACAGAGTTGGGTCTCTTGGCACCATCTTTAGTGCAATGTATAAACACTCTTAAGCGAAGGCATGCCACCTCCTCCTTCTAGATTACCTCTGGAGGGCTGCGCAGACACTGGATGGACCATGTATTAGTGAGAAGGGCATTCTCTCGCCCCCATCTCATGCCTCCTCCTCTATCAACCTTCGTCAGCCATACTGAGGATTGAACTAAGTGCCTTCCGCTCTCTGGGTATTGCCCGTCCAGATGAGATGACAGTGACACCTTGCCGCAATTCTCGCTAATACTTGCCAAAAGCATGCGCCGCTCTGGACTGCTGCCCACCCGTGACAAACACCGGGGTGGGATATTTTTATGAATGGGGAAAGAGGTAGTGAATTACTCATTTTTATGTAACCGTGAACCCACCATCCATGCACCATGGAAGCAGCCATTTTGCAGGCGGAACCCATAATCAGCCTGTCATTTCCCACTTTGCGCCTCGTGCCTTTGTGATGTCACAGCTTCCTTAATATTGACTCGCCTCACTAAATGGCTGCATCTGCTGAAGGTGCATGGGTTACAGGTTCACGTTAAGACAAAGCGATTGTAATGTGTTTTCAGTAACACTTTAGCTGCCTACCAGTTCCCATTAGGTGTGTCGCCTCCTACAGGCGGAAAGTAGAACTTCAAAAGGTATGTTTAACAAAAAAAAATATATGGTCTTCTTGTGTATGGCCCAATATTCCTTAAGGTCTTTGAGATACATTTTAACCTCTGTGTTTGCCATAGCAGAACAATATAATAAGGTACCTCTTTTACTAAAAAGTTATTTATGACCTCTCCTTTTATGATTCCCAGGAGGAGGAGTGGCCATATTGTTGTCAAGAGTGAGCAAGCAACTGTTAAAAGGGGAAGTATCAGGTTTTTGTTTTTTCCAAAATCCATACAAATCCATGTAAGCCACAAACATATCGGCCTTTGCAGTGCGGTAACCTGGTTTCAACTCTTGACCAAAGAGATCAAAAAGAAGTGACAAAAGACAAAAAAAAATACATTTAATAAACAGAATGCCACAGCACAGACTTAAAAAAAACTTTTTTAAATCTGATATTTCCCCTTCAGTAATAGTATGCATAAAAATGGAAAGATATGAAGGAATACATAAAATGTATTATCACGACAGCTAAAGGGAATAAAATTCCCCATGTGTGTATGTATGTATTTAAGATGGTTTAGCATATGTGTGCAGTATCCCTTGAACTGCAAAACAAAAGATACCTGTGTACATGCTTAAACATATGGAGCCAAATTTACATTTTAGGTAAAACAAACATATATGTAGGGGTGATTATCATCCAAGTGGGTGTGTTTAAACAATTAAGGAAAATGTATAGGATTGAAGTTCCCCTGTTATTTGCAATGTCGGCATTCATTTTATGAGCAGGAGATACTGACTTAACAATTTAGCCTGTTGCTAGGAAGGAACGCTACTGCTGTTTCATGACATGCTGGAAGAGAGGGGTTCTGTTAGTTTTTTACAACTATTAAAGTAGATCTAAAACCTAATTGGATGACATTTCGTTTTTTAACATCACTGTGTAGCAATAAACAATTGCGTTGTTTTTTTGTTTTTTTTTATAAAGTATAGTTTTCGCCTCCTTTTCATCTTTGCATGTGAGTGATGCTGATCTTCTTCAGCCTCTCTCAGCCACTTCATGTGTCCATGCACTCGTTCCATCCTCAGCTGCACATCATTGCTTCCTGGTTGTGACAATGGGTGACCATGTCTATACAATGGGGTCTAAGTATAAAACATTTGTTGCACGAATGTCAAAAAACATTCTTGAAAGCTGAGCGCAATGCCATATTAATGTTTGTAAGAAAACGATTCCTGTGTCATCAGTTCCATCTGGCGACCGCAATATGCTGTCGTTGTCTCATTGAGGTATTTCAGAAAACTCCACTAGATGAAGCTGACAATCTCTTACAAAAAAATGACAGTGACATTTTATTCAGCTTGCATGAATGTTTTATAAATAGGCCCCCAATGTGTATCGGCACAGAAGCTTGTAGTATCTACCAGTAGAGCACATGACAGGGTGACAAAATAGAAGCACAGTTATGACAGTTGTCATCGCATAACAGGAAGTGCATGAACAAGGACCTGCATGGCAGGATCATTTTGTATTATTTTACATAAAAACAAAATATTGAAAACAATTTTTGAAATAACAGGAACATTTTAAAGGGTATAATGGATTTATTGATTGGGTTTAGATCTACTTTAATTAACAAAGTGGCTGCCAGTACAGCATTCCAGTGATGAGTTCACTAAATACAATGATGGAAGACATGAAGCACAAAATAACCTTACCTCCTGCCAGGATCATTATCTGTAAGTTCTAGTTAGCTGGCCTAACAGATTGAAGGTATTCCGTAGTGTGTTCAGAGTAGGCCTGATCATGCATCATGGAGGAAAACCAGAACAACGCCATATGGATGTGCTTTGCCTAAGGTAGGTGATGATGGGTCACATTGGTGGATTCAAGAAAGATGATTTTGGGTGCTCTAAAACATACATCTTCCTTTTTTAAACATCCCAAACCAAGACATGTTATACTTGCACAAATAGACCTTAGGTGGTCACCAACCATGACTGTGTTGCCAGTTCTGCCCTCTGAAAATCAAGGCAGCGCAATCAAATTAAGGATAGTTGGTGGTCTTAATGGACTCCTTCCTACTTATTTACCAAGGCAGCGAGCAATGTGGAAAAAGCACAAACCCCAAGAAATCCAAATGTAATCTTTATAGGGCAAGATGACTAGGCCACAAAGCCTGCAAGGCCTTAGCCAGTCCTTACAGTGACATGGTCCTCCAAGCTTTGGCCTGTTCAGACAAATCTACTTTCCTGTGGTGATGCACTGCAGTTTAGTACATTTTTAGGATGAAGGACATGGCAAAATTTTGTCATGTAGTTCCTCTAAAATGTATATTAAATGATGCAAGTCACTTTGAGTATTTTTAACATATTTTCAGCACAGAAAACCTCCTTTCTGTATATTTCATAATGCATAAACAACAAAGTGTTTAAAAGATACCAAAATTTAAATATGCATAAACATAGTAGTTCAGGTTAAAAATGCATGTGCATAGGTGTGAAAGGGAACCAGGAGTCCCAACTACAGACCACACCATGGGCTTCCGTTTTGAGAGGAGCACATCATAATAATATGTAAGTGCTAAAATATTAAAGCCCGGCTCCCGCCAAAACCTTTATAATGGGGAAGGGTTACATTTTCTTTTAAGCTTTATTTCTGTCTGTGTCCTACATTGGGGTTGTTTCCCTTAATGTCCTGCTGAAACCATGTCGTGTCTTGACACATCAGATGTCACTGATAAAGGGGTAGGTGGAAATGTCCACTTTATGGTCACAGAAGGCAGTAAAACCGTTGTAGGTTCTAACCCTTCCCAACTCTATCAAAAACGGAAAAAGAATAGCTGGGACTGGGTTTTAAACATACCCAGAAATTGACAATGATACATTTAGGTGGCACCGTAGGCACTACAAGTTTTCCGACATCAGGTTCTTCCACTGTACATTTACTGACAGCAGAGATCAAACATGTACAGCACAATAAGGACCTGTTCGATGACCTTTTGATCACATCAGAACTACTTCTCGTTCCATACTACGGGAACATAAGATCAACTGCAGGTCAAAAGGTGGTCAACTGCAGGGCATATGAACCTGTGAATGAATGTCATAAGCATCTCAAACTGATGTCAAATGCCAGCAGAATACAAATGAAAAACAAAGTGCCCTCTGCAAAAAAAAAGTTCATACCTGCCTCTCTCACTGCAAAGAAGGGAGTTCTTAATTGTCTCCTTTGCTGCCCAGGCTGCCGATCAGCGCTTTACTGCAGACAATATTTACCACAAGGCAAACAAGGCATTTGCCTAGGGCGGAATTTTTCAGGGGGGGGGGGGCAGCTCTGCCCCTTGGAAGAAGGGACACACACGGCATGGGGACCTGGTGGGTTCCGAGAGATGCTGTGGGTTTCATGACGGTGTATGCACAGCCTGACTCTCCTTCCTGGGGATGTCTGGAGCTGTGAAGGTGAGTGTCTTTCTCTCTATCGCCATGGGGGATGGTGGCTGGTGTATGGGGGCAGTGGTAGTGGAAGGCTCGGGTGGAGGGCAGAGGTGCTCTTGGTCAATGTCAGGCTCTTTCTGCCTAAGGTAGCACAAAACCTAAATACACCACTGTCTGCAGATATAGCTGCCTGAAGAATCTTCAACATCCAACACTTCTGTGAGCCAGATGCCTGGTTCCTTGCTGTAGTCTCCTCACTAACTCCTACAACAGTAAGGCTAGCTTTACACGAGTGTTAAAAACAAACAGCTAATCCAAGTTTTTACCACATCCCCCTACCTACAAATTAACATGATGGCTGCTTATCTCAGTACACATTGCCATGGCTGAGATACTCCATGGAGCAACAGATTAACTCCCCATGTCACATTTGTCAGGTTGTGTCGCTTGCCAAATGCGCTGATTCAATGGAATCACAGCACAACTACTATTTTATGTAAAATTCCCCTTGTGATCGTACAAAAAAAAAGAAACAGGCATCAAGGGGGAGGCTGTAGTGCCTCCTGAACACCTAAAGACTGCTGTTCAATTTTGAATTGTTTTTCAGAGAGGTGGTAAAGTCCACCTCCCAGATGAAAGGGTCTTGAAGGACACAGTACAAATATAGGGGCTGAGAGAACCAATAGCTGGAAAAAAGGCATCCAACACACTGAAAAATGTTAGATTTTGAAGTTTCTTCAAGACGCTATATCTCCTTTAAGCAGCTGTATCTTCAGTGTAGCACTGATTGGCTGGTTTGGTAGCAAATGAGGTAAGTACGACCTCCCAGGTAAAGTCCACCTCCCAGATGAAAGGGTCTTAAAGGACACAGAACAAATATAGGGGCTGGTAGAACCAACAGCTAGAAACCAGGCATCCAACACACTGGAAAATGTTAGATTTTGAAGTTTCTTCAAGACGCTATACCTGCTTTAAGCAGCTGTATCTTCAGTGTAGCACTGATTGGCTGGTTTGGTAGCAAATGAGGTAAGTACGACCTCCCAGGTAAAGTCCACCTCCCAGATGAAAGGGTCTTAAAGGACACAGAACAAATATAGGGGCTGGTAGAACCAACAGCTGGAAACCAGGCATCCAACACACTGAAAAATGTTAGATTTTGAAGTTTCTTCAAGACGCTATACCTGCTTTAAGCAGCTGTATCTTCAGTATAGCACTGATTGGTTGGTTTGGTAGCAAATTAGGTCATTACGACTTCCCTTCTTTGCAGGATGCTTTCTACTCTTACCTATTAATCTAGCACCAAAAGTTAATTTAGAGAGAACCAATAACTCAGCGGCTTCTACACACCGACACCTCCAACCCTACAGACACTGAGAAAAGAGGGAATGCAGCCACATGGCTGCTGACAAAAAAAAATTAAAGCTATTTTAATTCAATCAATACTCTATGTTTATATAGTAAGTCCACACAGTGCTCCAATGCTTTTTGCTAGGTTGGTCTTGGTGTACATGTATTTGTTTCTATCGATCATTTTCTACTAATGATAGAGAATTTGGGTAAGAATCCAGAAAGTCGTCCTTTGAGATTTAGAAAAATATTATATATCTGCCCTACTCTTTTTTTTCAACCTAAAACCAGCCCGTGTCCCACATTTAGACACAAACGTTCAAAAACAGGCTCAAAGATGCAGGTTTCTTTTTTATTTGGTTTGCATTTTATAAATGCCTACCTCATAGCTTTTATATTATGAATGGTCATATACACGGCAGGCATAGGCAATCAGTAACTCTCTAGACTCAGTGGATCTACAAGTCCC
Source organism: Staurois parvus (assembly GCF_062004578.1). NCBI lineage: Eukaryota > Metazoa > Chordata > Amphibia > Anura > Ranidae > Staurois > Staurois parvus. Next base: position 25,465,619 of record NW_028317814.1, read on the forward strand.
AGTATGTCATTCTGGTATTAGTCGTTCCTCAACAGCTGGAAAGCTATAGTTTGCTATTGCCTTCATTACCAAATGATAAATTTGGCTCTAACCATTTGTTAAGTGCAACATTATGCATATTGGGGGTGTGCGCATAAAGATGTACATGTGTAATATACTGGTGTATGAAACAAACAGCTCATGCAAACTTCTTGTTATTGCTCAAAAGGTTACACAAAGAATTTGGTAATGAGTTCAGGCACCCCTGGCCCTCTCCCAACCCATGCTTTGATGAATTCTAACTAGAAAACAGCCTTATTCAAACACAATTATTAGCAGTTCTGGTGCAATGAGAGCAATACCAGCCATATAATATAATTAAAACCAAGTACATCACTAAAAGTATAATTAACATATAGGATAGTGAAAGAAGATCGATATTCCTGATATTTTTAATAAAGAACGATGGTATGGTAAACCTGCCATACACGGCTTGAAATGTAAGCCATGGATGGCCCTGTTGACACTACCTGGCTCGGCAAACGTCAACTGAGTAATAGAAGGAGGTAAAAGAAAAAGTCAGCTGAACAATGACTGCAACCAATCACTGTTCGGGTATTCTAATGCCTGGTACACATGGTAAGTTACTTTTTGTTCAATCCAACGAAAAAAACCTGAAGACTTTGATTTAACTATGCAATGTTAGTAGGGCAATCTCCCTGCTGTGCTACAGTCTTCTGACAAGGGGATCACCCCTACCACCACGCACACAATACACCGGTCAGCGCTTGCAGCTATTGGCTGCGAGCACTGATCGGATGGCGATTGGCTGTTGGTTTTGCAGCATCCTCATTTGATAGAAACCGGTCATGAGATCAGCCTCTGTCAGACAAGGACCTGTACACGCGAGCCGAATGTTGGATGGTTTCTGATTTCTGACGATATTCGGTTTGTGGCTTACAAGCCATTGATACCGGCTGTCAGAATACAATAGTTGGCAGTAGGATTTTCATTCATCCACACCAGCCGTTCTCAACCAGGGTTCCTCCAGAGGTTTTTAGGGGTTCCTTGAGCAATGAGATACTTTTGCCTCTCAGATGAGTAACCACTGACGATGATTTTTTTAGCTAACTGCAAGGGGAGATTCTTCCCAATTACCACAAATGTAAGGAGCCTTCTTCCTAATAACTATCATACAGATGATCTGTGAGCTGTATAAAGAGGAAAGGATTGATGCTACTCCTGTCCAGCCCAGGTGAACAAGCGATAAAGACCGACCTCAGCCTACATGTCTCCACCAAACCACACACCGTGATGCATTTTGCATAGGATTCTATGACTAAGCCCCGGGGCAAAATGCATCAGAGTGTGTGGTTTGGTGGAGACATGTAGGCTGAAGCTGCTCTTTAATCCTCATACACACTTGACATTTTACAGCGGCTGTTTTTGGCTTTTGACATTTTGTTCTACAGCTAGTAAACCCCCCAGCATGTTATCCTATGTGTCCATGCACACATACAGTGAAGGAAATAAGTATTTGATCCCCTGCTGATTTTGAAGGTTTGCCCACTCACAAAGAAATGATCAGTCTAAAAATCGAATGGTAGGTGTATTGTAACACTGAGAGACAGAATAGCAACAAAAAATTAAAAAGAAATGCATGTCTAACAAATTATGCACTGATTGGCATGTTCATGAAGGAAATAAGTATTTGATCCCCTTCACAAAACATGGCTTAGTACTTGGTGGTAAATCCCTTGTTGGCAATCACAGAGGTCAAACGTTTCCTGTAGTTGGCCGTCAGGTTTGCACACATCTCAGGAGGGATTTTGGCCCACTCCTCTTGGCAGATCCTCTCCAAGTCATTAAGGTTTGGTGGCTGACGTTGGGCAATTTGAACTTTCAGCTCCCTCCACAGATTTTCAATTGGATTAAGGTCTGGAGACTGGCTAGGCCACTCCAGGACCTTAATGTGCTTCTTCTTGAGCCACTCCTTGGGCAAACATTCAAACTCAGCAGGGGATCAAATACTTATTTCCTTCACTGTAGACTGTAATCAACGTTTTTTGGCTGGAAAAAAAAGCCAGGACTAGTGGGTTTCGATAGGAGTTTTTTAGCTGTAAAAATGCTCTAATGCTGAAAAACGCAGTAAAATGTCACAAACTGGCATTTTTGGACTTTTTTGACAAAAAAATGCTAAGAAACGCCAACGCGGGAAAATGCCACAAAACGCTAATGCAAAAACACTAAAAAAAGCTGAAAAACTCATGTTTTTAACGTGACTTTACACAGCTAACGTTACCAGCGTTATCAAAACATCCAGTGTGCATGAGGACTTATTGTTTAATCACCCGAACTGGTTGGGAGTAGTGGTGTTCCTTATCTCTTTACACTAACTAGCCCTCTGGATTAGTATTAGGACAAGCCTACACCCCATGTTCTGGGACACTGGGGTTTGCTTTCACCTCTACTAACAGGTTACTGTGAGCTGTAGATATAGTAAATATTAGCAGGGGTTCCTTGAGTCCAAAAAGGTAATTTCAAGGGTTTCCCTGTGGTAAAATGGTTGAGAATGTCTGACCTTTACTATTTAGCATGGGTGGGGGAATCTGTGGATTTATCGTATTGAGCTCAGAGGGCTGAAGGAGACCTCTTTATGTGTACGACCAGCTTTAGTTTTTGGCTTCTAAAAGTTCACTTTTTGTTTTTTTCTGTGAGAATTATAACTTATCACACCAAAATGATCCTGCCTCCTAACGTAAACCTAACCCATAAATCTAAGCCTTCAAGTGACTCTGTTGTAAAGTAAATGTATACATTAAATTGTTCCCTTCAAAATAAACATTAAGGATGATTTTCAGGTATAGATAGTTTTTTACATAATTACATTAGTGCTCTTTGGACCAATGTAACTATGTACATACCATACCTAGCCGATGCCCTTGGAAGCTTGAAATCACTGAAGTAGACACCTCTGCTTCAGTGATCTCCATTTGCTTCCAGGTCCTCTGCCAAGTGGCTGCTCTGTTGCATCCTCAACACATGGAGTCGGCCACTCGCTTCTGAAGGAACGCAAAGCGTTCTCTGATTGGACAGGGTGGAGAGCACAGGATATATGCAGGTATATTGTGTGCACGTGCTTGATTTTTAAGCAGGTGCAAAGGATGGGCAGTCTAAAAGTCTAAGAAGAGGAGAAATGGACACCAATCAACATGAATATGAATGGGCTTTAAAATCCAGGTCGTGTTGTAGAGTTACATGGTGGTGTATGGCGGAGGTTGGATACTAATATACAGGTGTACCTCGGTTTACGAACACCTCGGTTAAAATAATTTTCGGATTACGAATGAAAGTCCATTGAAAATAATGGCTCGGTTTACTAATTTTATTCGCAATACGAACGGATTAATTGGTTTTCGATGCATTTACAATTTTTTTTAATCATGTCCCTGTACAGTGTTTATGCCTTTAAAGTGCACTTTATAAAGAGTTTTGAACAGATAAGACTTTTTTTCACTTTTTTCTGACCTCCGCAACGGTTTAATTGGTTTTCAGTGCATTTACGAATTAATTTTTAATCATGTCCCTGTACAGTATTTATGCCTTTAAAGTACACTTTATAAAGAGTTGTGAACAGATAAAACTTTTTCTGACTTTTTTCTGACCTCTACAACGGTTTAATTGGTTTTCAGTGCATTTACGAATTAATTTTTAATCATGTCCCTGTACAGTATTTATGCCTTTAAAGTACACTTTATAAAGAGTTTTAAACAGATAAAACTTTTTCTGACTTTTTTCTGACCTCTACAACGGTTTAATTGGTTTTCAGTGCATTTACAAATTAATTTTTAATCATGTCCCTGTACAGTATTTATGCCTTTAAAGTTCACTTTATAAAGAGTTGTGAACAGATAAAATACTTTTTTTTTACTTTTTTCTGACCTCCAGAACAGATTAATTGGTATTCAATGCATTTTCGTTTTTGCTTGCAATATGACGGATTAATTGGTTTTCAGTGCATTTACGAATTAATTTATAATCATGTCCCTGTACAGTATTTATGCCTTTAAAGTGCACTATATAAAGAGTTGTGAACAGATAAAAGACTTTTTTTTTACTTTTTTCTGACCTCCAGAACGGATTAATTGGTTTTCAATGTGTTCCTATGGGAAACTGCATTTCAGTTTACGAATTTTTCACAATACGAAAAGTCCCACGGAACGAATTAAATTCGTAAACCGAGGTACGCCTGTACATTCTTCATTAAAAAATGCCCCCACCTAAGTTATAAAAGGTCATTTCAGAGGTGGATGAGATGACTGGAAGAGCTTTGCAGGCATCCGTAGAAGGCAAGTTGGATCTTCATGTTCAGATAAGAGCACTCTAAGGTTTTCCTTCAACATTGAGGTACTAAAGGACATTTTTGGTGTATATAACCATCTGGAGAAGGAGATAATCCACCTCCATTTATACCTTGGTGCTGAAAGATTAAACATACGGATAATTTCCATTAAAACATAGTAACTCCATTTGTTGTCCAATTGCTACTTTTGTGACAATGTGATCTGCAACAACTACTGATAGCTGTCAAAGCATTGTACAAGAACTTGCATGATGATCTTGGACCCTAAAGCCTTTTCCATTTCCATTTTTCTTTATTAAAGTCTCGGTCAGACAAAAGCCTTATATAAGTACAAGATGGCGATGTATGTCGAAAGGTAAGACCCGAGAGATACTGTATTTGAAGTTATTCAGACACTAGAGTACTGGAGTGACCCTAAAGCCTTTTAGAGGAACCCGATTTCAGTGATGTACTTAGTTTAAACTGTATTATTTTCTTTGTATTATTACCTTTATGGCATTGTTGCTGGTAGTTATATTTATTACATTTGTTCCCACTTACAACCTTTCTTTTATGACTTATTGACAGCCGTGGCTTGGGAAAGAACAGGGATGCTTGACCATGCTGGTGAATGCCTTCTGTAACCCCATTGTTGGTGATGCGCTATTAGGATATGATTGAAAGTGCTGTATATATTATATATATATATATATATATATATATATATATACACACACATGTACGTATATGGACATACTCCCACTTATTCATATGTTTTTGTTTATTTATTTACCTGTACATAATACAATGATAAAGATCAGTACAAGTTGGCACAGAAAGCTCTTTGTATATATGTGTAGATTTCTATGTACACAGGTGAATAGTACTCGCTTTGAGGAGACTGTAGTGCCTGGATAGAAGGTCATCTGTCGGTTCCCTATGACCCGTCCCCAGGTATCCCCCCCCCTCCCCTTCCTCTGTATGCTCAGACCTTTGCCGCGACCCCACCTTCCTGCTGCGCGATATATGCTGTTCTGCAGAACGACCTGCAAAGCCAAAATAAATGCATTGAATATTCTGAAGTCTCTGTTGTGTACTTTAAAGGGTGTGGGATTTTGGAGGTAGGGCCCCGCACCCAGGGCTGCTGTTAGAAACCACGGGGCCCCATACAGCCCCCTTCCCCAACAAAAAAAAATACAATTTAATTTACTATGCTTCAGTTATGAATGAACACAGTATGTGATGGGTACTGATCACTCATTCTGCTCATTCAGGAAAGGAAGGGGCTGGTAACTTGACACTTCCTCTATTCTCCATTATGAAGGATCCTATTGCAGGTTGCAGCTGCTGGTGGGAAGGAGAGGACGGAGGCCAGCTTCTATTCCTAATACACAGACATCGGGACACAGAGCTCTCCTCTCCTCCTAATACACAGACATCAGGACACGGAGCTCTCCTCTCCTCCTAATACACAGACATCAGGATGCAGAGATCTCCTCTCCTCCTAATACACAGACATCAGGACGCAGAGCTCTCCTCTCCTCCTAATACACAGACATCAGGACGCGGAGCTCTCCTCTCCTCCTAATACACAGACATCAGGACACGAAGCTCTCCTCTCCTCCTAATACACAGACATCAGGACGCAGAGCTCTCCTCTCATCCTAATACACAGACATCAGGACGCAGAGCTCTCCTCTCCTCCTAATACACAGACATCAGGACACAGAGCTCTCCTCTCCTCCTAATACACAGACACCAGGACACAGAGCTCTCCATTCCTCCTAATACACAGACACCAGGACACGGAGCTGCTCTCCTAATACACAGACATCAGGACACGGAGCTCTCCTCTCCTCCTAATACACAGATATCAGGACACAGATCCCTCCTCTCCTCCTAATACACAGACATCAGGACACGGAGCTCTCCTCTCCTCCTAATACACAGACATCAGGACACGGATCCCTCCTCTCCTCCTAATACACAGACATCAGGACACAGAGCTCTCCTCTCCTCCTAATACACAGACACCAGGAAGCAGAGCTCTCCTCTCCTCCTAATACACAGACATCAGGACACGGATCCCTCCTCTCCTCCTAATACACAGACATCAGGACACAGAGCTCTCCTCCTAATACACACACATCAGGACACCGAGCTCTCCTCTGCTCCTAATACACAGACATCAGGACACAGAGCTCTCCTCTCCTCCTAATACACAGACATCAGGACACAGAGCTCTCCTCTCCTCCTAATACACAGACATCAGGACACAGAACTCTCCTATCTTACTAATACACAATAAACGACAGATATATCATCCACATCTATAACAGCTACTGAGTCCCTTGACGGATCCTTTTATATTGGCCTATTGCCTGGAGGGACCGCAGCGATTGGACAAAGTTCTCCAGCCTGTCCCATCACCTCTCACCTTGGCGATCCTTTAATGGCAGAGTCTACTGGTTCCCCATAGATATAAAATAAACCGCCAATTAAGCTACAAATTATGAGATCTTATGCAGGCCATAGATGAGTCGAAAACTGTCCATGTAAAAAAAAAAAAAAAAACGAAAAATTGGTCGTTCAATAGGCCGACGTTACCACCAACGGTAAAAAAAATCGGCCGATCTTCGTCCCATCTACGGCCGGCATTTAATTTCTTCTGTCTCTGCAGAGAGCCCCGCTATTATATTTGACATTAAAACGTATTGCGGTTGCAACATTGTATCTATTTGTATCCATTTCAGGTTCAGATGTTTTTATTCGGATACAAATAGATACATTGTTGCAACTGCAATACTTTTTCATGTCAAATATAATAGCTGACTGGAATTCTTCTTCTGCTTCTTCTTTTTCTTCTTCTTGTTTTTCTTTTTCTTCTTCTTGCAGGCCACGGCTCATGCGCAGATTTTTTATCGGTAAAAAGATCTGCCAATTTGCCCATCATTGCTGGGAAAATCGCCTGATTTTTTTCCAACTCCACCGATAAAAAAAATGTGCCAAAACCCCGAAAAACGGCCGACCAATTAACCCATTAAGGGTGCGAAAATTGTCCGATCTTTTTCGGCCAAAAAATCTGCCGATTTTCGACCCATCTATGGCCTGCATTAGTCATTTAACGTCATTGATTTCCTTAATACACATCAGGACATAAACCACAACCTAATATAAAATATTATACCCCCGACATCAATCATACAGCGCCCTCTGTAGAGTGCTCCAAGAACACTGATAATAGAACACAGAAGTGCAGGCTTCCCTTCATACAGAGGCCAAGAGTCAGGTTGTCATCTGCTCCTCTGTATAGAGAGGGAGGATTTAATGTGTGAACACCAAGTGACTCCTCCATTCTCTTCCAGTCTATTGAATTGGCATAGACAGATGGTGTCTTCCAGCTGTAAGGTCTGAAGGCTGGTAACAATGGGGGCCAAGGGGAAGGGGGGTGGGGAGCACCCAGTGTAACGGCTACAGAAGGCCGGAAGACATGAAAAGAGAAGTGGGCATCTGTGTGCGGACCATCCCTTTACAAAACATCAGCCTAACTTATTTTTCATTTCCCTGTCAGTTTGGTGTCAAGCGATCACATTAATGCTGTGACTGTGTTTATAACGCAGGCTGCGGTCAGCTCCCTAGTGTGTACTGGGCTTCGGGGGACAACCCGTGTTGTTGGCAGCTGCTGGAGCACAGATCTCAGCATCCCCTAAAACTGCAGGTTCTCTAACATGGCCCACTCCATACGGAACAGAATACTCTGCTCTGGGGTTCCCTTTACATTTCTGATTTACAGACCCATAAGTTCTGGAGAAAAGTATTTAGTACATTATGGAGTCAGAGGGTCTGATAAGACATAAGGGTCAGTATACAAAGTAGCCAGCAGTCTTAGCTCCAAATCCACATAGAAAAACTTTATTGGTTCAATAACGGGGTAATAGGCTAAGGCGTTTCGGCCAATCCTGGCCTTAAAGTGTTACTAAACCCTGGACCCTGCATTCATTATATCTGTTCTCCCCAGACCCTGCATTCACTATATCTGGTCTCCCCGGACCCTGCATTCACTACATCTGGTCTTCCAGGACCCTGCATTCACTATATCTGGTCTCCCCGGACCCTGCATTCACTATATCTGGTCTCCCAGGACCCTGCATTCACTATATCTGGTCTCCCCGGACCCTGCATTCACTATATCTGGTCTCCCCGGACCCTGCATTCACTACATCTGGTCTGCCAGAACCCTGCATTCACTATATCTGGTCTCCCCGGACCCTGCATTCACTATATCCAGTCTCCCCGGACGCTGCATTCACTATATCCGGTCTCCCCGGACCCTGCATTCACTATATCTGGTCTCCCAGAACCCTGCATTCACTTTATCTGGTCTCCCCGGACCCTGCATTCACTATATCTGGTCTCCCAGGACCCTGCATTCATTATATCTGGTCTCCCCGGACCCTGCATTCACTATATCTGGTCTCCCTGGACCCTGCATTCACTATATCTGGTCTCCCCGGACCCTGCATTCACTATATCTGGTCTCCCCGGACCCTACATTCACTATATCCGGTCTCCCTGGACCCTGCATTCATTATATCTGGTCTCCCCGGACCCTGCATTCACTATATCAGTCCCCCAGGACCCTGCATTCACTATATCCGGTCTCCCCGGACCCTGCATTCACTATTTCCGGTCTCCCCGGACCCTGCATTCACTATATCTTGTCTCCCCGGACCCTGCATTCACTATATCTGGTCTCCCAGGACCCTGCATTCACTATATCCGGTCTCCCAGGACCCTGCATTCACTATATCTGGTCTCCCCGGACCCCGCATTCACTATATCTGGTCTCCCAGGACCCTGCATTTACTATATCTGGTCTCCCAGGACCTTGCTTTCACTATATCTGGTCTCCCCGGGCCCTGCATTCACTATATCCGGTCTCCCCGGACCCTGCATTCACTATATCCGGTCTCCCCGGACCCTGCATTCACTATATCTGGTCTCCCCGGACCCTGCATCCACTATATCTGGTCTCCCAGGACTCTGCATTCACTATATCCGGTCTCCCAGGACCCTGCATTCACTATATCCGGTCTCCCCAGACCCCGCATTCACTATATCTGGTCTCCCCGGACCCTGCATTCACTATATCCGGTCTCCCAGGACCCTGCATTCACTATATCTGATCTGCCACAGTACACACAACATGGATATGCAATTATTTTAGTAAATATAAAATGCTAAACACCTTTTGTCATCAGCAGTTAGAGAAGTCTTGTGACTTCTATCAGTGTCTGGCCGAGCACTGGTTAATCTTGTAGGAAGAGTTTTCATTCTCCTCTGACTGTTCTATGAGGCTGCATCATTCCTGACCCTCTGGGCTGATTGTCCCTGTGCTGATCACATGCACCCTCCCCACTCTACACTCTAGCAATACACACCAAACAGAGCATGTGCAGATTTGCCACTGCTACTCTGTACTATGGCAGATGGATTGGGGACAGTAAAAGAAGGATCAGAAAAAGACAGGATCAAACAGCCCATTTACACAACGCAGAGGATTAACCCCTTAGGTTCCACAGTGAGTATAACAAGCATGCTCTACTACATATACAGACCGATTTTCCTGTTGTGGGTTTAGTAACACTTTAACTCCTGCTGTGGAGAAGGGGGGGGGGGGGCAACACCAGTGCAAGGGAGGATTTTTACTTTCCCTGGAGTTCAGCTTTAAGTATGAATGGGCTCTGAAACCTGATTAAAGTGGAATTTTAGTCAGAAAGTTAAGTCTTGATAGATCACTTCAGGCTGGCCCCTTTTGCAGGTATAGCTATGTAAAACATTAAAAAAAAGTGTGTATACTGTTTAAAATACAGTAAGGCACCCTGCTCTGCACATGCTCAGTTGTTCTCTATTCTCGGTACTGTGCCTAAAATCAGAGCCACTAGAGGCCAATCAGCTGACAGCTGTAGGATTTACTGTTGCTGAAGCAGTGTCATGTTTCACATGACTGTCAAATGCATTTAAGTGTTCTCTATATTTTGTCTCTGCTCCTCCCTTTCCTCTGGTTTAGTTAATTCTGTATAGATAGCCCACCCCTTTTCCCAGTAAGGCATTGCAGCTTCAAGCCTCATGTCCAGAAGCAGATCACATTATGATCTTTTGACCTATCAGATGTTCATTGTTGTAAGATTCAGTTTATGGAATAAACTTCACAAGATCTACAAGGTGTCATCTGATCGAGTCACTGCCTGTGTTATTCAACTAAGATTGGAGTTATCGCTATCTCATCACAACTGTAAGTTACAGAGATCACACTTTCAATGCTTAGATTGGAGAGACAATCAGGAAAAAAGCAACAGGAATGACACAGACTGATGGAACACCGATTAGGGAGGGAGAAACAAAAGCAGGAGAGATGACAGGACAAACTCAGCTGCCCGAGAGACACAAAAGTGGATAGCCTATTACACAGGTGTCAAACACAAGGCCCGCAGGCCGAATCCAGCCCTCCATGCCATTTCATGTGGCTCTTTCACCTCTCCTGCAGGTACCCCCTTGTCTCCGCCCCCACCATGTCTCAGCAGTTGGCAGCAGAGAAGAGAATAGAACTCCTTTGCCAAATACTGCATTTGCTCAGTGCAGCTGCAGCACCCCCTCATCTCTGCCTCCCCTGGTCTCAGCATTCAGCAGACTCTGGTAACTGACTCCACTCCTCCTCTGGTCCTCCTGCAGACCCTGCACTTTCTGCTTTCTAGCTCTGCCCCCCAAACGGGGTGCATGGTGATGTTGGAGAGGGTGTAGCATTCTGGACATCTGATGTAATGGGAGGTGGGGTGCTGTGGACATCTAGTCTTACAGATACAACCGGCCCTTTGAAGGCAACCATAATGCTGATACGGCCTGCGATGAAATGGAGTTTGACACCCCTGGCCTATTATCGTATCTCCATGATATTCTGTCCTTTCTCCCTCAACTATGAACTCCAGCACTGCAAAGCCTCTGTCAGCCTTCCTCTCTAGCTTAGACAAGACATATAAGCTCTGGGCTTCAACAAAATGGCGGCCTGCAGCAAGAAGAAACAAGAGCCATTTACAGCGCACACTAATTTTGGTAACATAGTTATTCATGTGGAATGTATGCTCTTTTGTGAAAGAACGTTATCAAACTGTTATGGGTACCGTTCCACTTTAAAACCCGGAGTCTTCACGTTTTTAATTTGCTCGCTTATAATTGTTTTTAGAATTTATTTTTTGTCATGCACACAGTGAAATACTCCAATCAACACTGAATCTTTCTGCCAGAAGATGGCAGAAAAATCAAGCAAAAGAAAAAAAATGCTTGTTTTGGTGCATAATTACATGCGTTTACAGGCATATGGCGTTTAGAAGCGAATGAATGTAAACTCATCCTACTGACCAGAATATTCATTTATTCTAGCCACTGGAATACATTTGCATCCATATGTGGGGTTTATGTACATACAAGCATACATTTTTTTCCTAAATTCCTCTCCATATGCAGCTTTTGTGCATTTTTGTACGGCTGTAAACGCTGCTCTTAAAATACGGATTTAACCTCTTCACACCAGCCGAACGCAAATGTGTGGCCTCACGGCGTCTAGGCCTAGATGCTAAGCGGCCGCACATTCGCGTTCTAATAAAAAAGAACATGTGCTGAGAGCACGCGCCCTGTGCGCTCCCAGCACTCATGTCCAGTACTCACAGAAAGGTCCCAATCTTCTCTTTCGATCGGGACCTTTCCCGATCATGTGACCACCGTGACGGCGTCAAATGACCCTAAACCCCGCCCCGTCTCTCAGCTTCTGAAACCCTTAAAGGGCCAGAAGGTGCCGGCCTGAAGGGGTTAAACACCTAATGTGCAAGGCCACATTGGCTAACAATCAAGTGCATTTAAAAGCACCCCAAAAAATGCTGGACCTCTATAAAAGTGGTGTTTTATATGCCATGTGTGAATGATGCCTAAGGCTTCTTTCACATGTGTGGCAGGGGGGCATTAAAACCAGGTGGTTGAGCCATGGTTTAACCGTCCTGACTGCCCACCTGAACACTGACATTCAGCTGCTTACAGCTGTACACATGAGCAGCCATGATGCTGTGCTTCATGGTTGTGGCACAAATTAAACAGTGCGTCACTATTGGCAGGTGTTGCTGCAGCCAAACGAGACTAATACAGGTGTATGGGGTTACAGGGTTAAATCGAGATTAAGCAACACCCACTGTATTATGCTTAGGTCCAATTTTCGGACGGAAAATAGGTCAATTTTTGACTCATGTATGGCCGGCCTACTATGTTTTCATGGAAATGATCCTTATGTTTAATGTTTTTGTAAGCCAGTTTTCAATACATAAGACCCTTATGCAGGCCATACATGGTTCGAATTCCGAACAATTTTTTGTCCAAAAATCGGAAACGTTGTTCGCTCGGTAATCCGATTGTGCCATCAATGATTTTGAAAATCAGCCGACCAAGTCATAAAGTTCACCCCGTAGAACAGGGGAAACTTCTGTTCCTTCCAGGTCACGGCTCATGCGCATATTCTTTTCTGAAAAACGATCGTATGATTTGACCATCATTGAGTCGAAAATCGGTCATTTTTCACGAATTTTCCAACATGCCCGATAAACGAAATGCGGAGGAACCACGAAAATCAGCCGGTGCCATTGACCCACTAACAGAGCGAAAATTGGCCGATTATCCTAAGGTCCGATTTTCGGATGAAAAGTCTTTCGAATTTCAACCCATGTATGGCCGGTCTTAAACTTTCAGAGATTTAGCTTGCACACTTCGGTGTCTGGAGCTTTATTTCTCCCGGGCCTGGTGGGGAAAATAATGAGGACAGGGGGCTACAGACATATGCTGATTCCTATCAGTGAGGAAGCAATATTGCCTACTCACCGCCTGTCAAATGCCCCCTGAAAAGCAGGTTGAAATGCTGGGTTAGTGAGGCAGCTGGCTGCCCTATTTGGAAAGCATCTTTGTCTCTCTCCCTGTGATGTAAATAAAAGGGAGGAGGGCTCTGCCCAGACAGAGTCTGCTGCATCGGAAGAGGACACAGACAGACCTCCAAGATGTGATCTCCAGCTGCTTATAGAGAGCTGTTTCTGCGAGGGGACTCTTCCTCTGGGACACCTTCTGCTGAAGACTCCAACCACAACCATGTACTGGGACTCCTGGGAACTGCAAACCGTCCTGAAGACACCAGCATCATGGACTTTGCCATGTATGGAATCTTCCTGTGCATGTACAGTGGGGCAAAAAAGTATTTAGTCAGCCACCAATTGTGCAAGTTCTCCCACTTAAAAAGATGAGAGAGGCCTGTAATTGGTATCATAGGTAGACCTCAACTATGAGAGACAAAATGAGAAAAAAAATCCAGACAATCACATTGGCTGATTTGGAAAGAATTTATTTGCAAATTATGGTGGAAAATAAGTATTTGGTCAATATGAAAAGTTCATCTCAATACTTTGTTATATATCCTTTGTTGGCAATGACAGAGGTCAAAAGTTTCCTGTAAGTCTTCACAAGGTTGGCACACACTGTTGCTGGTATGTTGGCCCATCCTCCATGCAGATCTCCTCTAGAGCAGTGATGTTTTAGGGCTGTCGTGGGGCAACACGGACTTTCAACTCCCTCCAAAGGTTTTCTATGGGGTTGAGATCTGGAGACTGGCTAGGCCACTCCAGGACCTTGAAATGCCTCTTACGAAGCCACTCCTTCGTTGCCCGGGCGGTATGTTTGGGATCATTCTCATGTTGGAAGACCCAGCCACGTTTCATCTTCAATGCCCTTGCTGATGGAAGGAGGTTTGCACTCAAAATCTCACGATACATGGCCCCATTCATTCTGTCCTGTACCTGGATCAGTCGTCCTGGTCCCTTTGTGGAGAAACAGCCCCAAAGCCACCCCCATGCTTTACAGTAGGTATGGTGTTCTTTGGATGCAACTCAGCATTCTCTCTCCTCCAAACACGACGAGTTGTGTTTCTACCAAACAGTTCTATTTTGGTTTCAACTGACCATATGACATTCTCCCAATCCTCTTCTGGATCATCCAAATGCTCTCTAGCAAACTTCAGACGGGCCCAGACATGTACTGGCTTAAGCAGGGGGACACGTCTGGCACTGCAGGATCTGAGTCCCCGGCGGGGTAGTGTGTTACTGATGGTAGCCTTTGTTAGGTTGGTCCAGGCTCTCTAAAGGTCATTCACTAGGTCCCCTGTGTGGTCCTGGGATTTTTGCTCACTGTTCTTGTGATCATTTTGACCCCACGGGGTGAGATCTTGCGTGGAGCCCCAGATCGAGGGAGATTATCAGTGGTCTTGTATGTCTTCCATTTGCAAATTATTGCTCCCACAGTTGATTTGTTCACACCAAGATGCTTGCCTATTGCAGATTCAGTCTTCCCAGCCTGGTGCAGGTCTACAATTTTGTTTCTGGTGTCCTTCGACAGCTCTTTGGTCTTCACCATAGTGGAGTTTGGAGTGTGACTGTTTGAGGATGTGGACAGGTGTCTTTTATACTGATAACAAGTTCAAACAGGTGCCATTGATACAGGTAATGAGTGCAGGACAGAGGAGCCTTTTAAAGAAGAAGGTACAGGTCTGTGAGAGCCAGAAATCTTGCTTGTTTGTAGGTGACCAAATACTTATTTTCCACCATAATTTGTAAATAAATTCTTTCCAAATCAGCCAATGTGATTGTCTGGATTTTTTTTCTCATTTTGTCTCTCATAGTTGAGGTCTACCTATGATGCCAATTACAGGCCTCTCTCATCTTTTTAAGTGGGAGAACTTGCACAATTGGTGGCTGACTAAAAACTTTTTTGCCCCACTGTATGCTGGGGCAGCCACAGCCTTAGTTAAGGTGTTAGAGAGGGGAATACTGGTTGCCTGTTGTGCTGAACTTTTTTAACCACTTCTTGACCACGATATAGCCAAATGGTGGCTACAGTGCGGTTGTCCAGTTCTGGGAAGGCGTCATATGGCTTCCTAAAATGTGCCCCCCCCAGGGGCGGACTGACCATTCGAGCACTCAGGCACTACCCGAGGGCCCAGGGTCAGTAGGGGTCCCCATGAAATGCCCCATGAAATGCCCCTGGTAACTTTTATAGGCTTTTTTTGGTTGTGCTTTGAGTGTGGGCAAGGACACAGGGGCCCCATGATCCCCTATTGCCCGGGGGTCCCACCCCTAGCCCCCCACGCACCACCAGCGGCACGCACCCAATGTTCTCTGTGACCGTTGTGTCCTTTGAACACAGCTGATCACATGACACGGTAAAGAGCTATTCACAGCTGCCTTTTATCAGGTGATCAGCTGTGTCCAATCACAGCTGACCACCATGTAAATACACTTGCTGGTTATCAGCAGTACTTTCCTCACACTGTCACACCATGAGTAAAGTACTGCTGATAACCGGCAACTGTGAAAGGATTCATCTACACTGATATTCAGGGCACTTATCAGTGCAGCCTCAAAAGTGCCCAGCAGTACTGCCCATCAGTGCACAACAGTGCTGCCCATCAGTGCCCAGCAGTGTTGCCAAACTGTCCGTGAGTGCCACCAGTCAGTGCCCAGCAGTGCTGCCAATCCGTGCCTGTCAGTGCTGCCAATCTGTCCGTGAGTGCCGCCAGTCATTGCCCAGCAGTGCTGCCCATCAGTGCCCAGCAGTGTTGCCAATCTGTGCCCATCAGTGCTGCCAATCTGTCCGTGAGTGCCGCCAGTCATTGCCCAGCAGTGCTGCCAATCTGTGCCCCTCAGTGCTGCCAATCTGTCTGTGAGTGCCACCAGTCAGTGCCCAGCAGTGCTGCCAATCCATGCCCGTCAGTGCTGCCAATCTGTCCGTGAGTGCCGCCAGTCATTGCCCAGCAGTGTTGACAATCTGTGCCCTTCAGTGCTGCCAATCTGTGCCCTTCAGTGCTTCCAATCTGTGCCCCTCAGTGCTGCCAATCTGTCCGTGAGTGCCTCCAGTCAGTGCCTCTCAGTGCTGCCAGTCCGTGAGTGCCGCCAGTCAGTGCCCTTCATTACCACCTATCAGTGCTCATCAGTGTCGCATATCAATGCAGCCTCATCAGGGCCTCCTCATAAATGCCCATCAGTGCCGCCTATTAGTGCCCATCATTACTACCAATCAGTGCTCATCAGTGTCGCATATCAATGCAGCCTCATCAGGGACTCCTCATAAATGCCCATCAGTGCTGCCTATTAGTGCCCATCAGTGCCGCCTATCAGTGCCCATCATTACTACCAATCAGTGCTTATGAGTGTCGCATATCAATGCAGCCTCATCAGGGCCTCCTCATAAATGCCCATCAGTGCCGCCTATCAGTGCCCATCATTACCACCAATCAGTGCTCATCAGTGTCGCATATCAATGCAGCCTCATCAGGAACTCCTCATAAATGTCCATCAGTGCTGCCTATCAGTGCCCATCATTAACACCAATCAGTGCTCATGAGTGTCGCATATCAATGCAGCCTCATCAGAGCCTCCTCATAAATGCCCATCAGTGCTACCTATTAGTGCCCATCAGTGCCGCCCATCAGTGCCGCCTATCAGTGCTCATCAGCGCCGCATATCAGTGCAGCCTCATCGGGGCCTCCTCATAAATGCCCATCAGTGCCGCCTATCAGTGCCCATCACTGCTGTCTATCAGTGCCACCTCATCAGTGCAGTTTCATCAACGCCCATCAGTGAAGGAGAAAAATTACCTGTTTGCAAAATTTTATACAATTTTTCCAAATGTTTGGTAATTTTTCATTTATAGTGCAAAAAAACCCAGAGGTGATTAAATACCACCAAAAGAACGCTCTATTTGTGTAAAAAAAAAATGATAAAAATTTCATATGACTACAGTGCTGCATGACCGCGCAATTGTCATTCAAAGTGTGACAGCGCTGAAAGCCGAAAATTGGCCTGGGCAGGAAGGGGGTGAAAGTGCCCGGTAGGCGAGGGGTTATGTAAAGCATTGGAATGTCGCCATGCCTGGTGTGAAGTTATTCAAAGGGGTGTATAAAAGTACCAGGCCCACTACACAGTCTGCAGCTCAAGTCATCAAAGCACATTGAATTATGAAGAGCCAGCATGGTGAAGAGTACAGGCAAGCAAGTGGTTACCAGCGGTAACGGACGTCTAGCAACCAGAACAAGCGGCCTGTGTTGAAGCGTGAAGGCATGGGATGTCCTCTAGCAGCGAGGGAGTTAATGTCCGCACTCTCTGGCGGTCCGTCTCCCATAGCAACGGGAGCAGATCAGCACCACAGAGGCCCTCGGCCTAACCGCTAGGTAGGGGAAGAGGAAAAGTTAATAACGTGCACACATGGGGTCCGTGCTAGGTGCATGGTGGGACCCATTCTGTTGCTGGGAGTGAGGCAACAGAGAGCCAACTGGAGTCCAGTGTACATGGTGTGCAGCCATCTCTAAGTTGGAGGTCCGTCTTGAAGTTGAACTTCATCCTCTCCATCAACATGGACTATTTTTAATTGTCATGCTGCTAACATTAGAAAAATAGATAGGAAAGTATTTCATCTCTACTTGTTTTAAACAGTTTTTCCACATTTCGTCAGTTACTTCCTGGTTTCCAGGCCTAGGCAAATGATGTCATACATCCCAGGAGTCTTCAGGAGAGGAGGAGGGGCTTTCTCAGCTAAGCACACCCTACTGCATGCATGTCTGAGCTAAGGGCAGACAGATTCCAGGAAGTAAATGCTAAATAAATCATCTGCCCTCACTCAAGATGGCCACGGCCAGAAATTTTAGGGGTTGCTTTGCTAAGTGATTTCTTTGCAAAAAAAGCATGAAGACATGGATGGACAAAGGAGTTTGCTTTGAATATTAAAAATGAATTAAATGTCGCTTTTGGTTTGTGGTGGTCAGATACAGCATAGTTCCACTTTAAAGGTTGAGTTATCCCTGAAAGCGGCCTCCGCCTTGTCCTGGGGCATTAATGAACACGACACATGTATAGGTACCCCATGTGCAGGGCAAGTGGCCCAGTTTTCGGTGCCTAGCATAGCCCAGAAGAACCCACCTCATGGCAGGCCTCTTATGTTACCCACACTTGCCTTTCAGAAAGCACAGCTCATGTGAACGAGCTCTAAAACCTTCAAAGTGTTACAAATTTCAAAGTCTGTATATGCAGTAAAGCATGCTTGTTATACTCACTGTGGAAACTAAGGGGTTAATCCTCTGCATTATGTAAAAAGGATGTTTGACCCTGTCTTCTCTGATCCTCCCCTTCTTCTACTGTCCTCAATCCATCTACTGATAGAACAGAGCTTTGGGGGCAAGCTGCACATACTCAGTTTGGTGTGTATTGCAAGTGAGGTGTTTTTTTCTTTTCTTAGGAGAGTGCATGTGGTCAGCACAGGGCCAATCAGCACTGTGCAGAGAGAGGGTCAGAGGTCATGCAGCCTCATAGGACAGTCAGAAAAGAATGAAAACTCCTCTTACAAGCTTTAACCAGTGCTCAGCTGGACACTGATAGAAGTCACAAGACTGATATATACTGCAGATGAGAAAAGGTATTTAGCAGTTTATATTTACTAAAATAATTGCATTTCCATGTTGTGTGTAATGTGGGAGACCAGATATAGAGAATGCAGAGCCAGGGGAGACCAGATATAGAGAATGCAGAGCCAGGGGAGACCAGATATAGTGAATGCAGAGCCTGGGGAGACCAGATATAGTGAATGCAGGGTCCGGGGAGACTAGATATAGAGAATGCAGAGCCAGGGGAGACCAGATATAGTGAATGCAGAGCCTGGGGAGACCAGATATAGAGAATGCAGAGCCAGGGGAGACAGATATAGAGAATTCAGAGCCAGGGGAGACCGGATATAGAGAATGCAGAGCCAGGGGAGACCAGATATAGTGAATGCAGCAGCAGAGGGGACACAGACCTGTCATCTGCTTGCTCAGTGGGGATCAGCGGAGAGATCCCCTGCTGAGCAAGCGGATCCACTAAACGGGTCCATCCCGCGTGAAAGGACCCTAAGGGTTAGAACCGCTGTCAGTTTTTTTTGCCATCTGTATCCCATTGGGGATATTTAATTACACTGCAGCCTATTAAAACAACATACACAACTCTTTAAATGGCCTCTGAATCAGAACTCCATCGAAAAAGTCTATCTAGTTCAGTATTAAAGTGAGGAATGGATAGAAAATCTGTCATGTATAGGACCAGAGGTGTATTTACCATAGAGCAAACAAGGCATTTGCCTAGGGTGGCATTTTTTAGGGGGGCAGCAATAAAGGACATGTGCGGCATGGGGACCAGGTGGATCCGAGAGGGGCTGCTTGATGGTGTATGCAGAGCCCGACTGTCGATCTTGGGGATGTCCAGAGCCGTGAAGGTGAGTGTCTTTTTCTGGGGATGGGGCAGGGGTGTTGTTGGTCACTGTCAGGCTCTCTCGGTGGGAGGAAGGGGGGGTCTGGTTTTGGTCGGTGCCAGGCTCTCTCCGCTGGGGAGGGGGGGGGGTGTCCGATTTATGTGTTGCCTAGGGCAGCATAAAACCTAAATACACCACTGTATAGGACACACAGAGAACATCTCCTCTTTGAAACATTCACTTTCAAGATTTGTCCTAATGTGTCTTATTCACTTGCTGTCCAAAATGTTTCAGTTGTCACCAGAACAGGAATAGGGGGGAAATCTCCTAATGGGGACACTTGTTTTAGTGACAATTGTCAATTAGGATTTCAGCCCACTTTCAGATATTTCCTTTATTTCCCGTCATTTTCCTGGAACACAAAGGAAGGGAAAATTTCCCCGAAGTGGACACAAACACTAATAAAAAAAAAATGTTTCTAACCCTTGCACGCTCTTTGTAAAACTAGAAAAACAAGTTTTGCCTGAAATTCCACTTTTATTCAGTACACTATTTGATGAGAAAATACCAAATATTGCCAGTAGAGGGCTTCCTAGTACTAGAAATTGCAGGCGCTCCCCATTATGTGTTGTTGAATACCTTGTTTGTGTAATGGTGGCCATACACACTTCAATAAATGATCGATTTATGATAGCCTCCCCATAGGAATAATCGATTTATAGTTGACAATTCATGTGATCGATGACACGCATGGGGAAGTGGATTTTGATAGTTGCAAAATGCAATTGTAAGTTGTTTTTTTTTTTTTGGGTCAAAAATTAGCTCTTTATTAAAAAAAGATAAGCATACATTCTATACAAAGGAGAAATACAAGTGATTCCATACCATGATGGATTCCTGACGACAGAAACAATTGTTTACATAGTGATCACGATCATGGAGCAACACTATACATAAAAATAAACAGGATATATTTTATGCATCTTCGGATTCATCCAAATCGGATTCTATCCCAAATCTTATTGTATTTAGAAAGACATCTTCTTTGTGTGTATATAACTTTTTGTAGGGTAAGGTACAGGGGCGGACTGACAACTCATGGGGCCCCCGGGCAATAGGGGATCATGGGGCCCCTGTGTCCTTGCCCAAACTCAAAAAAGCCTATGAAAAAGGTACCAGGGGCATCTCATGGGGCCCCCTACTGACCCCGGGCCCCTGGGGCAGTGCCCGAGTTTCCAAATAGTCAGTCCGCCCCTGGTAAAGTAAGATTAATGGCAGCGATCTATTGCTGAATTGTCGGAGGCAAAGCCCTAAGCCAAACCCTTATTAATTGTATCTCTGGTTTCGCCACACAATCCCATAATCCGATCCTTCGAAATACAATTGAATTCTTGAACAAAGCGACTCAGTGCTGCCAATCAGTGCAAAACGATCGATAACCATCTGCCCTGGCCGATCAAGTTTGTCCTCTATCGTTGTTTCAGATCATTTTGTAATATTCTGTGACCCTAATGCAGGCCATACATGGTTCGAATTCCGGCGATTTTTCGTCTGAAATTCAAAAACGTCATTCGCTCGGTAATCCGATGGTGCCATCAATGATTTCAAAAATCGGCCGACCAAGTCATAAAGTTCACCCAATATAACAGGCGAAACTTCTGTTCCTTCCAGGTCATGGCTCGCGCGCATATTCTTTTCGGAAAAATGATAGTAAGATTTGACCATCATTGAGTCGAAAATCGGTCGTTTTTCACACATTTTCCAACATGCCCGATCACTGAAAAGGGGAGGAACCACGAAAATCGGCCTGTGCCATTGACCCACTAACAGAGCGAGAATCGGCCGATTATTCTTAGGTCCAATTTTTGGACGGAAAATCAGTCGAATTTCGACCCATGTCAAACTAAACACAACTTTGAAATCATGCTACTTCACTTGAAATACCGCGATTTCAAAGCTGCAGATCAGTGCGATTTGTATCTCCGATTTCATTATGACTTGCAACTTCATTTAACCACTTGCCCTCCAGAGCATTTACCCCCTTCCTGACCAGGCCATTTTTTGCGTTACGGCGCTGCATTACTTTATAATGAAAAACTTTTTATTTGCTATGTTACTTTAACTGACAATTGCGCGGTCATGCAACGCTGCACCCAAATGAAGTTTATGTCCTTTTTTTCCCAAAATAGAGCTTTCTTTCAGTGGTATTTGATCGCTTGTGCGTTTTTTATTTTCTGTGCTATTAAAAAAAAGACCGATAATTTTGAGAAAAAGCAATATTTTTGACTTTTTGCTATTAAACATGTCCAGTAAAAAAATTAAAAAAAATCAAATTTCATCATAAATTTAGGCCAAAATGTATTCTGCTCATTGTCTTTGCTAAACAAAAATACCAATACATGTAAATTAATTGGTTTACATGAAAGTTATAGTTTCTACAAATGGCGGTATATATACTGGAATTTTAATTTTTACTAGTAATGGCGGCATCAGCGACTTATAGCAGGACTGCGGCGGGCATTCTGACACTGGGGGGTAATTGACTAGGTGTTATTGACATCCCCAGTGATCAGTGTTATAAAAAAAAACACTTACACTGTACTAATGGCACTGGGCAGGAAGGGGTTAAAATGAGGGGCGATCAAAGGGTTAACTGTGTGCTGGGTGTGTTTTACTATGGGGGCGGGGGATGTGTGCTGCACTTTAAGCACACTGCTTTGGATGGCTGTGCTGTGCACAACCATGCAAAGCAGTGTGCCTGAGCTGACAGGGAGAACTGTATTGTTTACAAACATTTCTCCTCCCCGTCGGAGATCCTCGGCAATCACGGGCGCCATCGAGTAATCACCGGCCAGGATCCGGTGACTGACAGCCACGGCCGCAAATGGCGGCGTGGATAGGGCACGCTTATGCCTTGTGTGCGTCCCCTACCCGGAGATGCAAAATCAGGTATATATACGTGATTTTGCGCACCCGTGCTGCCCTGTAGCAGTATTTCTGCTATAGGGTGGACGGGAAGTGGTTAACAGAAGTATATGTATACATAGTGAAGCGCTGATAATATTTATGAAATAAACATATAATATTAGATGAACAGTGCTCTACTACTCAAATAATAAATAATATGAATATGATAATGATATTAGTGACAAACCAATATGTCAACACACTGTGTTCCCATATGGATCCAATAAAGTGCAAATCTTGTGATAACCACAGAATTCACTTGTGGTCAAACTCCGTGATAACAATTCCCACCTTATTAAATCCTTTTCAGGATAAACAGGGTGATTTAACAATCGTGGTCCCTTATACAAAGAGAAAATATATAATAGTGTTTGGTGCCTTATAAACACAAATTAAACGTATGAATAATGTTCAGTGCCTTCTTAAAGAAATAAATCAAAAAATACTAAAAAATGCCTGATAATTAACCATACATAAATAAATAGAACAAATTCTCCCAAAAAAGTCCAATAAACATATATTCGTGATTTTTCAAAAGACAAAAGCAAAAAATCATGCAGGTGATGAAGTGATCTGGTGATCTTCACTCTGGTGCCAAATCCTCAAAGCAGCAGAAATACCCGCTCACCTCCAAGCCTTGACCCTAGGGGCCAACACGCTTTTAGGATCACCCCAACGATCCTTAATTGTACTTTCTCACCACAGGGAAAGATGTCATTCCCTCCCTCCTGGATTGTAAGCTCCAAGGAGCAGGGTCCTCGAACCCCTCGTGTATCACATTGTATTGTTATCGTACTGTCGCATGTATTGTCTCCCTTTGTAATGTACAGCGCTGGGTGTGGCCTTACGCGCGTCACACTGCGGTTTTAGATCGGCCGGTCCTTTGGTCACGAGTTTGGTGAGAAGGTCTGGGGTCTGACGCCACGGGCATGACGTATTATTGTTGGTCGCGGTCGTGCGATTGTCGCATGTTGGTGGCGGCGATCGTGTGATCGTGACAGAGGGTGATTGGAACAGCGAAGGGGTGATTACTGGAACCGATCCCCTGTATGGCTCTTTCTGCAGCAGCTGAAAGACAGCTTCTTCTCCTCCCCCTCCAGTGGGCTTTCAGCTGCTACAGAAAGAGCCCTACAGGGGATTAGTTCCAGTACTTGCCTCTCCGCCATGCCCATCACCCTCCCTGTGCACCATACATTTACCCCTGTTTCCCAGGACCCCCTGTGTGCCCCCACCCCCACAGTGCTGTCGGCTTCCCTCCTTTCCTTTCCACCGGCAGCTGCAGGCACTAGGACAATAGGATCCTTCAGGATGGAGAGTGGGGGAAGGTTCCATTTACCAGCCCCTTCCTTTCCTGAATGAATACAGTGAGTAATCAGTACCGTTCACTTGTTGTGTTCATTCATAAATGAAGCATAGTAAACTGTGTGTGTGTGGGGGGGGGGGGGCGCTGTCAGGTTGGCTGTATGGGGCCCCGTGGTTTCCAGCAGCCCTGGAAAGAGGTCCTAATGATAGATGAGCTTGATCGTGTTTAGATGCTCTTCTGAACCCACGTGGCCCAACCTGCCAGGAAGATGTCACTCATAATGGAGCAATCATCTGCAGCAGGGACATTCCCCTGTAACCTCATGTATACTTGCCCCTTGTATAGGGGAGGCTGTAGGCTAGGGAATGCCCCAACCCCAGATTATTGGCCTACTACAGGTGACAGTTTCCTGGTGGGTTCAGCCATGTGGGTTCAGATGACCATCCGACCACTCTGGAGCTCGTATCTACCAGGGATGAGCTGAGGTGGGTTTGGACACGGGTTCAAACCCATCAGAGCTATCCCGCCAGGAAGATGTCACTGCAAATAACCAATAGTAATGGTTGGAAGCATTCCCCACCCTGCAGCGTCACGTATACAAGGTGCATGTAAACATGGGACTGCAGGGCAAGGAATACATCTTCCGCTTATGATTGGTTGCTCACATTGACAGATGTCTGTCGGGTAGATCAGACCAGTTTGGACTCTCTAGTTCCTCCATTTATCAATAGGTCTAGTAAGCACTAGATTTGTAGGTATAGTATGGTTTTGTGAGGGACCTTGCAGTCAGCACCCTTGATGGCTTTACCATCGCTCATTAGACTACTTTCTGCAGAAGCTGTCAGCTCTACAGATCTGCCAGGCGCAGCTCACAAATAAAAATAACCAACATATAGCCTTGTTTACAACACATTCCAGGCCAAGGCCATATTTGAGCTTCTTCCTGGTTGGCAGTGCAGTCCGAGATACCTACCACTAGGGGTCACTGCAGGATCATGTATTGCCCCACCATCCTTCTCTTCTACAAGAAAGGGGCTTTGAAGCCATCAAGCATTCAGCCTCTAAGCATCACAAACAAAAACCGGCACAACCTACCCACAGATATCACTCTGAAGAAATGTACAATGTTTATTACAGGTACTTATATAATGCTGTCAATTTATGCAGTGATTTTTATATATATATTCTACAATCACATCAGTCCCTAACCCTCAAGGGGTGTACAATCTAAGGTCCCTAATTCACATTCATACATATACTAGGGATAATTTACCTAAGAGCATGTCTTTGGAGTGTGGGAGGAAACCAGAGTATCCAGAGGAAACCCACACAACTCTAGGCAGGTACTGTTGTGGTTGGGATTTGAACCAACAATGTTAGTAATGCCAGGTGGAAGTGCTAACCATTTAGCCACCGTGCTGCCCAGATAGAAAAAATCAAATGAGCTTTGTATAAAAGAATGTTTGTAGGGAGAATCTTTTTCACATCGGTAGTGTACGGCTGGAATTTTTTTGTCTATTTTTTCTTCATCAATTCTTTGCTTGTTCACTTTCCCATCTGAAAATGAACTGAACGGTTGTATGTAATATCCACATCCTGCACCTGGAAGCACCTATACTACATTATTCATGCCGCCACTGCTGCATGTCCCTCGGAAGATGCACAATGTATCAGATCCATGGATGCATGAAGACAGTTGGCCCCTTCTTGAATACCTCCTATGGGCCGGTTCACACCTGAATCACACAAGAATACGGTCCGCATTTCTGTGCAATTTTGCAGCCTGTTCATTTGAATGGGCTGAAATGGCACCAAAATGCAGAAAACGTAGTGCATGTATTACTTTTCAGAAGTACACCACACCAAACTGCATGCTGATGCTGTATCATGCGATCTAGTGCATGCAAACGCATATTCCTGTGTGATTCCTGTGCAACTCAGTGTGGAGCAATTTTGCAGCCTGTTCATTTGAATGGTCTGAAAATAGCACCGGAATGCAGAAAACATAGTGCATGCATTACTTTTCAAAAGTACAACGCACCAAATCGCATGCTACTGCTGTGTCATACAATCTGGTGCATGAAAACGCATATTCCTGTGTGATTCCTATGCAATTCAGCGTGGGGCAGTTGTGCAGCCTGTTCATTTGAATAGGCTGAAAACGGCACCAGAATGCAGAAAACATAGTGCATGCCAGGGGCGGACTGACCATTTGGAAACTCGGGCACTGCCCAAGGCTCGGGGTCAGTAGGGGGCCCCATGAGATGCCCCTGGTACCTTTTTCATAGGCTTTTTTGAGTTTGGGCAAGGACACAGGGGCCCCATGAGTTGTCAGTCCGCCCCTGGTGCATGCATTACTTTTCAGAAGTATTGCATCAAATCACATGCTACTGCTGTATCATGCGATCTGGTGCATGCAAACACATATATAGAACACCTCCTATGGGCCGGTTCACACCTGAATCACACAAGAATACGGTCTGCATTTCTGTGCAATTGTGCAGCCTTTGGGCTCTACTATCACCTCTACGCCGATGACAAGCAAATTTACCTCTCCAACCCTTCAGTCTCCGCCCGTATCACCCACCTGCTGAACGACATATCAGACTGGATGTCGCTCCATTTCCTCAAATTGAACCTTTCCAAAACCGAGCTCCTAATCTTCCCCCCAGCCCGTGCCCCCCCCCCCCCCACCCTCTCCATCACGACCAACAATGCCACCATCAGTCCCACCCCGCAAGCCAAAGTCCTAGGTGTCACTCTAGACTCAAACCTGTCCTTTCAACCCCATATCCAATCTCTGGCAAACTCATGCAGGCTCCACCTCCGCAACATCTCCAAGATATGTTCGTTCCTCACCCCAGACACTACTAAACAACTTGTTCACTCCCTTATTATTTCACGTTTGGACTACTGCAACTCCCTCCTCACCGGCCTACCTCACCACAGGCTATCCCCGCTTCAGTCTATCCTGAACTCAGCGGCCAGACTCATCCACCTTACCAACCGCTCCGCTTCTGCCACCCCCCTCTGCCAATCCCTTCACTGGCTCCCGATTGCCCAACGCATTAAATTCAAAATACTAACACTGACATACAAAGCCATTCACAACACTGCCCCAAACTACCTCACCGACCTGATACCCAAATACCACCCTACCTGTGTTCTTCGCTCCTCACAAGACCTCCTACTTTCTAGCTCCCTGGTCTCCTCCTCCCAAGCCCCACTGCAGGACTTCTCCAGGACTTCCCCCGTCCTCTGGAACTCACTACCCCAATCCATCAGACTGTCACCTACCCTCCTCACCTTTAGGCGCACCCTGAAAACCCATCTCTTCAGGCAAGCCTACCCCACCCTCACCTAACTGCCGATCTCCTCCACTCCTCCCACCACTCCATCCCCCACAGCCACTTCCTCCTGTACCACTACCCCCTCCCTCCTAGATTGTAAGCTCGAAAGAGCAGGGCCCTCGAACCCCTCGTGTATTGTATTGTTACTGTATTGTCTCATGTTCTGTCCCCCACTATAATGTACAGCGCTGAGTAAACCTTTCTGGCGCTATATAAATACTGTAGAATAATTATAATGGGCTGAAAATGGCACCAAAATGCAGAAAACATAGTGCATGCATTACTTTTCAGAAGTAAACCGCACCGAATCGCATGGTACTGCTGTATCATGTGATCTGGTGCATGCAAACGCATATTTCTGTGTGATTCCTGTGTATTTCAGTGTGGCGCGATGTTGCAGACCCTTCAGTTAAAAGGGCTGCAGATGGCACTGGGGTGCAGAAAATGTAGAGCATGCACTACTCTTCACAAACGTACTGCACCAAATCACATGGTATTGCAAAACCATATGGTCTGGTGCATGCAAACGCACTGCAAACAATGTATTGGCACCCACAACAGAATGCAAAGGCAGTGCGTTTTGAATACATTGGCGTGGAAAACATAGACAGAACACACTGCACTGCTTTCTGGTGTAAACAGGCCTTTAGTGCTGGTTCACACTGATTTACAGCGAATTCTGTGCATTTCCCGCACCGCATCACAACCTCACTGTGAGCCGCTGCAGGAGTTAGCGACACCCCAAAAATGGTTAGCAAAATGCAGTGCAATTGGCTGAATTGGATCACATGGATGTTCACACCCACGTGATCTGATTCCAGTGTGGAAAAAAAGAGGTGCCTGCACGTTTCGTGTGGGTGCGGTGCAAAATTAATGACTCAAATCGCACTGCAAAATATTGCAGGTAATTTGAAAAGGAATGTGGTGCGATTCCTGTCCAAATCACATGCAGTTTCCCCGCACCGCAATAGTGTGAACCGGGACCTAGGGTTTGTTCACAGTATATCTAACGAGCAGAGATCGATGTAGACTCAGCACAAGGCCCCGCCCCCAGCTCTCTCCTCATTGGCTCACTGGCTGTGATTGACATTAACAGACATGCCAAAATATGCATTGTAAAAATGCATGACGCGCCACGGCCTCAGGTGATACACAGAGATGACCCAAATCCTCCTACATAAGTTGTACCTATTTGTCTACATTCATCTGTCCCCCTACATCCATTGAAAGTGCAGAATTCATACAGGATCTATTAGCTCGGAAAAGCAGTGATGAGCTCTGAATGCTGATTGGAGGGAAGGGACACCCCCCCCCTTCACACAGCACACAGGACGCTGTCAATCACAGGCCCTTTTTCTCTTGGTGTCATAAAAATTCATCAGAATTGACTCTTGCTTATAGCAGAGGACTTAAAGAGGTTGTAAACCCTTACATACAGAGATTAAACAAATCTTCCTACATAAGTTGTACCTGTCTATCTGCAGTATTCTCTTCTCTACATCTGATCAAAGTGCTGAATTGTTCAAAGCTTTTCTGAGAGTTCAGAAAAAAGGTCGAGGAGGGCTGAAATTACACTTTGCAAAACTCAGTGAGGAGAGCTCTGAGAGCTGATTGGAGGGAAGAGATACACCCCCATTTACACATTGTGCTCTCAGTGAGGAGAGCTCTGAGAGCTGATTGGAGGGAAGAGATACACCCCCATTTACACATCTCACAAGAACAGAGCAGAAGCTATCAGTCTGCTGGAGGTCCTTCCTATGTCACCATTTTTCTCTTGGTGTCAGGAAAACTTGTCAGAAGTGATTCATGTTGATAGCAGAGGAATGAAGCAGCAGACAGAAATGACACTTAGTGCTCTAAATTGAGACAAGTACACACTATATAGGGATATGTTTTGTTCATATTTCTTGTCTGAGATTTACAACCCCTTTAAGCAAGCCATAGTTTAGCAGGGACAGGCCGAATTTCAATCTATGCATGGCCACTTCTGCTCAATCTAATGATCGACTTCTGTTGCACACCCACATGGAAGAAAAATATATTTCCAATATATTTAGAAAAAATTTTTATATGTGACATATATTTACAATATATTGGCCTACACTAATATATTTTAACATGTATTCTAAAAAATTTTAATTTAAATATATTTTCTAAAGGCATTTATTTAAAAATATATTTTTTTAAAATAGTAATTTTAACATATATTTTTTACATATATTTGTAAATGCATTCCAGAAATGTAGATTAAATGTATTTTCAAACACATATATTTAAAAATGTATTTTTAGAAATATTTTTCATATTTTTTTAATATATAAAAACGCATAAAGTATATATATTTCTATTGAAATATATTTTTGAAATATATTGAATGTGGCCAAAATTGTAGTATTTCAAATTTATGTCAATATATTTGGGAAGAATATTTTAAAAATATATTTAAAATATATTTTTCTTCCATGTGGGCAGGCTTGTTGGAAAAATGTTCTCGAATGTCTATCCTATTGGCTGCAGCCACTAATCAGTGTATTCTTACAGGAGAGTCCCCACTCTCAGATTACAATGTCTCAGCAGGAAGGACTTCTCTGTCCATCTCGATTGTGTGGATGGAGGAATCCATTTGTTTTTTTTTTAATTTAGCCAGATGGCTGTACAAAAAAAAAAAAGAATCCTCTACAGCCATCTTTAGTGCGTCAAGTGTGCCAATGATGTCTAATCTTGTTTGGTTGGATTCACACTATTAATAATAATAGTAATGCGCACTCCAAATGGCACCCCAGCACACGTTGGCACCACTACACACGCATTGTGGTGCGCTGCATTTCTAAAAATGGTAAATGCACATGTGCAGTCTGGTGCTTCGGCTGCTCCTTAAAAAGGAGCTCCACCAAAAAGGGGAAGTTCTGCTTTAAGGACTGCTCCCCCGCTCCCCATTAAGGATTAAGGACATCTTTGGGGAGCGGGTACCCGAATTTGACAGGTACCCACTCCCACTTCCGGAAGGTGTCCTCCCTGTAGTCTTTTGGGACACGTGACAGGTCCCAGAAGACTACAGGACCATTCATGAAGCGCAGCGCTACTCGCACATGCGCAGTGGGTACCCGGCTGTGAAGCCGCAAGCTATCACAGCCGGGTGCCCACACTGAAGATGCCGGCCTCCTGGAATCCAGGACGGCTGGTGAAACAGGCTGCGGGGGACACACCACGGGACTGAGGGACAGGTAGTTGGCTGTTTTTTTAAAGTCAGCAGCTACAGTTTTTGTAGCTGATGACTTTTATTTTTTGATAGGTTGAGTGGAACTCCGCTTTAATTTTTGAATAGGCTGCATTAATGCAACGTACTTTATTGTGCGACATAACATGCGTGAGTTTCCACAATGTACAAGAGCACAAGGGTGAGAATGTTCTTAATGATGGTTTTCTTTTTGCTTTTTTGAATAGAATAAGTGTCTCATAGGCCTGGAGATTCTGAACCCACTGTGCAGCCTGCATGTTTGATGGTGGTGTCTTCCGGGAGCACACCAGTGCAGGCTACAGCTGACTTGGTTCATAGCACTAGAAACAAGAATCTGGGAAAGCATGGAATGCTGGCTGCAGTGCAAGGGTATGTAGAAGCACTTAAGGTGTTAGAATTACAGGTAGATAGGAGTGCAGAGGTATTTTGCAGCACTGGAATGTTGGGCTTACAGAAAGGCAGGGGTACTTGCAGAAGTCACTTGCAACACAGGGATGCTGGACTTAACTGGAACACAGTTGTAGGCAGCTGCAGTCTATTTTCTCCACTGTAGGTGGCACTCATCAGGAGCTGCAGCTGGAGGGAAACTCAAGGAAAACTTAGTTTCTCTACGGTTTCCTTGGCTCCATGGAACAGCGTTCCAGTGAGCTATGCTGCATCTGGATGACCCTGGTGGCCATCTTGGGGCACACAGAATTCTTTGAAGTCCCTGTCCGAAGGTTTTGCTGTGCTTTTGCGAAGTGGCTAGTGTATGGAGAGCATACCCATCTGTCAGAGCCAACACTAGCAGCAGGGAGGGGTTCTATAGGAGTAGGGAAAGCTCCGGGACTATGTATGTATTTCAGAAAGCTTCCTTTTGGGTTGGACTGGGCAGACTGCATTCCATCCCCCTTGGCTAGCACTGTCTTTAGTTCAGGCCTACTACTGCTGACTTTCTGCTGCTTTGACTGTAAGGTCCTAGTCGGGTGAGTTCCCTACCAGGTTGTTGTACTGGCAAGTTCCTAAATACATCGGTTACTGCACTACGGGCCTCCGTGTGTTTACTGCCACTGCACCACACTGCAGCTAGCCAACATTTGGCAGCAGTCTGGGAGGAGGAGCAGGGACCTTTATGGCGCCGTTGGGAGCGGCCTTGGTACCTAAGTTCAATGGGTTCAACATTTCCATCAGATTGGGAGAAGAGGCTAGAGAGTACCACCCAGACGGGACCAGGTTCCCGCCTGACTGATTGCGGAGCTGGCCATCAACTCTTGGAGGATGTTGCCTGTAGATGGAGCTGCCGGAGGATGCCCTGTCAGGCCTGGAACAGATTGCAGTGCCCCTGAAGGGTTTGTTTAGGGAAAACCTGACTGTCAGGGAATGGGAATATCGCTGCGGCGATCGAATCCGCACATGTGTAGAGTCCTGACAAAACGTACAGACAGGCGGACACTAGGACCCAGGCGCGCCTGTCACCAATGACGGCGCCAGGCAAGCGTTAGGACCCAGGAGCGCCTGTCAGGAGTCAGGCAGGATATTTAAACCCAGCTCTTGCAATGCTCAAGTGCCGTATGGTCTTTCCTGTGTTCCTGTGAGTTTACTTTGCTGCTGACCCTGCCTGATCCTGATCTGCTGACTTCTCCAGCTCTGACCCCTGGCTTGCCAGACCATTCTCCAGCCTGCTCCTGCACTTTTGATCTCCTGTTGCCAAACCCGGACCGTGACCCATTTATTCTTCTGCCTGCTGTTTTGTACCGACCTGCTCCGCTGTTACCGACCTGGCCTGTCTGACCTCGCGTACTCTACCTCCTCACATCAGACTCTCACCTGCTGCGTACCACCGACAGGTGCCTCTACCACAGCTGGTTGCACCCAGGGGTCGCGACCTGGTCTCGGCTTGCTCCAAGTCCATCCCCACCATCAGGGGCTCTGGTGAACAAGCAGGTCGGAACTTAGATTCCGCACCCTGGGGAATTCTGGTCTGTGGAACGCTAGAGGCTACCACCGGCTGGTCCCTAACACTGACATTCCCCAAGCTGAGGCAGAGGTTCTTCATTCGCAGACAGCAAGAAAATAAAAGCCTCACCCATTTTAAGGCAGCCCTCCAGAACCTGTGAAAGTGCCTCTAAAAGAAGAAAGGAATGGGTGTGATACAAGAACTACCATCATCCCTAGAAGATACAGTGGAGAAGCCCTCTTATTGGTGGGATTTTTAAGGCACACATTAGACCAAAAAGTTTCCTAACAAATAAAAATTTAAAAGAGAACCGTATTTTATTTGTACAATCTTATAAAAGACATGTAATTACAAAGTATGGCGGTATCACCAGACTTGATTTCACAATGAATAGGCAAAGATGAGTCATACGTGTATTTGTATTGACGCATTTTGAGACCAATCATTATCTCTTCTTCAGAAGTGCTCATAAAACATGATTAATGACCCCATTCAGGGGCGGAGAGTATAGAAAAAAACGCCAATTGGTTAAAACCATTGATTAAGTGAATGTAGCCAGTGATTCCATAATCCTCTCATGGCAGAAGTGGAAAGAAGAGAGAAACAAGGAGAAACAACCGCCGCTTCTTCGTATCCTGGAGGGGCCCCGTAACAGCCACCAAGGGGAGTAAAAGTAAATGGATGATGACATGTTGACACCTTGCCTCAGCAGACATGGCATATAATACCAGAAATATCTTTTCTTTATTGCATTTGAATGCCAAGTCATCATTCATTTACTTCAAGCGCTCCTTGCCACTTTTGCACCCCCATACCATCTGTAATAATATTGGTGATCAGACAGCTTTTTTGGTCATCCCTTAATGGCTGTGGCGGGGCCCCTCCAGAAGACGACGGACCCCCTGAATGGGGCCATTCATCATGTTTTTGAGCACTTCTGAAGAAGAGATTATGATTGGTCTTGAAACGCGTCAAGTGCAAATACACGCATGACTCATCTTTTCCTATTCATTGTAAAATCACATCTGGTGATACCGCCATACTTTGTAATTATATGTTGTTTATAAGATTGTACAAATAAAATACGGTTCTCTTTTAAATTGTTATTTGTTAGAACATGTTTTGGTCTAATGTGTGCCTTAAAGATCCCACCAATAAGAGGGCTTCTCCACTGCCTCTAAAAGAAGGATGTGCATGGCTGTGCCGACATCGCCATCTTTAGATAAGCTGCTGTGGGACCAAGAGAAAACCGAGAACAAAGTGTTAAAAATTTCTTATAGGCACAACAGGAGGCAGACAGTTTAAAATCAAAAAGTTTATTAGAAACAATAAAGTATTACCTTAGTAAAAACAATACCCTCAAAGGGAAATATATGTTTCAAGATAGAATACCCAACTCACGAATGGGATAGGACTAACCTATATGTTCATATAGACACAATATTACTTGGTATAAGTAATACATTGCTTGAAAATTGGTGCCCAAATATTGCTCCAAATTCATGTTGTCAATTTTGCTTCTTCGAGACAAGTTGGGTAGTACATTGCATGAAATACAACAAAAAAACCTGTTAGATAATATTCACAATATTACAACAACAACACAACAATGAGTAAGACAAAAAGTTATATTTAGTCACAATTCTGAACTGGATGTTTACATAGTGTGAAACAGTATTACATGGTGGACCGCTTGCCAAACAAGTCTTGGGGGCAGACACAGGAGCCAAAAGGAGGGCGACAAGTCAGTAGAAGCTCATGGGACTAGTAGCGACTGAAGTAACACCAACCTGACCCCCTAAGGGTCTCGAATGTGATAAAAAAAAACAAACCTAATCTAATAAGGATCCCAGCTCAACCTGTTGTGCTATGCACTCCAACTCAAAATGTATTAAGCACTCATCAAACAGGGTGTAAGATAAATTGCCCCCAGGAGAAAATGATACTAGTTCCCTCGGCACTAATGGAAGAACTCATATATGTCCAAAAACACCACTGATAATACAACTGTATGCCTTCAAGATGTATATATAGTGGACCACACCTATCGAATATAAATGTATAGATACAGTCACCAAAAGGGATATGTTGACTAGAACCCTCCACCCCACAGGAGAGTATCCACAACACTATAGTCAACCAAACAGGATAAAAACTACCAGCACTTTAATAGTAGGAGGAAAATCCCATCATTCTAAAAGGAATCACTTATCATGGGCTGGAGGATTGTTGCCTGGGAAGAAGAAAGAATAGTTCAAACAAATACAGATACTGTGGAGCCAGGATTGCCCGTGCTGCTGTGTGCTGAGGCTGCTAATACTCGGGGCTCAGGAGGAGTACCCAATGCTACCCTGCCTAATACTGTGGGGCCAGGATTGCCCGTGCTGCTGTGTGCTGGAAATACCTGATGTGTGGATCCTCTGCTGTGTGCTGAGAAGTATCGCTACCTGCTGTCGGCTGCTGCAAGCCAGGAAAAACCCCTGCCAGAACTGTGAGTGTCATTTGCCCCTGTTTTCCCCCTGTACGGACTGTCCGTGAACTTTCCCCCCTTACTCTTCCCTGCCTGGATTACAATTACCTTGGCCCTTCCCTGCTCTTCCCCTGCTCCAGAGACTTGGACGCAACCCTCAGACCCAAATTAAGTGATTGTCATAATTCAGTAAAGCTTTGAGCGTTCGTCATCTTCTCTGTGTGTGTTCTGTCCTGCCTAGGCTCTGTCACAGGATCCCTACAAGTTTAATACCACAACTGGTTAACAACCAACAGTGATATCTATATTACTGTGACAATATATTCTCCTTTTGGAAGAATCTTGTTTTTTAATTTGGTAACTTAAATTGCCTGATATTGTACTCTTGATGTAGTTCATGATGACTCAAAAACTTGCAAACTAGTTGGTTGTTGTTGTTGTTTGAGCAAGATCAATTCTTATTGATAAATAACAATGGGTCATAACTCTTAATGTGTAAAATTGAAATTAAAGCCATTTTTGCCAAAATCTTCATTTTGATTGTTTGGTGCAATTTATTAAATATATTAAATAAGTATCAATAGTGCTAGTTATTGCTAAGTTTGTATACCACCCCATAGCAGTAAGGGACAGATTGTTTTTAAATTACATGTCATTTCTTTTTTTTAATGTTATTTACCTTTTAATTTAACTTTTACCTTACAGGTAAAACTGTTACAATGTTGATGTGGGCACTGTGTCCCTGGGTTGACCTGCTAGGTGGATGGGTCCAAGAGGAAGGGGTTAGCAGTGCTGGTCATGTTTTCCTGCCAAAATCCTGAGGTGCACCACCCCTGTAGGTCATCCTATATATATAGGGGCTCTTCAGTGCCCCAGGAGAGGAAACACTGCCATAATGTAAGCTGTTATGCTGCAGGACTGAGCCCCAGGTGGGGGCAAGTCAAGGTTCCCTGAGGGGCTGGAAACTTGAGAACTCTTGGATACCTTTTATTATTATTATTATTATACAGTATTTATAAAGCGCCAATAGTTCGCTCAGCGCTGTACATTACAAAGGGGGACAGAACATGTGACAGAACAATACCAATACAATGCAAAACATGAGGGGATCGAGGGCCCTGCTCTTTCCAGCTTACAATCTAGGAGGGAGAGGATAGTGGTACAGGAGGAGATAGCTGTGGGGGATGGAGTGGTAGGAAGAGTGGAGGAGTTCGGCAAGTTAGCCGGGGGTGGGTAGGCTTCCTTGAAGAGATGGGTTTTCAGGGTGCGCCTAAAGGAGAGGAGAGTAGGTGATAATCTGATGGGTTGGGGCAGGGAGTTCCAGAGGATGGATGACACCCTGGAGAAGTCCTGGAGGTGGGCATGAGAGGAGGAGACCAGGGAACTAGAGAGAAGGAGGTCTTGTGAGGAGCGGAGTGTGCGTGCTGGGCGGTAATTGGATGTTAGGTCAGTGATGTAGTTCGGGGCAGTATGGTGGACAGCTTTGTACATCAGTGTTAGGATTTTGAATTTGATCCGTTGCGGAATCGGAAGCCAGTGGAGGGATTGGCAGAGGGGGGTGGCGGAGACGGAGCGGTTGGAAAGGTGAATGAGTCTGGCAGCTGTATTCAGGATCAACATACTGCCAAAATACTGGCTCTAAGGACTCTTGTTACCTCTTGTGGATTATTTGCCTTGATGAACTTTTGCCTTTAAAGTGGAACTTCACACTCTAAATCAACATTGTCTACTTTTAATCCTTATGCTGCTAGGATTAGTAAATTACTTGTTTTAAATGGGTTTTTTTTTTTACATTTTTTCAGTTAGTTCCTGGTTTCCATGCCTAGGCAAATTATGTCAAACATCCCAAGAGTCTTCAGGAGGGAAGGAGGGGCTATCTCAGCTAAGGCAGATGGATTGCAGATTCCAGGAAGTAAATTAATTTGCCCTTCCTTAAGATGGCCACAGTCAGAAATGCTAGAGGGGTGTTATTCAAAGTGATTTCTCAGCAAAATAAAGCATGGATACATGGATGGATGGGGGAGTTTGCTTTGAATAACAAAAATGAGTTAAATAAT
Organism: Staurois parvus; assembly: GCF_062004578.1. Classification (NCBI taxonomy): domain Eukaryota; kingdom Metazoa; phylum Chordata; class Amphibia; order Anura; family Ranidae; genus Staurois; species Staurois parvus. The sequence continues at coordinate 25,502,609 of NW_028317814.1, forward strand.
GTTTTTGGTTTGTGCTGCATAGATGCAGTGTAGTTCCTCTTTAAGGACTTTGCTGATACTCAGTTATAATTACCCGTTGGGCACGTCTGTATAGGATTATGTGAGAAGCTGCTTTTCAAGAACTGTTCTTGTATGTTTGCATTTCTTCAGACTGTTGCTTTAAATGCCTGGTCTGAAGTCTCTATAAGTGGTGCATTGTATGGCGTATCTAAAGAACAAGGCTTGTAAAAAGGGGACTGTAAGTTAGAGGAGATATGGTACATTTTAGTCCATCATGTAGTTTGCAGTTTAGTATAGACTATATCACTGTTGCTGGGAATAACCGTATATGTATCATTGGTAAAAGCAGACAACCAGTCAGGAAATGGGTGCCTTGATGTAGGGTGATGGCTACTCTAGTAGTGAAGAGGTGTTGTGCTTGTCCCCTTCACTGGTGGCCTGTTCACCACATATTGAAATTTGTAAAATTCTTTATTTATTTAAAGCAGTAATAAAGTTCTAGAATAGAAAAAAAACATGTGGGTTCCCCGAGGGTTTAAGCTATAATGTGCTAGTATGCACCATATGCAAACATACTATAATAAACTTACCTTAAAACAAAGCCCTCCAGCAGTACTCTTATCACCTCTGCCAGTGCTTCCATCTTTACCCAGCCTTCCTACTGCCAACAATATCTGATCAAGAATGAAATAATAGGAAACTGAAACAAAATATCTAATGTGCAGCTTCTGTTTAGGCAACTAAGGTCGGCCATACATGGGTTGAAAATCGACCGATTTAAGAATAATCGGCCGATTTTTGCTCTGTTAGTGGGTCAATGGCACCGGCCGATTTTCGTGGTTCCTCCCCTTTTCGGTGATCGGGCATGTTGAAAAATTTGTGAAAAACGACCGATTTTCGACTCAATGATGGTCAAATCGTACGATAATTTTTCCGAAAAGAATATGCGCATGAGCCGTGACCTGGAAGGAACAGAAGTTTCGCCTGTTATATGGGGTGAACTTTATGACTTGGTCGGCCGATATTCAAAATCAATGATGGTACCATTGGATTACCGAGCGAACAACGTTTCCAACTTTTGGACAAAAAATCGTTCAGAATTCGAACCATGTATGGCCTGCATAGGGGTCTTATGTTTTGAAAACGGGCTTACAAAAACATTCCTTGTTGTCCAATGCAACCAAACTAAATCCTGTTTTAGGACTGTGTCAACTGGGTTTTGTTCTTGTTGGATGTGTGTTGCATTCGCAATCATGTCTATGGAAATGCAAACATGCTTGAAGTAGGTCGGTTGCAGGTCAGGAGTGGTTCAGTTGCAGGTCAAGTTCACTTGTCCCTGAAATCTGCAGTTTTCATTATAAGAATGCTTTGTGATCCTTTCAAGATCCTTGTTTAGGCTTTTCCTGGTGTAGGATGACAACACTCTGTCCCTATCTCCAAATTGTGCTTTTGTGTTGTCACCCTGACATGGGAGATGCTACCTACAGTTTATACAGCGTTGACAGCAGCCACATTTAGTAATGAAAATAGTTCATGTGGGCCAGCTTGGCCCACATGAACTATTTAAAGTGAGACAAAACCTGGAGTTAGGCTTTAGGATTCTTTTGCTAAAGCCGAGGTGGAAGCTATTACCTGGCAGCTCTTCTTATTCCCAGGTATGGCCTCTGATGACGCCATGAAAGTAATATAGAAATCAGAGACTGCAGTGAAGGGGAATATATCTCTGAAGATTTAAAATCCAGACAGACTCCTGTCAAACTAGAAATGCTTGGCTCCTCAGGAATTATATGCTAAAGGATCTTTTTTTTTTTTTTACTAATTGCTTCCCTCATTAAACTGTACTAATGAATCCTTGTTAGACAACCAACCTTTAGGTTTTAAGTATTTGCAGATTTTCCTCAAAGACAGGAATACAAAGCTGACAGGGGATTTAGCATTTCCCTACTCAATTATTATTATTTCATTATTATTATTATTATTATTATTATTAATAATAATAATAATAATAATAAAAGCTGTTGAAATTCTTCTTGTCTGGTGAAACCGTTGTCACTGGGACTGTACATGAGGGAAATCTCTCTTTTAGAGCCCCAGATAAGAATAAAAACCAGGAAGGGGTTCTAATCCCTCCACACTCTCTAATGCAAAAAAAAAAAATGTTTTAGCTGGAAATATAATTTATTTATTATTCATTGTATATAAATATTTGTTATCAATGCAGTAATTATTTATTATTCATCATTTATAAACATTTGTTTTCAATACTTTAATTATTTAATAATTGTTCATTATATATAAAGATTTGATATCAGTATTTTAATAACTGAATAATTATTCATGATATATATGAAGATTTGTTATCAATATTTTACTGTATTTATTTTATTATTAGTCATTATATATAAATATTTGTTATATTATTATTATTATTTAATAATTATTCATTATATATAAAGATTTTATATCAATACTTTAATAACTGAATAATTATTCATGATATATAAAGATTTGTTATCAATATTTGACTGTATTTATTTTATTATTAGTCATTATATATAAATATTTGTTATATTATTATTATTTAATAATTATTCATTATACATAAAGATTTGATATCAATACTTTAATAACTGAATAATTATTCATGATATATAGAGATTTGTTATCAATATTTACTGTTTTTATTTTATTATTAGTCATTATATATAAATAGTTGTTATCAAATACTTTACTATAATTATGTATTATTCATCATTTATAAACATTTGTTATCAATACTTTAACTATTTAATAATTATTCATGATATATAAATATTTGATATCAATACTTTAATAATTGAATATAATTATTCATTATGTATAAATATTTAATATCAATACTTTACTGGAAATATTTAATTATTAGTCATTATTAATAAATATTTGTTATCAATACTTTACTGTAGTTATTTAATTATTATTCATTATATCTAAATATTTGTTAACAATACTTTACTATAATTATGTATTATTCATCATTTATAAAATTTGTTATCAATACTTTAACTATTTAATAATTATTCATGATATATAAATATTTGATATCAATACTTTAATAATTGAATATAATTATTCATTATGTATAAATATTTGATATCAATACTTTACTGAAAATATTTAATTATTAGTCATTATTTATAAATATTTGTTATCAATACTTTACTGTAGTTATTTAATTATTATTCATTATATCTAAATATTTGTTAACAATACTTTACTATAATTAATTATCATTCATTATTATACGGCTAAAAGATTACAGAGAGTATTGGTCAATATTTCATACTCTGAATGGTCGAGGGCTGTTTGTGGCGTACCCCAAGGTTCAGTGTTGGGACCCTGCTTTTTAATATATTAATAAACAATATTGGTGGATTGCGTCAAAAAAAGTCCTGGATTCTTTCCTAGAACACAGAACATAACTGGATATAACATTTATAGGTAAAGTTGATCCAGGGAATATCCGATTGCTCTCGGGGGATCAGGAAGGAATTTTTTCTCAGCAGGAGCAAATTGGATCATGCTTTGCTGGGTTTTTTTGCCTTCTTCTGGATCAACTGTGGGTATAGGATTGTAACTTTTTCTTTCTTTTTTTTTTTAAGGTTGAATTGGATGGACTTTTGTCTTTTTTCAGCCAGACTAACTATGTAACTATGTATGGGACAAACTGTTGGGCACAGTGTGGGTGACTTTTCTTTTGATCACGGATGCTCAGCATCATATGTGAGCATTACCTAGGGTGGTCTGCATGCAAATACAGTCTACTAAAAACTTCTGCTCCTCCAGACTGACATCTACCCAACAAGGCATTATGATATTGGAACAATACCTCCCAAAAGCCAGCCCACTGCTTGCTTTCCCGCTTAGGGATCTTCAGAGGAGTACTAATAAAATGTGCTGTGATGTTTTCATTAAACTATGAACAGCACCCTGCCATCGCATCCCACCAGCCACGATCTGCCTGCACTGCATAGAAGCACAAAGACCCATTGATAAAAGAAGGTATTTAATAAAAGTGGAGAGATTTAATTTATTAATGTTGTCTATAAATGTTATTATTATGCTGATAAGAGGAGAGGGAGGAACCAGGGAAGGCAAAATAAACAGAATGAACTTCATCTTTAAGACATTTACTGTCAGTGTTGTAAACCTATAGCTCATAACTTACGTATTGCTCACATTACTGAAGCTTTCATTCCAATAACCACCTGACTTCACAATATTGTGCGGTCAGGATTCTTAACATTGCCTAGTGTAAGTGATATCACCTTTTGTGCAATAATGAAGCATAGATATGTACTTTAATTCTTTTTCAAGTATATTATAGTATATTTGTATTTTGAATTGTTATATTTATATTTTTATACGTTTTGAATTATACAATTAAGAAACAAAATATTCATTTGTAAACCCCATGTGATATCTCAGGTATGCCTTGTATGTATACATACGGTATGTACAGTTGTATTCAACTCTCAGCAATTTCGTGAGCCATCTCTCTATGTGTGATACTCTTGAAGGCTGTTTCCATAGAATTCTCTTACTACTTTTTTTTACGAGGTGGGGCACCAGATCTTGGGACTAGCATAAATCAAGGGCTGGGATGCAAAATATCTGAACTAGGAATGAGCTGTGATTTTGGTCTGAACCTAAGTTGGCACCAAAGTTTGGCTGTTCAGATAGTTGGATTAAATTCAAACTTTAAGGACCTGCAGTGGGAATTGCTCCGTGGAATGTCCCATGATGCATTGAAAACAACATTGGCCAAAGTTTTGCATCTGTCCTCTGTCAAAATTTGACAGGCATGTAGGAGCATGCCTCCATCTTTTCACCCATAAGGCCATTCATACTGGGGCAGACACTCTGTCAGCTTTGTAGGGGCAGGCTCAGAGGTGGTTAACCCCATGCCATTTTGTACCAGAAAAAGGTTGTGTGTGATGATTGGCACAACATGTTCACCCTTCAGCAGGAAAAGTATGCATACATGCCTTGTCTGGCACACATCCTCAGCCTGGTGGTGCAGTGCTTCCTGAATAGGTACCCTGGCCTACAGAGGCAGGCTAGAAGCATTTGTTGCAATTTCAGGCAGCCATACTCCAGCCAGTGTGTGCCGGGTGACATTCAGTAGGATTTCCTTCCATCTACTCTACTGCTATGTGACATGCCTACCCAGTGGAACTCTAACTTGGCAATACTGCAGAACATGATCATTTATAAGTGTTTTCAATAAATGAGTTCCTGTGCAATTATTGCATGAGGACACACTCATGGGAGCTGGGGCTCTTCTCCCCATGTCAGTTGCTCCTCATACAGGATGCATTCACTGTATTGTAACTATTTGAGGAGGCATTCAGAATGGTGAGCTGTGGCAATTCGGGCATCAGCATCACAATTCTTGTGTTCTTCTTGCTGGAGCAGACACTGTGTTGCAATATAGACAGGGCTCCGAATGATGCACAGCAACAGGAGGAAGAGGAGTGCTTCCTGGTGTCTCAGGGACCTCTATATCCAGACACTGTACCTCTGAGGCCTCAGCAAGTACAAGAGCAGCATGAGAAGGAGTATGATTGCTGTGACAGAATTCTAGAAGAAGACATAAGGCAGACTCCCAGGGTTGGATTTCATCCCTAACAAACTCCAGGAGTTGTAAATGGCTGGGGGAAGTAGCTGAGGACAATGTAGTCCTCAGAAACCCCAATTACTTAGGTTCCTCTACCTTTGGTAACCTGTAGCAGATTGGGTCATTCCTGCTCCAGAGCCTGCAAAAAGACTGCAGGATTCATGACATTAAAGTATTGTTAACATCTACTGCCACTGTTGTAAGCCTGCCACCATTTCCATCTCATACTGGACCTATTGCTATTGTTCGCTGTAACTGCACTTTATTTTGCCACACCCAATTTTTATGAATCTGTTTCACATGTACAATTTTGGGGCAAGTAACATTCTGAACATGAATATTTGTGTAGAGTTATGCCACTAAAATACCCCTAACCTTACCCCAAGCACAAATTTTCCACAGTTGGATCACACTTGCAAAGGATTTAAATTTTAAACAGCCTTTCCTCCAGGTAGATATTTTTAGATATTTTTTCAGTAGGTGACTACTGCATTGACCATTAGAATTTGCATTTTATTACAGTGCATCATCATTAAAATTAACACTTTATGTTTCCACATCATTCTCTTCAGTTTGAATTTGTTTTGACTTTCATGCAGGTTATATCATGCTGTTTATATCAATCTTTTGACCCTATTTGAGTACACTGCCACAATTCAGAAATATTTTGGACACGCACTTTTTAAAGTAGTGTGGCCTAACAGTGATTCTTTAAATAAAATCCTGTTCTCATTTCCTAACTCTGAATTTTGTGGCCAAAAATAAATTTTACATTTTGGCACCTTTTTTTCTCCTTTTGCAACATGAGGAATACAAGTTTTATTTTTTTAATAAAGATGGAGTCTGCCTGTTCTCTCCTTCTTCAATTGCCTCCAATGGAAAATAATTAGACTTTGTGCAGGTGATCGGCATGATTTATAAAATATGTATCTCAAAAAATACCAGTACAATTGAATAGTTCGGGCTGAAATATTACTTCTCTCTATTTCTAAAATGTAATCCTAGGTAAAAGAATGATATTCTGTGCATGAAATCTTTAAAATTTGTCACGTCTCTAAACAAAAGGTGTATTTTTTTTGTCACGGCTGTATTAGGAATATTCTCTCCAATTAAAAATAAGATATTCAGTGCAGATCAGTACTATTATAATATAGTGCATTTGTTGCTCATTTCTAGCTATAATATGACTTTTGCCTGCTAACTGAAGTTCCATTGAATTAAAAATGTGATTCTGTGCATCAAATCTGTTCAATTTTTATATAATATTTGAAGAACTAAATTATCATTTCATAGTTCAGACTGATAAATGCCTACTCCCTGTCTCACAACCTGCATCATATTAAACAGAATAAGATTTTGAGCCTCAAATGTGTACAATGCCTCTGGAAAAAATAAAGTTTCACTTAATTTTTCTGGGTGAAATTTGGTTTTTCTCTTCCTTCAAAACCCATCTTAAAGATTTGTGATTCCGTTCAGCAAATAATTGGATTTATAAAATGCTTTTACAAGCCATACATTTTCATTTAGTATTCATACCAACTCAGCCTTGCAAAGTGTCTCCCATTGAACAGGATAAGATTATGTTGGCTAGTATTCTGTTGATGTGAATCCATTTAAATTACACGTGGTGTCTTACAAAAAATAACATTTAATTTCTTTTTGTAATGCTACAATAAGACTACTCCCTGTCTCCAAGATTACTTCCCATCAAAATGGATGAGCTTCTGTTTTTGCTAATGCAAAGCATTTTCAAATAGTGTCTTTAATACATTTGTTATTCATATTTCTGGCTGAAAGATGACTCGGCTTCCAGATATATCTTCTATAAAAAGGATGATATTATGTTCTGCAAAAATGTGCAATTTTGAAAACCTGTGTCTGAAACATGGCATTTTCAAGCCACATTTCTGCCTCAAAAATTTTTCTAATCTCTGCAGCAAATCTGTGCATTATTTATAATAGGTCTACTCAAAGATTTTGTTTTAATTTTCAAATAAAAATGGAATAAATTCAGTTTTTCCAGATCCAATCTGCCTGATCTTTGCCTCAGTATTTTTGCTCTGTCCAAAAAGAAAAAAAAACTATGCTGAATTTCTTTGATTAGTTTCTCTCTTCTGTCTGTGAAGAAATATTCTCCATTTTTTTAGATGCATCTCTTATGGCTCACATGTAGCAGCCCGTGGTGTTAATCTGTTAATATGTACAGTTAAGATTAATTTTTGGAATAAAAAAATAGTTGCTTATTTCTAGCTGCAATCTACTTGCTCTCTTCCTCAGAGAAAATGGCTTGTCCCTCAAAAAGTAGAAGATAAGCAGCAAATCTGATAAGTTCTTCTTTATTCAGTCTGTGAAAAAGCAAGGCAGTTTTTGGCTGGATGAAATCTGCTTACTCTCTCCCTCAGAAGTTGCAGCTTATTACAATAAAGGCTTGAATAGTAAAGTGCTGTTCAATGTTTGTTTTCAATTATACATTGAGGCCCCTTTCACACGGATGTTCCAATTGGGTCCGCCTACCCGTTTTTCCGGCGGACCCAATTGGAACCTCTATTGTCCTCTCTAGAGCTGCCGGTGTAAACGTACATGTGTCCAGTTACACCCACCGACATCCGATCCACCAAAAAGAGACAGATTGGGATCCATTCCCCTTCCGTCCATCAGATTGGATGGGATGGCAGTCGGATGGAAACAGACAGGCAGTTCATTTCCATTGAGGACAGCGGGCTGTGTCTGTGTACGCTCTGCAGCAGCGGAGCAGACATGGACTTGTTCAGCGGAGATATCCCCCGCTGAGAAAGTGGATTCACTGACGGGTCCGCCTCGTGTGAAAGGGGCCTAAATTAATCTATTTTTTTGTTTCAGATACAATTCAGAAATTGCAGCCTGCCTAGGCTTTCAGACTTGATATCTGTTATTCAAATCTCCACCTTTTATCTTTTCTTCCAGGTGCAATGTGCTTGCTCTTTCCCTAAGAAATTGTGGCTTTTTCAATAAAGACTTTAAAGGTGTGGCACAATTTAGTTCATATTTTTTATTTTAAATTTAACACAAAAATTTTTTTTTTTTTTCAACATGCATTTCGCTCGCTCACTCGCTGAGAAATTGCAGCCTTCCATACAGGTTTAAGACCTGTGGTGCAAATCTGAAACATTTTTCCATTTTCAGTGTTCTAAAAATATTTTAGTTTAATTCCAGATACATGGTGCTTGCTCTTTCCTTCAGAAATTGTGGCATATCCAGCAAAGGCTTTAAAGATGTGCTACAAATCAGTGCAGTTTTTAAAAAATGTTAAACCAGTAGGCACTACTTTTTCCTTTGCAGATGCACATGCCCCCTCAATCCCTAAGAAAAAGGGTTAAAAGCTTTGGTATTAAACTAAAATTTTGACCTTGTGAGTCTCTGAATCAAGACACAATTTTTTTATTTCCAGATTTAATATTTGTGGTACAAATCATATAAAGTTTTTCCACCTTCAATCTTTTAAAAAATACAAACTTTTTTATTTCCAGTTGTAATGTTCTTGCTCACACAGAAATTGCGACATGTCTCAGACAAGCTTTAAAGGTGTGCTGTTTTCTGGTTTCTAATCCTAGGTGATAGGCAATAATTTTTTTTTACTTTGGGGCATAAACTTGCCTGCTTTTCCCTCTAAAATAGTATACTATCAAATGGCTTCATAAAATCTGCTGCAAATACAGTATGTACTATTTTTCAGTCTTTAGTCTAAAAAATATCACACATTTATTTGTTCATCAAGATGAAATCTGTCTGCTTTCTCCTTCTGACATAGCTAAAAAAGAAGTACATACTCAGTGGCGTCACTAGGGTTGGTGTCACCTGGTGCCATAAAACTTGGTGTCACACCCCCCACCCCCTCTACCAAGTATAGTCCCCCATCAGTACAGACCCCTCTCTCCACTAAGTATAGACCACCCTCCCTCAGTACAGACCCCCTTCTACACTAAGTATAGACCCCCTCTCCACTAAGTACAGACCACCCTCCTTAAATACAGACCCCCCTTTCCACTAAATATAGACCCTTCTTCCTAAGTACAGACCCCTTTGTGACGATCGCAGCGTCAGACCCCTGACCTTCTCACCAAACTCATGACCGAAGTACTAGCCAATCTAAAACTGCGAGGTCACGTGCGTAACAATGCCATGCCCAGCTGCACCCTGCACTACGATTTTCCAGCTAATTGGACCACAATCTATGTACCGGCAGCCTGGGAGCGATTGTTACTGGGTCAGGTTAATTACGCAATTAACCCTTCACACTGCCACCACCTCCTTTTTGTACAGAGAAAGAGTAAACGCGGAGATATCAGCTATAACACTATAATGATTGAGATAATCGTCTGTATAACACAATCACTGCAGACCAGTTATACAGAGGGTTAAACAAACACAGTAGCACTCTTTTTAGAGGCAGGAATTCGTAAACTGCAATAAAGCGCTATAGAAACAGTTCAACACTTTCAGAAGGAAAGATTTATTACTAAAAAGGTCAAAAGGGTGCAATAAAAATATTTACAGAAAAAGATGTAACCAATATATATATAAATATACAGAGAACAACAGCACAGCAAAGATATAACAGAGAGGACTTAGAGGGTTAAAGTACTTGCCAAAGTCCTGGGTTAGCAGATCAAGTTTCAGAGCAAAAGGGCATGGGTCTCCAAAGTTGGTTCTGATGTTAAATGGGAGAATTCTTCAACTTCACTCTCTTAGGCCTGACAACCCATTTTGTAGTTCCCCAGCAGGGGGTGTCTCTGAAGTCAAGGACCAATACCCTGTTTAGGGAGGGATCATCTGGGCGTAGGCCTAAACTAGAGCCAAAATCTCTTCTAGTTCATATTTTGGCTCATAACTTTCCATATGCACAAGTAACGTTCCAAATTATTGTAAATTATTATGCAGGCACATCTGAGGAATGATTAGATATTAAATATGAAATTATACACTGAATGGTTCAAGAGATCTACTTTTCTGCTTTCCTATGTATTCCAGCCAAGGAGAGTGACCTATCAAACTGTTTGTCTCCTCGTGGCCAATTTGAAGATATGCCTGGTTTTTATGTAAGTCTCTCATATTCCAAGATTTGAGACATAGGGGAAAAATGGATTTTAAAAGTGTTATCTGGTTCGTGTTTCCTCGGAATGTCTTTGAACTCCTGGGAAGGCTTGAGTTATCTTTTACGAGGTGTTATATTGCACAGCTCTCTCACACAACCAGGCACTCTGGCCTGCCTGCGACACTTCCAACACCCACACCAACCACATGTCACTGTGGCTCTCAGAGAGGGAGGGGAAGAATGATGGGACAAGATGGAGATTTCTTAACAAAATGGAGGGCTGCGTCCTTCACTGTGTGTACTCTTGTTACACCCTTCCCTAAGTACAGACCCTCCTCTTCACTAAATACAGACCCCCCTCTCCATTAAGTATAAACCCTTCTCCCTAAGTACAGATGCCCCTCCCCAGTAAGTACAGACCCCCCTCCCTCAGTACAGACCCCCCTATCCACTAAGTAAAGACCCCCTCCCTAAGTACAGACCCCCCTCCCTCAGTACAGACCCCCCCTCCACTAAATATACACCCTTCTCCCTAAGTACAGACGCCCTCTCCACTAAGTACAGATCCACCTCCCTCAGTACAGACCCCCCTCTCCACTAAGTATAGACCCTCCTCCCTCAGTATAAATCTTACTCCCTCAGTACAGACCTCGCTCCCTCAGTACAGACCCCCCTCTCCCCTAAGTACCAACCCCCCTCTCCACTAACTACAGACCCTTCTCCCTAAGTACAGACCCCCCATCTCCACTAAGTATAGACCCTCCTCCCTCAGTATAGACCTCGCTTCCTCAGTACAGACCCCCCTCTCTACTAAGTATAGACCGGCCTACCTCAGTATAGACCCTGCTCCTTCAGTACAGACCCCCCTCTCCACTAAGTACAGACCCTCCTCTCCACTAAGTACGGACCCCCCTCCCTCAGTACAGACCCCCAACTCCACTAAGTACAGACCCCCCTCTCCACTAAGTACAGACCCTTCTCCCTAAGTACAGACCCCCTCCCTAAGTACAGACCCCCTCCCTAAGTACAGACCCCCTCCCTCAGTACAGACCCCACTCTCCACTAAGTATAGATCCCCTCCCTCAGTAGAGACCTCGCTCCCTCAGTACAGACCTCCCTCTCCACTAAATACAGACCCTTCTCCCTAAGTACAGACCCCCCTGCCTCAGTTCAGACCCCCCTCTCCACTAAGTATAGACCCTCCTCCCTCAGTATAGACCTCGCTTCCTCAGTACAGACCCCCCTCTCTACTAAGTATAGACTGGCCTACCTCAGTATAGACCCTGCTCCTTCAGTACAGACCCCCCTCTCCATTAAGTACAGACCCCCCCTCCCTCAGTACAGACCCCCCTCTCCCCTAAGTATAGACCCTTCTCCCTAAGTACAGACCCCCCTCTCCACTAAGTACAGACCCACCCTCCCTCAGTACAGACCCCTTCTCCACAAAGTACAGACCCCCCCTCCCTCAGTACAGACCCCCCCTCCCGCAGTACAGACCTCGCTCCCTCAGTACATACCCCCCTCTCCCCTAAGTATAGACTGCCCTCCCTCAGTATAGACCCTGCTCCTTCAGTACAGACCCCCCTCTCCACTAAGTACAGACCCTTCTCCCTGTGTACAAACCCCCCTCCCGCAGTAGAGACCCCCCTATCCACTAAGTATAGACCCTCCTCCCTCAGTATAGACCCTGCTCCTTCAGTACAGACCCCCCTCTCCACTAAGTACAGACCCTCCTCCCTATGTACAAACCCCCCTCCCTCAGTACAGACCCCCCTCTCCACTAAGTACAGACCCGCCTCCCTCAGTTTTTCATCAGCGTCAGTTTTTACATCAGGTTTTTAACAGAGCAAAAATAGGGCTTTGATCCATTCCAAAAAATAAATGTTGATGGAAGCGGTGTAAACAGATAATAAATGGATGATCAACCGTTTACATTCGTTTTTCCATAGAGATGGATTGATGTCCATTTTTTATCCATTAATTGATGGATGAAAAACGGACAAACGGACCACCCTTATGAAAGGGGTTGTGTAAAAAAAAAATACCAACATCTCAGGGTAGGAAAAGCATAAAATGGCACGCTGTTGAACACCGGTGGGCAAAGTAGCGTCACGGGCCACAAGGAGGTGTACCCACATCCTTCACTTTATTAATATAGAAAAAAAAAAAAGGAAAAAAACTAAACTCTCTAGGTAAAAGAATATAAATCTTTCATCAAACATCATTGTAAAACTTTTAAAACTTTTTTTTTTAACAAAACCTCAAAAAATACTGACTATAAAGACTGGCACATACTTCATTCATTCCTAATAATACCACCACATGAACACTACCATTTACTTAAAGTCAAATTATCATTATTACACAAATCTTTTTCATTCAAATCAGTTTTTATTGAAAAGAGGCAGAGTACAAGCATAAAATGAAACACTCATTGAGTTAGACATGTAGGTTGGAATATCGGCATTGACATATAGTTTTTGAATAGACAAATATGCACATTGTCAGAGATAGAGAGTGAGATAAATCCACAATATTTCTTGGAGCCTCTTTAATTTTACATTTGTCTTCAACTTACAAGCCGACCTCAATGCATGGTTTAATTGGGCAACTATGGGGCAAATGAGGTTTAATGTTGGTAAATGTAAGGTTCTGCACTTGGGGACTAAGAATATGCATACATTATACATACTAGGGGGGGGGAGTACAACTGGGGGAATCAATGGTGATGAAGGATCTGGGGGTTCTGGTAGATCACATGCTTAATAATGGCATACAATGGCAAGCTGCGGTTTCTAAAGCGAGCAAAATCCTCTCTTGTATTAAAAGAGGTATAGACTCCAGAGAGAGAGAGATATAATTTCCCCGGTACAAATCATTAGTAAAACCTCATCTGGAATATGCAGTTCAGTTTTGGGCACCAATTCACAAAAAGAACATTGGGGAACTGGAGAAAGTACAGAGAAGGGCAACCGAACTGATAAGAGGCATGGAGGAGCTCAGCTATGAGGAAAGATTAGAGGAACTGAATTTATTCTCTCTTGAGAAGAGGAGATTAAGGGGGGATATGATCAGCATGTATAATACATAAGGGGGATATGATCACCATGTATAATACATAAGGGGGGGTTTGATCTCCATGTATAATACATAAGGGGTATATGATCTCCATGTATAATGCATAAGGGGGGATATGATCTCCATGTATAATACATAAGGGGGATATGATCTCCATGTATAATACATAAGGGGGGATATGATCACCATGTATAATAGATAAGGGGGGATATGATCTCCATGTATAATACATAAGGGGGGATATGATCACCATGTATAATACATAAGGGGGGATATGATCTCCATGTATAATACATAAGGGGGATATGATCTCCATGTATAATACATAAGGGGGGATATGATCACCATGTATAATACATAAGGGGGGATATGATCGCCATGTATAATACATAAGGGGGGATATGATCGCCATGTATAATACATAAGGGGGATATGATCTCCATGTATAATACATAAGGGGGGATATGATCACCATGTATAATACATAAGGGGGGATATGATCACCATGTATAATACATAAGGGGGGATATGATCTCCATGTATAATACATAAGGGGGGATATGATCTCCATGTATAAAACATAAGGGGGATATGATCTCCATGTATAATACATAAGGGGGGATATGATCACCATGTATAATACATAAGGGGGGATATGATCTCCATGTATAATACATAAGGGGGGATATGATCTCCATGTATAAAACATAAGGGGGATATGATCTCCATGTATAATACATAAGGGGGGGATATGATCTCCATGTATAATACATAAGGGGGGATATGATCAACATGTATAATACATAAGGGGGATATGATCTCCATGTATAATACATAAGGGGGGATATGATCTCCATGTATAATACATAAGGGGGGATATGATCACCATGTATAATACATAAGGGGGGATATGATCACCATGTATAATACATAAGGGGGGATATGATCACCATGTATAATACATAAGGGGGGATATGATCACCATGTATAAATACATAAGGGGGGATATGATCTCCATGTATAAATACATAAGGGGGGATATGATCTCCATGTATAATACATAAGGGGGATATGATCACCATGTATAATACATAAGGGGGGATATGATCACCATGTATAATACATAAGGGGGGATATGATCTCCATGTATAATACATAAGGGGGGATATGATCTCCATGTATAAAACATAAGGGGGATATGATCGCCATGTATAATACATAAGGGGGGATATGATCTCCATGTATAATACATAAGGGGGGATATGATCAACATATATAATACATAAGGGGGGATATGATCACCATGTATAATACATAAGGGGGGGATATGATCACCATGTATAATACATAAGGGGGGTATGATCTCCATGTATAATACATAAGGGGGGATATGATCACCATGTATAATACATAAGGGGGATATGATCTCCATGTACAATACATAAGGGGGATATGATCACCATGTATAATACATAAGGGGGGATATGATCACCATGTATAATACATAAGGGGGATATGATCACCATGTATAATACATAAGGGGGGATATGATCACCATGTATAATACATAAGGGGGGTTTGATCTCCATGTATAATACATAAGGGGGGATATGATCTCCATGTATAATACATAAGGGGGGATATGATCACCATGTATAATACATAAGGGGGATATGATCACCATGTATAATACATAAGGGGGGGTTTGATCTCCATGTATAATACATAAGGGGTATATGATCTCCATGTATAATGCATAAGGGGGGATATGATCTCCATGTATAATACATAAGGGGGATATGATCTCCATGTATAATACATAAGGGGGGATATGATCACCATGTATAATAGATAAGGGGGGATATGATCTCCATGTATAATACATAAGGGGGGATATGATCACCATGTATAATACATAAGGGGGGATATGATCTCCATGTATAATACATAAGGGGGATATGATCTCCATGTATAATACATAAGGGGGGATATGATCTCCATGTATAATACATAAGGGGGGATATGATCACCATGTATAATACATAAGGGGGGATATGATCTTCATGTATAATACATAAGGGGGGATATGATCTCCATGTATAATACATAAGGGGGATATGATCTCCATGTATAATACATAAGGGGGGATATGATCTCCATGTATAATACATCAGTGGTTCATATAGTGAACTCGGTGTAGAGCTATTCACCCTGAGTTCATCACAGAGGACAAGGGGGCACTCTTTATGTATGGAGGAAAAGAAATTTAATCTCCAAACACGGAAAGGTTTCTTCACAGTGAGAGCTGTGAAAATGTGGAATAGACTCCTCAAGAGTTGGTGCTGGCAAGCTCAGTGGATTGTTTGAAAAAAGTCCTGGATTCTTACTTGGATACACAGAATATAACTGGATACTAACATTTATAGGTAAAGTTGATCCAGGGGATATCCAATTGCCTCTCGGGGGATCAGGAAGAAATTTTTTTTCCTGCAGGAGCAAATTGGATCATGCTTTGCTGGGTTTTTTATGCCTTCCTCTGGATCAACTGTGGGTGTAGGATTATAACTTTTTTTTTTTCTATGGTTGAACTGGATGGACGTTTGTATTTTTTCAGCCAGACTAACTATGTAACTATGTACCATAGATATTTTGTATATCATCTATATGGTGGCACTACAACATTTTTCAACACGTTTCATGAACCAAGTGTCCACCTCTTCAGGAGGACACAGAATGATCCTTACATAATGACTACATAAGCTTCAGCCATTCTGATTAAAATAATTAGTGTCACTTCATGTGTGAGGGATTCTAGGTGTCCAAGAGGGAGAGGCAACACAGGACACTTTGGAAACCAAGCTCCACACCAAATCAGTTCTGTGTAAAACAAAATCATCCACACTACTGGAGTCTCTGATGAACCTCAGCCAAGTTCTTCCTTCTTTAAATCGGAAACACTTTGATAGTCTCAAAATTGGTATATGGATATGTGCATGGTCTATTAGTCCTATAGCGATCCTACAGCTACTTACAGAGAGTCAGCCTAATAACTGCACGGGGATATCCCATATAGTTTGCTTACTCACAGTTAAACTCTTGATAAATAAACCATGTCTACTGTGCTGTTTGTAGGGCTTATGGAACATTATACGTGGTAAAATCTGTCAATCGGCCTCAATAGGTATGTAACAAGTCCAAGTGTGCCCTCGAGGAAATATTATATTTAAAATATATTGGTCCCCCCTGCTGATCAACAGTATTTGGTTCTTCCAATGAAAGGTCAATTAAAACGCATTTTAGACTGAAGCCTCCTTATTCCAAAACAGTTATTCTTTATATGTCAGTGAGCCTACAGCAACCCACACATGAGTCCATTTTGTTGATCAACCAACAGGTGTGTGTGGATAGGGGAATCCTACCTGCTTAGCTATTGTATTTTGAGAGTGCGGAAACTTCCCCGGAATCAGAATACACTAATCAGCTTTGTAGGCTATAGCCTGCAGCGCTGATTGAGTGGAGAAAATCCTATAGGGCTGTTGCACAGAAGTCAATTGGTAGATTAACTTTTGTACAGCCACAGTGCCCATACATGGATTGAAATTCACTGGATACAAATGGAGAAACAGAAAAAGGGCGCACCGACCTAGTGCATTATCATTTAAAATAATTAATTAAAGAAACAAAAATAGGTATCATACTCACAATGGACATAATAACACAGGCATGTCAAACTGAACAAGATGTATGATCCAAACAACATCTGAGTCCATACGATGGAACCCTGGATGACCAACTGGCTAACGTGTTTCGAGGACACAACCTCTTCCTCAGAGCCAACCAGGTTTTTGTTTCTTTTATAAATTATTTTAAACGATAATGCACTAGGTCGGTGCGCCTTTTTTCTGTTTCTTCATTTGTATCCAGTGTATTCGGACCACCCCGGTCTGTTGAGGGCAGAAAGCAGTGCATATTCCAGAAAATTCCAGAACATTCCTATTGGGTCTACTGAGTCCTTTCCTAGCGCAGGAGTAAAGTGTTTGTTGTGATGGATTGAAATTCGACTGGTCTCTGCTGACCTGGCCGAATTTCAATCTATGTAAAGCCAGTTTAACAGCTGCAGCACTCCACAGTGGACTACTCCACAGTGCGCCCCTTATCCTGTCTCCATATGCACTCTGTGAATATTATTATTTTATATATATATAAATATGTAATAATAGCTTTTATAATATTTTCAGAAACCTGAATGTATGTAATGTAACTGGTGGTGGATCCCGACATGTGGAGGTAGGCTTCTCTTACAACTCCAGCTCAGGGACCCCGGTAAAGTGAGAGGAGCTCCTGAGCACAGAGTGGGCACAAGTGCCTTACCGGTCTTCCATTGCAGTGGTGCTGGAGAGCAGTGCATGCGTTGTTGAAGAACTGGCTGTGCATTGCCGAAGAGCAGGCTCTGCGTTGCTGAAGAGCAGGCTCAGCATTGTTGAAGAACAGGCTGTGCGTTGCTGAAGAGAAGGCTGTGCTTTGTGGAAGAACAGGCTGTGCGTTGCCGAAGAGCAGGCTGTGCGTTGCCGAAGAGCAGGCTGTGCGTTGTTGAAGAACAGGCTGTGCGTTGTTGAAGAACAGGCTGTGTGTTGCCGAAGAGCAGGCAGTGCTTTGCTGGAGAGCAGTGCGTGCGTTGTTGAAGAACAGGCTGTGCGTTGCTGAAGAGAAGGCTGTGCTTTGTGGAAGAACAGGCTGTGCATTGCCAAAGAGCAGGCTGTGCGTTGTTGAAGAGCAGGCTGTGCGTTGTTGAAGAGCAGGCTGTGTGTTGCCAAAGAGCAGGCTGTGTGTTGTTGAAGAGCAGGCTGTGTGTTGCTGAAGAGCAGGCATTGCTTTGCTGGAGAGCAGTGCGTGCGTTGTTGAAGAACAGGCTATGCGTTGTTGAAGAGCAGGCTGTGCGTTGTTGAAAAGCAGGCTGTGTGTTGCTGAAGAGCAGGCTGTGTGTTGCTGAAGAGCAGGCTGTGTATTGTTGAAGAGCAGGCTGTGCGTTGTTGAAGAGCAGGCTGTGCGTTCCTGAAGAGCAGGCTGTGCGTTCCTGAAGAGCAGGCTGTGCCTTTCTGAAGAGCAGGCTGTGCGTTGCTGAAGAATAGGCAGTGCTAGCGGAAGAGCGGAACTGGAGGTAGGCACAGGTCAGCAGGTTCAGATGCAGGAGAGCTGGGTCAGGCAGTCCAGATCGGCAACTGAAGGGCAGATGAAAGTACAATACAGCAGGCAGAAGAATAGTCAAGGTCAGGCCAGGACCGATAACAGTAGGCAGATGACTGGATAAGCAGAAGGAGCAGGCAGAGTCGAAAATCCAAAGACAAACCAGGGGTCAGTGCAGGCAGCATTCAGGCAGGGACAGAAGCAGACCAAGTTGGCAATAGGGAGTCAACACAGGAACAGGTATCAGATACGTCAGGCAATGTAATAAACCAAACAGCAAGGACCTCAGGTCATAGTGCAGTTTAAATAGCCCTCCTGGTGTTTGTGCGCGCTTGCGCTCCCGTTCACGCATGTGCATATCTGTCCAATAATGAAAACATTTCACCTCCACAGCATGTGGATACGGTCACCTAGGGCCCGTCCCCATCTTAGATCTTCTATTTTTAGTTCTATACACAACTCCCATACAGCTGAATGGGAAAGGCCATACCCCCCATGACAGGTGTCCCGCACAAAATTATATTGCAAAGGAAAAAGGATGCTTGTGAGGCCATCTTCAGTTTAGCTTTACATTTTCAACACAGAGAATGTGAACTCTTTTTATAGGCTTTATTAAAGTGTTTCTAGACCATTACCCTGCATTCACTATATCTTGTCTCCCACGGTACACAGAACATGGAAATGCAATTATCTTTATAAATATAAAGTACTAAATACTTTTTCTCATGAACAGTATATAGCAGTCTTGTGACTGCTATCAGTGTCAGCCGAGCTCTGGTTAAACCTTGTAGGAGGAGTTTTCATTCTCCTCTGACTGTCCTATGAGGCTGCATGACCCCTGACCCCCTGGACACTGCTGATTGGCCCTGTGCCAATCATATGCACCATTCCCCCCCCAAAAAAAAGACCTCTCTAGCAATTCACACCAAACTGAGCATGTGCAGGGTGTATCCAAGGCTCTGTACTATCAGCAGATACAGTGGGGCAAAAAAGTATTTAGTCAGCCACCAATTGTGCAAGTTCTCCCACTTAAAAAGATGAGAGAGGCCTGTAATTGGCATCATAAGTAGACCTCAACTATGAGAGACAAAATGAGCAAGAAATCCAGACAATCACATTGGCTGATTTGGAAAGAATTTATTTGCAAATTATGGTGGAAAATAAGTATTTGGTCAATATGAAAAGTTCATCTCAATACTTTGTTATATATCCTTTGTTGGCAATGACAGAGGTCAAACGTTTCCTGTAAGTCTTCACAAGGTTGACACACACTGTTGCTGGTATGTTGGCCCATTCCTCCATGCAGATCTCCTCTAGAGCAGTGATGTTTTGGGACTGTCGCTGGGCAACACGGACTTTCAACTCCCTCCAAAGGTTTTCTATGGGGTTAAGATCTGGAGACTGGCTAGGCCACTCCAGGACCTTGAAATGCTTCTTACGAAGCCACTCCTTCGGCGGTATGTTTGGGATCTTCAATGCCCTTGCTGATGGAAGGAGGTTTGCACTCAAAATCTCACGATACATGGCCCCATTCATTCTGTCCTGTACATGGCTCAGTCATCCTGGTCCCTTTGCGGAGAAACAGCCCCAAAGCATGATGTTGCCACCCCCATGCTGCACAGTAGGTATGGTGTTCTTTGGATGCAACTCAGCATTCTCTGTCCTGCAAACACAACGAGTTGTGTTTCTACCAAACAGTTCTATTTTGGTTTCATCTGACCATATGACATTCTCCCAATCCTCTTCTGGATCATCCAAATGCTCTCTAGCAAACTTCAGACGGGCCCGGACATGTACTGGTGTAAGCAGGGGGACACGTCGGGTACTGCAGGATCTGAGTCCCTGGCGGCGTAGTGTGTTACTGATGGTAGCCTTTGTTACGTTGGTCCCAGCTCTCTGCAGGTCATTCACTAGGTCCCCCCGTGTGGTCCTGGGATTTTTGCTCACCGTTCTTGTGATCATTTTGACCCCATGGGGTGAGATCTTGCGTGGAGCCCCAGATCGAGGGAGATTATCAGTGGTCTTGTATGTCTTCCATTTTCTAATTATTGCTCCCACAGTTGATTTGTTCACACCAAGCTGCTTGCCTATTGCAGATTCAGTCTTCCCAGCCTGGTGCAGGTCTACAATTTTGTTTCTGGTGTCCTTCAACAGCTCTTTGGTCTTCACCATAGTGGAGTTTGGAGTGTGACTGTTTGAGGTTGTGGACAGGTGTCTTTTATACTGATAACAAGTTCAAACAGGTGCCATTGATACAGGTAATGAGTGCAGGACAGAGGAGCCTCTTAAAGAAGAAGGTACAGGTCTGTGAGAGCCAGAAATCTTGCTTGTTTGTAGGTGACCAAATACTTATTTTCCACCATAATTTGCAAATAAATTCTTTCCAAATCAGCCAATGTGATTGTCTGGATTTTTTTTCTCATTTTGTCTCTCATAGTTGAGGTCTACCTATGATGCCAATTACAGGCTTCTCTCATCTTTTTAAGTGGGAGAACTTGCACAATTGGTGGCTGACTAAATACTTTTTTGCCCCACTGTATATTGGGGACTGCGGAAGAAGGGGAGAATCAATGAAGACTGGATCAAACAGCCTTTTTACACAACGCAGAGAATTAACCCCTTAGGTTCCACAGTGAGTATAACAAGCATGCTGGTCTCCATGGTGTTGTCTGCAAAAGCCAAGACTAGAGTTCTGGAACCTCGGCCTTTTGCATTGAAAAACCACATCCCTCTGTGGAAGTCACATGACCTGTGGCGTAATGCATAGGGGAGAGGCTAGCTGATGTCACACTGTGAGATCAGAGGAAGGATAATGGAGGAAGTGTATTGCTGGTATGTGGTTTATATCTGGTGCGATCTAGCACCTAAAACTTGTGAGTGGCACTTTTAACCTTGATGCCAAGCGGCCGCACATTTGCGTGCAATTAGGAAAAACATATGTGCTGAGAGCGCACGCTCTGCGCGCTCCCAGCACACGTCAAGTACTCTTTCGATCGGGACCTTTCCTGATCATGTGACCACCGTGACGGAAAATCACATGACCCTAAAACCCCGCCCCGCCTCCCGGCTTCTGAAACCCTTAAAGGGCTGGGAGGCGCCGGCACCAAGGGGTTAAATAAAGTGTTATAAACGATAAAGCGCTATTTCTGTCCAGTTTTTTTAATGGACTGCTGGGAAGAGGAGGAGGAGGAGATACAAGATTCTAAGTCTGCTGTGGAAGAAGGAGTGTCACTAGGGAAAATCCTCATTTTATTTAGTCCCATATAGAGGACACAAGCATGGTGTGACCAAAGCATTATGTAATATGAGGTCAAAAAGCTCCAGGTGAGAGCACAATCTGGGTGTTGGTGGAGGAACACTGGTTTATGCCTCATGAAGATAGAGTCAACATCAAGATATATGGGACTTTATATATTCACTATTGTGAACATGATTATTTTTTACCAATTTGTGTATATTTATGAATTTTTAGGTTTGGTATTAGGATTGTAAGAGGTCTATTAGTAGGAAGGCGCTGCACTAATTTGTTTGTTTTAGAACAAGCATGCTTTACTGCATATACAGACTGATCTTACTGTTGTGGGTTTAGGAACACTTTAATTACTTTTAGGTGCCAAACCAAGCTGTCTTAGGACTCATGTACGCTGCAGCTGATAAACTGACGTTCAGGAGCTGTTCAGCGTTTTTTTCAGCAGTCCCTGATATCTCCCTAATGTTTTCCTATGTGTCCATGTATACATCGTCGCTTACAGTCGTTTACAGGCAGTTGAGTTTACAGTCATTTTTTGAACGCAGGAAACTTGCGTACAGCAGTCGATTTTATCAGCGTTTCAAAAGCAAAACGCGGCTAAACGCGACAAATCGCGTTTATAAGCATTAGAAACATTTTTTTATCTCTTCCAGTTCCCGATGCTGTCCAGAGTCTTTTTTCATCATGAAAAATGCATGCAAAGTGTTTTCAAGGTACTCAGATGGATAAAACACTGAACACAGGATGTTCCTACCAAGCTTGTCACACATGGTAATGACCAATTCACACCTCAGACCTCTCCCATGCTTGGAAACAAAAGATATGTTAATGATCATTCACACCTCAAATTCCTCATGAAGACCCCCTGCTAGGTGGCCTTAATGACTCCCTCCACCAGACACCTTTCCCACCCTTGGAGACAAAATAAATGTTAATGAGCAACTCACACCTAGATAATGTCAACACATACTGCTGTCTCTGCTTCTACTCTCTGTTTTTCTCTGAAACAGTCTGTTAATTAATAGTTAATAATTTACCACTTTTCAGTGCATTCTGGGCATTTGGGAGGTTCTCCTGTACTTATCTTTAAAAAACGCTTCTAAACGCAAATGCACATAAACGCGGTATGCAAATGCAGCTAAACAGACGTTACCCGGAGTGAGTATGTGCATACACCACCAGTCTAAGCATCCAAGAATCTTAAATCCATGCTTTGAGAAGGTGAGAAAGTGTATAAGCTGTGTAAAAATATTTTTTAAACATACCAGGGGGTCTTGCAGTGGCCCCTCAAAAGGAAATTACACCAACAACCTGGATCACTGTCCCCTGGCTGAGCCCCCTAAGGGCTCATGTACACTGCAGCTGATAAACTGACGTTCAGGAGCTGTTCAGCATTTTTTTCAGTAGCACCTGAACTCTCCCTAATGTTTTCATATGTGTCCATGTACACATCGTCATTTACAGTCATTTACAGTCAGTTGAGTTTACAGTCGTTTTTTTTAACGCACCAAACTTGCATTCAGGTGTAGATTTTACTGGCGTTTCAAACGCCAAACACTTGTAAACATGTGTAAATGCTTGTAAACATGGTTAACCGCGTTTATAAGCGTTTGCATTTAGAAGCGTTTTTTAACTGTTCCATGTCCAGATGCTGTCCAGAGCCTTTTTTCATCATCAGAAATGCATGCAAAGCATTTTCCATGTATTCAAATGGACCCGGTACACCATCGCAGTCAGTTCCAGGTTTTGCGTGAAGGAGAAAATGGTAGAACGTGCCGCATTATGCTCATGATGGGATCCATAGTGAATACAACCAGAAAAGACAGGTCATCTCAACACATACTGCTCTCTCTGCTTCTGCTCTCTCTATTCCTGTCAAAATGTCTGAAATAGTTAATTATTTACTATTTGTGCCCATGTACATATCGTCGTTTACAGGCAGTTGAGTTTACAGTCGTTTTTTTGAACGCAGAAAACTTGCATTCAGCAGTCGATTTTATCAGCTTTTCAAACGCAAATCGCTTGTAAACGTGGCTAAACGCTTTAACTCTTCCAGTTCCCAATGCTGTCCAGAGCCTTTTTTGATCATGAAAAATGCATGCAAAGCGTTTTCAAGATGGACAAAACACTGACCACAGAATGTTTCTACCAAGCTTGTCACACATTGTAATGACCAATTCACACCTCAGACCTCTCCCACCCTTGGAAACAAAAGATATGTTAATGACCATTCCCACCTCAAATTCCTCATGAAGACCCCCTGGCAGGTGGCCTTAATGACTCCCTCCACCAGACACCTTTCCCACCCTTGGAAACAGAAGAAATGTTAATGAGCAACTTACACCTAAGCTCATCTCAACATATACTGCTGTCTCTGCTTCTACTCTCTGTATTTCTCTAAAACAGTCTGAAATAGTTAATAATTTGCCACTTTTCAGTGCATTCTGGGCATTTGGGAGGTTCTCCTGTGCTTAACTCATTATTGTATAAGTGATCCACATTAATCCCCAGTGGTGGCTGTTTCTTGGCCTGTATATTATTCTTCTCCACTGGCATTCACGCATTTTGGTCCAGGTGGCCTCAGTGACTCTTGGGCACTGTGGCCTTGTCTTCATGACCCCTTTGGTGGTTTGAAGTAAATGACAACAAATTTTGGGTTTTAAAGGAATGGCTGTTTTTGTATTTCTGCACTTTTTACTGTGAAGTACTGTTATTCTACATTTATAAACCCCATGAAGAAGAAAAAGCCCTTACTTTGAAACACATCGGGTATTTCTATCACGAGATACAGTCCAGCCTGCTGACTGAGGATGCAGCAATATATGTTTGATCCACTTGGTATGTAATAACGGGAGATTTACTAAAACTGGTGCACAAAGAATCTAGTGCCTCTGTACATGGTAGCCAATCAGCTCTTAACATCAGCTTGTTCATTTAGGCTTTCGCATAAAAACATGAAAGCTGATTAGTTTCTATGCAGAGCTGCACCAGATTTTGAACTCTCTAGTTTTAGTAAATAACCCTCTAACTGTCCCTATTGAGGACATCGCTGTGTTTAACCACCCCTACCCAGCCTATTGTAAAATGATGGCAGGGTGCGAGCACCATTACTTTGGGTGGACGAGGATGTGCAGCGGTGTGATCTGTCACTCACTGTGTCCGCTGGACTGAGCAGATGACAGCTCAATGTACCCGGCCACCCCCAGTACCATGTGATCTCGGTGTAACCAATCACAGTGATCACATGTCAAATGTACACAATGTTTTATTTATCCATAGCCATTCATTGTGTACTATTGAGATCTCTGTGATAGGTTCGCTATGATCATATGGTACAGACAGGGCCAATCACAGCTATCACAATTGTACACAATGACATGAATGGATTCACAAAAATGATTGCTTATATAAGTGATTCTCACTGTTATAAGTAAACATAGTGTAAAAAAAAATCCTGATTCCCTCCCCAGAGTACTACTCTATAGCAACTCACTCTATAGTACTCACTATGGTAACACTGTACTGCTCTGATTACAGTAAATTTTAAAAAATTGTAAAAAAAAAAAAGAAAACTTTTTTTTTTTTAACATACTGTCACCAGTCAGTATGCCTGATCACCACCACTACTGTAAAACTTTACTGCCCTAGTCACAAAAAAAAGAACAAAAATTTGTAAATAAGTTAAAAAAATGAAATAAAAGTAAATATCACCACACCAGTCATATGATGATGCTTTACTTCCCTGGTGACAGTATGCAAAAAAAAAAAAATGAAATAAAACCAATTTTATTTCAAAATTTTTTTCCAAAAAATTGGCACAGTGTGGTTATTACAGTGTCACAATGCTCAGTTCCTCCTTGCACAAATGGGAGAGGAGATCTGTTCTGCCTTCTCCCACCCCTCTCCCCCGTGCCCGCCCAGACTCTGTGCAGCCCGTGCAGTGCAGTGAAGGAGATTTGTGGGTGGGAACAGCAGCCGGCAGATCCAACGTGAATACAAGGCCTCTGAGTGATGAACCTCCAGGTCCCATCCAAAAGTGAGCACTGTAACCAGACTCTTCCCCCTCCCTGCCTAC
Organism: Staurois parvus; assembly: GCF_062004578.1. Classification (NCBI taxonomy): domain Eukaryota; kingdom Metazoa; phylum Chordata; class Amphibia; order Anura; family Ranidae; genus Staurois; species Staurois parvus. Next base: position 25,528,926 of record NW_028317814.1, read on the forward strand.
CTTCTCTTCTTCAAATCTCATTCCCTCTCCCTCTTTTTTACTTTGTCCTCCAGCAGTAGCTGTAATAGCCAAAGAGTTTAAAATTGTGTCATCAGCCTATGGTAGGACTTGGTGCTTTGTGATTTTAAGTGGGTTCACACTGGTTTACTTTGGTTTAGACACATTGCTGGTGTATCCGCAGTTTTCCTGCATTTTACCCGCAGTCATAGTTGCAGTTCTAAAGATTTCTACTTGGTTGTGTGTTTTTTTCTGCACCAAAAGTCCTGACACCACTGTATACTCCTACAATATCAAAAGCTAGGTAATTGACTTCTCATAAAAACTACCATCACACCTGAAAAGAACATTTCTTTTGGTGGAAGGCAAGGAAATCCTATCCTAGGAAGTATTCTGTGGGTTTTTCCAGGCTGGTCTGGATCAATGTTTGGTTTAGAGTACCATCAAGGGTCAAATGTCAGCCTCTCAGAAACCACTTGCCTCTCACTCGCTAGTGAAGGCCTTCATACAGGGCATCATTCACAATGTCCCTCCTGTAGGTTCCCCAGACTCAATGAGATCTCAGCCTTGTTCTTCAGAAACCGCACTTCAAACCTATAAGAGATGTTCCTTTGTCTGCCTTTCTCATTGCCATCACTTCTACAAATCTGATTTGGCAGCCTAAACTTGTAAAAACCCTTTCTTGTGCTAAACAAAGATAATGTTTTTTTGAAGCCCAAGTTCTTGTTCTTTTCCGAGGTGGTTTCTTTCTTTCAGCATAACCAGAACAATGTTATACCATCTCTCTGTCCTGCTCCAAAGCATCCTTAATGATATTTCCCTTCATTGTCTGGGTGTGGTATGCACTTTTCAGCTACAGCTCCCTTTCGACAGTTTGACGTTCGTCGTTCTTGAAGGTCCCCATAGGAGAAAGCCTGCTTTATGTTCCACTAATACCAGGTGGATTTGACATGTTATCATTCAAGCCTATGAATTCTAGGGCAAGGTTCCACCTTTCCATGTCATAGTGCATTCCACAAGATCAGTTTCTTGAGCTTTTCAGCATGAGACATATGTTTCTTAAATTTGCAAGGCTTCCACCTAATCTTCAGTTTACACATTTCATAGGTTTTACTGGGTGTATGTTCTTCAGTTCTGTCATTTTTGGAGGTAAGGTTCTTCGGGCAGCTCTTTTTAGTCCCCTTTAATAACCCATTGGTTCTCAAAGGTTGGTTAGCCTTCATTTGCTGGACTGCTTTTGGATGTCCCAATGTATCTAAATGACTTTTCCTGTGTACCTTAATGTACAGTTAAGGAAATGGGATTTTTGACTTTCCAATCCTTTTCTTGCAGTATACAGTAAGAAAAGGCACATGTCCCTCCCATCTGTTCTTATGATCCACTCCCTCACTGTATACTATAAAACTGAGGCAGTCTAGGAGTGGGAGGGGTTATGCTAGGCTGTCTTACAGCAGTCCTGAAGACAGCAACATAACCCAATGTATTAACTACTTATCCTGTGTCCCTTAATGTATGCCAAGAAAAGGACTTTATGGTAGGCCAAAAATCCTATTACTTGTGAGCAAGTGATTTCTGGAAATTTTATAGAAAGGTGGATCTAGATGTACTGTGTAGTGATGTTGAGGAATAAAACGTACAGAGCAGTATTCTGTTACCGCAGCAACAGAGAAAATAATGAGGACTACAGAGGAAGCTGCATGCCTTTTTACTGGACAGCCCATTTAAAGAGAAATATATTTTATATTTTTGGTGAGCACATATTTTTATTAAATGTTGCAGTGCAGACTTGCATATTTTTAGAAGCCTACTTTTTGTTGTTGTATAAAGAATGAGATTTGACATTAGGGGGAGTTCTTAGTGGCTCTCTACATTTATTCCAGTTCTCTAAATGCAATTTTGTGACTTTGCCCATCCCAAGGTTGTCTTAGAACCTTGATAATACTAAACATGTTGTCTAGTAACCGTCAAGGTAACAATAGAATGATCAAAAATAGTAATTTTATACACAGGCTTCTCGTGCTCTTTTGACGCCTAGTTTACACTTTCAGCTTTGGTGCAGTAAAAACACATGATTGAGCTATGTTTTTACCACCTTCTAACAGTTTCCCCTTAAGCTACAGTGTCAGGGATCCAGGTATGACCAGAGATGTGTGGACTGACACAGGGAAACAGCAGGCTTCAGAAATGATTAAATCAGTGGTTCTTAACCTGGGTTCGATCGAACCCCAGGGGTTCGGTGAGTCAGTCTCGGGGGTTCGGCGGAGGTGACTCACACCCGACTCATATGATTTGTGATGACATGCCCCGCTTGTCCATCATTGGCTGCAGGTGGTCACGCAACATCGCTTAGCCCAGTGGTCGGCAAGCCGCGGCTCTTGTGTGCCGGGCGCCCGCTCCCCTCCCTCCTCTCGGGCGGCAGGGACTCAAATGCAATGATTGGCCAGTCTCGCTGCCACTCACATCCTGATAGCCAGTGATTGGCTGTCAGGATGTGTGTAGGCGGGGCAGCGCGACGAACGTGAGAGGAGCTAGGCTCCTCTCACAGTCCGCCCTGAAGACCGGAACGGCGCGGGAATACAGCGAGAGGAACGCGCGGAGCAAAGGTAAGTGAATTGACACAGGGGGGACTTGGGGACTTAATATGGGGGATGAATTATTTTTGGGGAATGAATTACTATAGGGGGGGTGAATTACTATATGGGGGATGAATTACTATATGGGGGATGAATTATTATATGGGAGATGAATTACTATATGGGGGATGTATTACTATATGGGGGATGTATTACTATATGGGGGATGAATTACTATATGGGGGATGAATTACTATATGGGGGATGTATTACTATGGGGGATGTATTACTATATGGGGGATGTATTACTATATGGGGGATGAATTACTATATGGGGGATGAATTACTATATGGGGGATGTATTACTATGGGGGATGAATTACTATATGGGGGATGAATTACTATGGGGGATGAATTACTATATGGGGGATGAATTACTATATGGGGAAGGAATTACTATAGGGGGGATGAATTACTATATGGGGGATGAATTACTATATGGGGGGATGAATTACTATGGGGGATGAATTACTATATGGGGGATGAATTACTATATGGGGGATGAATTACTATGAGGGATGAATTACTATGGGGGATGAATTACTATATGGGGGATGAATTACTATATGGGGGATGAATTACTATGGGGGATGAATTACTATATGGGGGATGAATTACTATATGGGGGATGAATTACTATGGGGGATGAATTTTCATACCGTTTGTTACAACATATCTTTGCGAGCAATCCTTTTCGAGGATGCTGGACATAAAGACGAAGAAAAGGAACAGACTTTGTTGCGAAAATGACATGAGAGTGGCACTTGCCAAGGTAATGCCGCGCATTTCTGAACTGGCCTCTGAAAGACAACAGCAGAAGTCACACTGATTTGCGGTAAATATTCATTATTTTGTTTTTGTGTGAAAATCATGTTTTAATGGTTTTGTTCTTTGTTCTTAATGGTTTTGTTCATTTTGTGCACCTATGTATAAATATATACCTATGTTTTGAATTTTAAAAATCATATTTTATTTTTCCAATTAAGAAGGGTTCGGTGAATGCGCATATGAAACTGGTGGGGTTCAGTACCTCCAAAAAGGTTAAGAACCACTGGATTAAATAATAATAATATTTATTATGAGCTGCACAAAATAAACAAACACAGTGCAAAACAAAACAAACCTTAACCTCCCTGGCGGTATGATTATTTCAGATTTTTGGTGCTGAAAGCGGTACCATTTTTTTGCATGGAAATATGTATTTTTTTTATTGTAGGCTGTAATTTTTAGGAAAAACTCACTGAAATCTGTCCGAACAAGAGTCTAGTAAACATCCTGGGTATGATAAAATTTGAAACACAAAATCATAAATTATAATTTAATAAATAATCATAAAAATAATATAAAAATAATAAAAAATTTAATTCAATAATATAATCAAACCAAAAACACTGAAATGTGAAATAGAGCGCCAAGTTCGCACATTGCTGAGCTCAGTCGCAAAATCGTTTTCAGTTTCTGATGACAAATTTCCCCCACGAATCATTATCACTCAATTCTGTAAGTGGTTCTGATTTACTATCGCTGTTCTCTAGCTGATCTAAACCGCTTTTGACCTAAAGGGACACTTTTTGGACGCCATGGACGTTTCTCAGTTTCCAGGCAGAAAGAACAGACAAAATGCAGGCAGGGCGCAGGACAAAGCACTAGGGACAATATGTATGTGAAATAGGTTGAAACAGCAATGTTTTACTGTGTAAAATGAAAAAAAAAAAAAATGACATTTTTTAAAATTTTTAAATTTCCCGCCGCCGGCGGCGCCGCCCGTACGTCCCGACGTCACAGGGACAGGACACAGAAGCCGGATGCCGGCATCGGCCGGAGGAGATGGCCGGGGACGCTGCAGGGGACACATCGTGGGAGCGCAGGGTAAGGTAAGTGAAGAACACATGCCGGAGCAGTGCCGCATGGTATTCCCGAGTGTAGCTCGGGGTTACCGCTTTTGGTACTGAAATGTTACCCCGAGCTACACTCGGGAATACCGCCAGGGAGGTTAAACTAATAGGTACAGGTGCAGTCAGGGCTGGAGAGGTGGAGTGGTCAGGCAGGCCGGGTCAGGAACAATCAGGCAGAAAGGTACAACGGGAGCAGGCAGAAGAATGGTCAGGAATAGCCGGGGTCAGTGCAGGCGGAGTTCTATAAGAGTCAGAGTCAAGCAGGAGAGTCAAGCAGGCAGGAGACAGGATACAGGAAACAGGGCACATGGGAAACAAACACCAAGGCACTGACTACAGGTCTGGCCATTCCTTAAATACACCTCCTGCAATCAGCCTCAGGTGATGGCTGATTGCAGGAGTGAGCTTCTGGTTGCTGAGAGCACCCACTGGCCAGCCTTGGTACGGCAGCCCACAAGGCAGGTGAGTCCCACCACCATTGGTGAGTCCATTCCTGACATACAGTGGAGTGGATGTACTGTACATAAGCCATGGTCACAAAGCTTTGCAATGCGGCATGGCAAAAATGTATCCTCTCTATTGCATTTGGTGGGCAGTACTACTCATAGAAACAACCCATTCAGATGAATGAAGGCTTCCTGCAACCAATCCCTGCTGCAACTAGCTATTGCTGTAATTTCAGTATGTCAAACTGCAGCCAACTGAATAATCAATATGACCCTGTATTTTATAATTGTGCTGTTACATGTGTCATTAGACACATTTCTAGAATATCTCTAATCTCCATTCACATGCACAGAATCTTATCACCAAAAGATTGGACAGCTGAAGCTGACTGTAAAAGGCGCCTCACACGTATTCCTTTCTAAGGTAAGTGTCTGTTTGGTGAGCTACTTGACCAATTTATGAAGGAGGTCACAGGTGGGAAATTTTACATCCAAAGCAGAAGGTCCCAAAACCACTTTCTTCAGGAAACTCTAGCTCCTCAAAATGCAGAGCACCTATTCACTCTAAATAGGCTTCAACTTTGTATTTCAATGATTTTTATTAATTTATAAACATTTAAACAAAAACAGGAGCAACAAGACACGCCTAGGCTTCAACTTTAAAACTTAAGTTCATCCTTCTTTTTGGTGTAAGACTTGGTCCCCCAAGGCCACCAAGTCTTCTCCAAAGTTCTCTTTACATTTAGGGGTGCTCTCACTTCTAAGAGTAGGGGGACTTCTCAGCAAATTCCTTCAATTTTCATAATTTTGCATTGAATCTGCAAAGTCAGTAGTTGCTTCTCTGAAACAAGGGGAGTACATGGCATGTGTGGACATCCAGGATGGCTATCTACATATTCCTATCTGACAGACAACCACTTCTTGTTTTTTGCATTGCTCTTTTGTCAATTCTCTGCTTGCGGAGTGTTCACATAGTCTTAGCACCTCTTCTCAGAACTTACGGCATGCATGTCACATACATCTAAACTACCTTTTTCTGAAGGACTCATCTCCCTTGCAGCTATCAGAAAATGTCACAAGACAACCCAAATGATCCAGACATCTGGCTGGGTAATCAATTTTGTGTCTAGTCCTAGACATATCCAAAGCAAAAGTCTTTTTACTAGAAAAGAAAGCTCTTCCTCTAAGAGCACATGCTCAAGAATTGAGATCCAAGAGACATCCTATATTTAGATTTTCCATGAGAGTCCTAGGCCTAATGGCAGACTTCTTCGAAGCAGTACCATTCACCCAATTCAATTCAACAACACTCCAACAAAATAAATGTGATTCAAAATTAATATAAGGATCCTCCTGCGCTGCCCGTAACCCCTAAAGTGCAAGAGTTGCAGCAAGCACCCAACCGTAATCCAATCAGTGTAAATAAATATAGTTAAAACATGATTCTGCGCTACTCCAAAAAATACCTTATCAAAAAATCTGACTAAATATAAAAATAAACACCCCACAGAGCACTAAATGCAATCATAAGTGAAAATAACACAAAAAATAGTAACATAAATGCAACAATAAATGACAGACCAATAAATGCTGATGTAATTAATAGTGAATTAATTTAGTACTTGAGTAAAGTACAAAATAACTAATAGTGACTAATAATCATATGTGAAATTATATATAAAGTGCAAAGTCCCAATAAGTGCATAAATCTTCAATAAACCGTGAATCAACCAGTGACCACTGATAAAGCTCCTCCACCAGCTAGCATGTGTGCTCACCTCCAGCCATGACCCACCAAGGGTCACACAGGCTTCTATTTCCATACACACAAATGCATTGGGTACACTACACATTCTATTCCAAATCAAAACATGAAGAAAAATAAATCAAATTTGTGTTGTTCCTCTAAAAAAATTTAAGAAAAGGGAATATTAGACTGTTCAAAAAAATAGCAGTGTTTGTATTCTACTTTACAAACTCAAACATTCACTATATAAACTGAAAAATGTTTGAAGATTTTGCTTTCCTTTGAATCACTTAATGAATATTTGGTTGTAGTCGCACTGTTTCTGAGAACTGCTGTACATCTGTGTTGCATGGAGTCACCCAACTTCTGGCCCCTGTGATCAGGTATTCCAGCCCAGGATGATTGGACTACATTCCACAGTTCTTCTCTATTTCTTGGTTTTGCCTCAGAAACTGCATTTTTGATGTCACCCCACAAGTTTTCTATTGGATTAAGATCCGGGGATTGGGCTGGCCACTCCATAACATCAATCTTGTTGGTCTGGAACCAAGATGTTGCACGTTTACTGGTGTGCTTGGGGTCGTTGTCTTGTTGGAACACCCATTTCAAGGGCATAAGGCAGCATGACCTCTTCAAGTATTCTGATGTATTCAAACTGATCCATGATTACTAGTATGCGATAAATAGACCCAACACCGTAGTATGAGAAACATCCCCATATCATGATGCTTGCACCACCATGCTTCACAGTCTTCACAGTGTACTGTGGCTTGAATTCAGTGTTTGGGGGTCGTCTGACAAACTGTCTCCGGCCACTAGACCCAAAAAGAACAATCTTACTTTCATCAGTCCACAAAATGTTGCGCCATTTCTCTTTAGGCCAGTCAATGTGCTCTTTGGCAAATTGTAACCTCTTCAGCATGTCTTTTTTTCAACAGTTGGACTTTGCGGGGGCTTCTTGCAGATAGCTTGGCTTCACATAGGCGTCTTCTAATTGTAACAGTACTCACAGGTAACTTTACACCTTCTTTCATGTTCCTGGAGCTGATTGTTGGCTGAGTCCGCGCCATTTTGGCTATTCTTCTATCCATTCAAATGGTCGTTTTTCGCTTTCTTCCACGTCTTTGATGTTTTGTTGCCATTTTAAAGCATTTGCGATCATTTTAGCTGAGCAGCCTATCATTTTCTGCACTTCTTTATATGTTTTCCCCTCTCCAATCAACTTTTTAATAAAGGTATGTTGTTCCTCTGAACAATGTCTGGAACGACTCATTTTCCTCAGAAATTCAGAGAGAAATGCACTGTAACCAGCATGTACAACATTTGCTGCCTTCCTTCCTTAAATAAGGGCAATAATTGCCACCTGTTTTTCAAAGAATGAATGACCTCACTAATAGAACTCCACACTGCTATTATTTTGAACATGCCCCTTTCAATTAGTGATTCAGTTACACTGAATCAGCAGCATGTTTGTCATGACTGTTGGGTCTGTTGGATTTCTATTACTCTACTACACCTGCTAGTAAATTATTTGCCATGTAGAAATATCATTTCTACCAAAAACAGTGATTGATCCGGTTAGTGATGTCTGACTACGCGAAAATCTGTATACATAATTTCCAGACCACATTTTTCATTCTTCCATGGTCCATCTATAGGCAATTATGTGCCAAGTTTAGAAAAATAGAGGATCTTATCATCTCTGCCAATTATCAGTGGTGGGATAAATTCTTCCTAGAACTATATCTCAAATACAATATTAGTCCAAGAGGACTTAGAATTACAAAAACATGTACATTTCTTAACTCTGAATTATCCAAAGAATGGTCCAAAATATCTGAATTCCATCAAATTCCATGACATCTCAACCCAACTTTAATCCCTCCTCAAAGCTCTCGTGAACATTATAACACATTTACCAGCTAAATGGTTCAAATTGCTCAAAACACATACTAAACACTTTGAGGATAACCTGATATGCACAAAATTGGGCAAAATACGTTGAGATTTTGATGATTACAATTTCAATAGAATATATTGTTGGAAAAAAAACACCCACACTACATCAATCCACGGACAACCCGCAGTCCCACTTATGACTTGTCGGCCCAAAACCACTCTCCAAAAATACACCAGACCCAAACTACATCCATCCACTCCCCCATCTACAAGTAGACATAAACCAAGGCCCAGCGGACTTCAGAACCCACCATCTAGACATGGTCCCCTTTCCCAAACAAACCATCAGGCCGAAGCCTCCTTAATACAATCATGTAAACCACCCAATAAGCTGGACAATAGAATCCTTACCAATACACCACATCTACCTACTCCCCCTAAAACAGTATTTCCTTCTCCCAACCCAACTACCAAAACCAGTCCCATCCCATCTGAGCCCACACACATAAATTCCAACACTCTTGTACCTCTCTGACCCACAACATACACCCAACGATGGTTGCAATCCCGAAGCACAACCCCAACATGCCTGCGATGACCATCCCTCCACAGTCTCATCTATTGTAGCCCTTCCTCCTTTTTTAGGAAAGACCCCTCTGTCTGCCCCAAAAAGAAAACTCACAAAAGAGGCAGAAGAGGGAGTAAACGGAGACACCACACGAAAAATGCGCAGACCAGGGGCGGACTGACCATTTGGAAACTCGGGCACTGCCTGAGGGCCCGGGGTCAGTAGGGGGCCCCATGAGATGCCCCTGGTACCTTTTTCATAGGCTTTTTTGAGTTTGGGCAAGGACACAGGGGCCTCATGATCCCCTATTGCCCGGGGGCCCCATGAGTTGTCAGTCCTCCCCTGGCGCAGACTATAAAGATTTTCAATCTGTCGAATCATGCTCTATCCCCATCAGAAACCTTACTTCTCTGTCGAGGATTAACCTTTGCCCCCTCTTCCCCTCCCAATCCTTTTACCCTATTTGTAGATTTAAACAAATTTGTCAGACAACTTACTGTAAAAAGATACTTTAACATCCAAGCTTCTAAAAATTCCAAAAATGCCCATCCAGATGACAACTCTACCTTAGCCTCCATATTAGAACTTTCCATTGATAATCTGTCCTTGAATGAATCCATCTTAGCGGATATTAAACAAGTATATACCATGGCCGATGACCAATATGTCAACCTATTAACTCAAAACCTTCCCAGTTCCCCACCCATTTCCCATACCCAATTCCACCCCAAATCTGTATTTTATCCTACATCAGCAAAAGGACCCTATATACAAAGTTTTTATCAGGTCACATACACTGAGATTCTATGTATGTGTAACATAAATAAATTGCTGCACTCAAATGTCACAACCATATAAGTAATAACATAAATGAGTCCAAATGTATAATTTAATAGTCCCAGTGTTGTGAACCATATAGTAGATCACCACGTGTCTTCAATATATTTAGTGCTTTACCACCAGGAAATGGTAGGACTCTTACCAGAACATGTGGACCCTTATAAAAGAGTCACAAACGCATGAGAATATATCCACCAAATCCCTCAGAATTGGAAGATGTTATATCATGGTACTGGAAGGAAGTGTCACCTTCAATTTGTCCCCATTCTTAATCACACGATAATACCTCTCAGTATGGTCATGCAAAGAAAGACAAAGGGGCAACCATTGCATAAAACCATAAAACATGTTTATTATCATAAAATATTTCACTCACATTCAGGTGGGCAAATCAGCGCTGTGTACAGAGTATTATCCTGTCTCCAGAAACAGGGACACTTCCTGGTGTTAGAGAGCAGCGTGAAGATGTCAGACTCACAAGCTCCAGCTGACGAGTTTCGCCACATATGATGTCGTCTGGGGTGTGGAAACGATGTGCGACCATCACCGCTGCTTTTTATACCAATCCATATAGGGAATGAGCCCCCTTAGATCAATTAGTGAAATTATAAATGGCCGCCGTGTCACCAAACCATTTATGTATGTGTAACAACTCCTCCACTTCCCACCCCCCCAATCTCTCAGTTCATGAATCCTCAGCCCTTAAACAATTATCATAAAACCCCAATTTGATAATAAAACCAGCTGATAAGGTGGAGAAATAGTAATCCAAAACAGAGAAGATTACATTAAAGAATTCCTGAGGCTACTATCTAATACCAATACATACAAAAAACTCAAGAGCGATCCCTTACCAGAATTTCAAAACACAGGACACAACCTCATTGAGAAAGCTTTCAAAGATGGCATTATTAACACATCTGAAATTTTTGTTTCTCAAACAAAAATTCTATCATAGACCATATTTCTATCACCTTCCCAAGATTCATAAAAACTCCACACAACCACCTGGACGACCCATGGTAGCTGCCATGGGTTGTGTCACTAGCTTTCTTTCCAAATACATAGACCATTTTTTACAACCTATGGTACAAAATCTTCCCTCATACATTAGCGATGGCATCCACCTGTGCCAGATGCTGAAAACATACTCTTGGGAACCTACCTACCTCTGGCTCTGTCTAGATGTCAATTCCCTATACTAATCCATACCACATGAGATAGGTCTACAGGCAGTATGCTATTTCATTAATGCTGATTCACTTTTGTATCCCCGACAGGCCCAATTCATTCTTGACACCACAGAATGTTGTTTAACCCACAATTACTTTGAGTTCTTAGGAGATTTATGTCTCCAAACACATGGCACGGCCATGGGAGCCAACTTTGCCCCCACATATGCCAACCTGACCATGGGTCTCTGGGAACAATTATACATCTGGAAAAATAACCCTTTCAACAGTCACTTAATCTTCGATGGTCACTACATAGATGACATCATCATTATCTGGGATGGGCCCTCCACACAAGTCATACCTTTTATCCAACATTGCAACAACAACCATATGGGACTATCCTTTGCCTCGGTTTGCGATTCTGACAAATTGGCATTTTTAGACCTTGAACTTTGCCATGATGCTACTACAGTTTTTTCTCAAAATTACACTAAACCCACAGCAGGCAATTCCCACCTAAATTAAAAAATCTGCCATCACCCCGATGGAAAAACAATATCCCTAAAAGCCAATTCTGTCGTCTTAAACACAACTGCAACAGAGAACAGGAATACATCACTCACAGCCAATTGCTCAAAAACAAATTTCTTGATAAAGGTTACCCTGACACCCTAATCGAGGAAGCCTTTTCTTTGTCCCTTTGTACCCACCACCCAGAACACTGCACCCAGCCCAGAAACAGTTTCCCTAAGATATACCACACAATTCCAAAACCAATTTAAAAATTGAGCTCATACTCCAAAGACATTGGTCAATATTACAAAAGGACCCACACCCCACATCTGTCATCACAGCCAAACCCAAAGTAACCTACAGATGAGCCAGAAACTTAAAAACCAAAATAGCCCCCAGCGAAATCAAATGACTTCCCACCACAATCTCCACCCACCTTACTTTCTTAAACATCAAGGGCATGTTCCAATGTCGCAAACCTAAATGTCTCATCTGTAAACATGTTACTAACGGTCAAAAAGAGTTCCACGCAAATGGGAAGAACTATTGTCAGGGTCCTGTCCATGGCAGAAGTTCTGGAAGATCTGGCATTTCTGCAAGTACTCTGCATGGCCGCAGAAGGACACATCAGCCTCAGTTTGGTGCCAGACAGCCTTTATAAGGAGGCTCATCACTTCTTCAAGTTGCTGGATGATCTCTAGCTCCCTGTGCCCTGTTCCTGTTTCCTGTGACTTTGACCCGTGATTTCCTGTTACCGACTCGGCTTGCTCCTGGACCTGTCTACTCTGCCTTACCCCTGATCTGACCTCGGCCTGGCTTACGGATTCTTTCTCTCTCTTGCTCCCCTGTGTATGACCTCGGCTATCCCATCTGACTACGTCTGCTCTGATTCCCATCTGGTACCTGACCTTGGCTTAAACCGACTACCCAGTAAACATCTAAATCCCGGAAGGGCTTGCATACCATGCACAGGCTCCTCCTGTCTGCAGACCTATATCCGTGCACCATCTGTGCTTTTGAGTGGACCACCAACCAGCACTCCTACAGGCAACCTGTGCAACTTTGGGCCTGACTCCCGCTGTCCCACTCTCAGGGGAGTCCGGAACTCAGCTGCAAGGGAACCCCTCTCTCTTTTGGCCTCCATCACCAGGTACATGATAACCAGGGGCGGACTGACCATTTGGAAACTCGGGCAGTGCCCGAGGGCCCGGGGTCAGTAGGGGGCCCCATGAGATACCCCTGGTACCTTTTTCATAGGCTTTTTTGAGTTTGGGCAAGGACACAGGGGCCCCATGATCCCCTATTGCCCGGGGGCCCCATGAGTTGTCAGTCCGCCCCTGGTGATAACTATCCTATAGCAGACTTTTTCAACTACTCCAGCCAATTTGTAGTGTACTGTCTCACTTGCCCATATGGCTTACTTTATTTCAGACATACCATCCGTACCCTCCGTAAAAGATTTGGTGAACACAGAAGACTAGTAGAGGACGGTTCAGATTCACATCATGTGCCCCAACATTTTTGGAGAACCACTCCAAATGCTCAGAAGGCCTGAAAGTATGTGTAATTGAACCCATACATTCCAGCTTCCCCACAGTAGAAAGCTTCAAGTGCCTGTGTGAAAGGGAGACCTACTGGATTTACTCCAAGGGAACAGTAACCCCTGGAGGGCTGAATGAAGAGCTGGAGATCAGTACCATTCTTTAACAAAACATACACCATAACGCCTGATACCCTTTGGTAATGTTCATTATGCCTTCACACTGCCCGTCATGCAATTCCATTTACATCTATCACCATGTCCCCATAACCATCTTGAACATACTTATTGCCAGTGTCATGTATATGGGTCATACACGTGTATCATAACCATCCACTATATTTTCCTTTAGGTCTAAAGATCTGCACGCATGCGCTCATTTTCCACATCTATGTAGGCAAGCATGTATATTCCAACATATTCCTATAAACGTAGCCATATCCAAACCTCAAAATAAGCACATATGTGCATCTACATTTTCCATTCAGCTATTTCCATCACACACGTATCTCCAACGGCAACATAGGTTACATTTATTCACTCCTTTATTCATCTTTTAATTACATATCATCATGTTCCATCCATTCATTTATCCTTGATTCGGTTACCAATCTGAACCAGCACGCTGACCAATTTTGATTTTTATCCTAAATTTATCCCTCTCTTTTAATTTTTATTATTATCCTGAATTTATCCTTATTTTTTAATTTTATATCAACATGTTCCATCCATTCATTTTTCCTTGATCCGGTTATTAATCTGAACCAGCATGCTGAACAATTTTTTACTATCATGTTGAATTATCCTCATCTGCATTTTTATGCTTTATTTTGTTTTTGCTGCTTAATACTAGTTTTGACATATTATTCCAATCCTCTGCTCATTTTACTTTTCATTATTCAATTATCTGTTGTTTTATATATATTTTCAATACTTCTTATAACGCTGTGGACCCTTATTGTCGTTTTCATATGTATTAGTTTTCACACATGTACATAGTGCTAAAGGTAATTTCTATGTATTAACATATGCAATATACATCTTTTCTCTTAGTTTTATTACATTTCATCGAGTTTTCAATTCTTTAACTGTCCACTTTTTTTTTTAAAGTACGCAAACGTGCAACTATAACAAAAAACCCGTAAGTGTTCACAAAAAAAGTGCAAGTGCAAAACACCACACGAAAAAGTGCACTTAGGGGTGTGCTTTGTCCTTCCCCCGAAGGGGATGGACCACTACCCTGATCCCCCGGGGCACGAAGCTCCTGACAGGGACAAGGTTTCCATTTGGTCCTCCTGGCCAAAAGGCCTGGTGGACCACCGTTCCTTGTGTCCAGCCGAAGCCAGACACCCAGTACTTGGTCAGGGGGCTCTCCCGAAGAGAAAACCCCCTAGGGACAGGGGAGGAAGGAACCAAAAGGCCACACATCCTCCCCCTAGACTTCAGGGCAGGCCCGAGGACCCACACCCTCCATCCTGTGAGAAAAACACACACATAAGTAAAGAAAAAGTGACAAAACGTGGGAGGTGTTAAAATAAATAGACAATAAAAAAGTGGTCGTGCCAATTGTGCACAGACGAGGCCCTGAGGCCTGTAGCAAAAATTTCTCTGGTCCTAGCCAAAAGGTCTGGTCCTAAGGGCGCTGTGCAGAAAAAGTGGTAAAACAGTGACCATATGCCATCTTCACACTGTGGGGTCCCACACCCAGGTGTTACTAGTGACACCCCTGAGGCGACTACTCAGGGGGCACTGGTTTGCGGACTCTCTGCCTTCCCGACCCCTGGCCAGACAAGGTAGATCCGTCCAAATCAGGAGGAACTGGGTCCTTCTGGTCTCCTCGGGAGAATTACTCACGGGCCCCAACTACTCGTGGGCACCACGCTTTCTGTCCCCCGGTACTAGCCGTCCAGACCCCCATCATTCCAGCAGGGGTACTATACAACCAGTCATCCCCGCAAAGCTAGAATGACCATGGAGCACCCCTACTGGACACTGATAAGAACAGATACTACACTTGATCTTAGCCAAAAGGCCGAGAAGCTACCGAGAATTCTTTAACTGTCCACTCCTGCACTTAATGATAGCCCTCTTGCCGTGGGTTGTTTACTCCTCAAGCTGTGTCTGCCTGTAGGAGGAGTTCCCTTACTCCTCCCCTCGCTGAGAGTATAAATACCTAACATCAAGATGGCGTCCTTACAGCCTGATGGGGGAGCATGCACGCTCTGAACGCGCGCCAACCCTCACCATCACGTGACCGGAAGTGACGTCTCAACTGAGGGAACCCCGGAACTAGGAGGATGTGCTGGAAGCCACCAGCACCACCGCTAGATGCCGGTGATCACCATCCACCCTGAGGCTTCACACTCCTTCACTACAGCGGATGCCTATTAATTTACAAGCACAAACCTACTTATGCTTTGTGAGTGGCCTGTATCAGTACACTTTTTATCTATTAAAAAGCTTTCATGCTGCATTTAGAGAGCGCCACCTCTTTCTTCCTGATTACCCACTGATTATGGCCCATGGAGAGAGCAGATCTCTAATGATGGACAACAACGTGATGAATGCTGAGAGCGAGGCTTGGCTTAATTCTCTGCACAAAGACAATAAATCTTCCCTTCTGGAGTGGATGGAAAAATGTAATATTAATTTTGTACAGGTTACTGGGCAGAGGAAATATGGTGGCCCTCATGCGGAGTGGGTTGGAGAAGCTCCCCTATTTGGGACAGGAATATTTATCAACAATCTCCCTAAAGAAATCTATGAAGATAAACCAATTCCACTTTTCAGACTGTTGGAATATTGTATGAATGTTGTCTTATGATGGACAGATTATACAAGTGAAAGGAAACACCTGAAAGACAGCATGTGTAATGGACTTTGTGTATTCAGGGGTGGGTTTGTTGCTGGGCTGTCTGTGGTGGGCTCCCTGATTAATTACATCATTGACTGGATGCCTGGCTGTTGATTATCTTAATTAGATCACTGTTAGCTGTTGGCTGTACTGTTGTAATCAAGCTCTTACCTAATCAGTGTGGGATTTATATCTCAGTGTGTAATATTTGTTTTATTGTTCATGTGGGGGCACTGCCCTATTTCTGGAGTGTGTAAAAACCTGTGTTTTCTGTTCAATAAAGATAAAACACAAAAACCTGCGCATAGATATAACCATGCTACAAATGCAAAAAAAAACAAGTAAAACAGAAAAGCAGCTTGCACACAAAAGGCGGTATTACAAAAATGAACGAAAGAAATGCAGCGCTAATTATATTGCATAGAAATGTCAGAAGTAAAAATCCATATAAGTCCTCAAGTGAATATAACAAGTTGCAGGAGAAGATTCTGATGTCACAGGCTGTCACCATACACCTGAAAACATTAGCCCCTTACCGGACATTTAGAACGTATAACACCGGTCAATATGCGCAGTGTGATAAGGAATCAGTATGGCAGGTAGTCTTCAATAGAAATCTTCCCCCTGATAAAGGATGGTTCCTCCTTTTTAAAGATCTCCAAAACTTACAAAAACAAAAATATGTCCAGAACGTGGTGACGTCACATGCCGAAGCTCCACCCAACATGTTTCGTCATCCGGAAGACGTTGTCAAGGGTTTCTGTTTGGCATCTCAGCTATTCTCATCTAGTCTTGGATGCAATACCTAGCTATAATACCTTTGTCCTGTGTCCCAGTGGTTCTCTGACATAATCACCCAATCAGGGTGACAGGAGTTCCATCACAATAACATACATAAGTCTCTCAGGCTGGGAAGAAGTGTACCAATGACTTAAAGTGCAAGGAGCATGGTCACTGAGGAAAGCCAAGCTTCTCATCCACATCTTTGAACTCAAAGCAGTCATGTTGGCTCTGCAGCAATGGACTCCCTTTCTGAAGGGGCACCCAATCAGAGGACAGTTAGACAATGTCAAAGCATTTGCTTACATCAACCATCAAGAGGCAGAACCTTGGACCCTCTGGCTCTAGCCTCAGATGCCTTGATAACTCCCTTGTCTCAGTTCAGGCAAATTCATGCCTTCCCTCCAGTGAAAATCTTACCTCGTCTGCTCAAGAAGACAGAGCACAATGGGAAAACAGTGATTCTAATTGCACCAAACTGGCTCAGAGGAATCTGGTACACAGACATACTAGCAGAAGACCCCTGGCCTATTCACAGCAGGCCAGATCTGCTATTTCAAAGCCTTCTTTACCTTCCTGCTTCTCAGTCCCTGGCTTTAACAGCATAGTTATTGAAACCCAGGTGTTAAAGGAAAGAGGGGTTTCTAAGTCTGTAATTCCTACCTTGCTAAAAGCAAAAAAGCCTTTTCCAGGAAGAAATATTATCACACCTGGAAATATTTTTTTGCCTGATGTGAACAGAGATACTTCAATCCCAGAGATTACTCTGTATCTCACATTCTGGCCTTCCTGCAAACAGTTCTTCACAAGAAGTTTGCCTTAATTACTCTTAAAGGTCAGGTCTTTGCCTTATCCATTTATTTTCAAAGACCTCTGGCTTTGTTCTCCCTTGTAAACATCTTTTTTTCAAGATGTATCTTGTATTAGGACCCCTTTCCAGAATGCTGTACTTCCTTGGGATCTCAGCCTGGTTCTCTCTGCCCTGCAAAAAACATTCTTTGAACCTATCAGGGATAACCAACTATGAGATCTTTCATGTAAAGTAGCCTTTATGGTCTCTGTTATGTCTTCCAGACTTGTCTCTGAACTGGTGGCCCTTTCCAGTAAAGAGGCTTTCCTCATACTTCACAATGACAATGTTGTCTTACGAACAAGGCCATCCTTTCTTCTGATTGGTCTCCTCATTCCTCCTCATTGAGGAGATTGTCCCCCTCATCCTTCTGCACTGCTCTTAAGTATCCAAAGGAAATCTCTCTACATTTCCTGGATGAGATCAGAGCTGTTAGAATATACCCCAAGGCTACAGCTCCAATCAGACTGATGCATTGCCTCTTAGTCCGATTCTCTGGACTGGATGAGGGACAACCTGCTTCAAAGTCCACCATTGCACAATAAACACAAAATCTGATTGCAAGAGCTTGCATTCTCAGAAAGAAATCTCCCCGTGTACTCTTACATGCCCATTTTACCAGATTGGTGGGAGGTTTTGGGAACTTTGGCACAAAGCCTCTGTAACCCAGATGTGTAAGGCCGACACCTGGTCTTCTGTTCATACTTTATCAAAGTTTTACCAGATGGACATCCAATCTTCTGCTTATCTAGCTTTTGGCTGCAAAGTTCTTACAGTGGCTTTCTGGGTTGGATCTTCTGACCCTTGTTGTCCACAGTTCTGTTTGTCTCGTTGTTGTCCACCCTTCCTATTCATTGCTTGGAGACTTCTTATGATGTATGAATATTCTGCCTGTGTTCCATACTGTACAATTAAGATAGGAGGAATTTTGACTTATCTGTAAATTTCATATCTTGCAGTACAGTACAGGACAAAGGCCACCCTCCCTTCCATTCCTTGGTTTACTCTCCATTGTTGCTACAAAACTGGGGTCTCACTGAGTGCGGTAGGGTTATAGGGGAGGAACCCAGGGGACATGTCCTCTAAACATTTGCAGTGCGCATTCACCTGAAGGTACATGCCTATAACCCATGGTGTATGAACATTCTACCTGTGCCCTGTACTGTACTCCAAGATATGGAATTTACAGGTAGGTAATCAAAATTATTCTTTTATGGTGGCTTGGATAACTGTTATATTTTAATCAATATCCACAAAGCTGACAGTCAAATAAATTGAATATTTTATAAAGAAAATATCAAAAATATTGCAATCAATAAATCAGCATTGCAGTCAGGCAACTCGAACTTTTAAAGAAAGACCAACAAAGGCAGCTTGTTTTTTCTGTTCTTGCAGGTTAACAAAAATAATTTTATGGAATTTTTACTCCAAGCAAATACCCATAAGCCAGTTTTTAAAGGTAAGTCAGTTTGATTTTTAAGTGATATTAAAGGCAATTTTTAAAAAAATAACAAACACATCATACTTACCTGCTCTGTAGAAGTGGTTTTGCACAGAGCAACCCAGATCCTCCTCTTCTCAGGTCCCCTTACGGTTCTCCTGGCCTCTCCCTCCTGTCAAATTCCCCCACAGCAAGCAGCTTGCTATGGGGGCACGCAGGCTTGCTCCCAAGCTGCTGCTCTGCATGCCCATTCACACACAGAGCCGTGGCTCGCCCCCCCCCCCCCTTCACTGGCTCATTGGAAGTGATTAATGGCGCCTGCTGCTTTCTAGCCAATGAGTAAGGAGTGTCCCTGGAAAGCCGAGGCTCTCATGCACAATACTGGATCTCGATGGGGTTCAGGTGAGTATTGGGCAGGGTGGGAGGACTGCTGCACACAGAAGGTGTTTTACCTTCATGCATTGAATGCATGAAGGTGAAAAAACATGGGTACCAGGGGTATTTAAATAACAAAAACACTTAAGAAAAGGGAAGATGTATCACCGATAACAAACAATTATTTACTTTCTCTTCACTCACAAACCTGACAGCTGAAATTTGATTGGTTGCTATTGGCACCTTTATAGAGGAGATTTACCGATGCTCTAAAGTAGTGATGGGCCATTTGTTAAACACACAAACAGTAGAGGCATTCGGTGGGCTGTTTGCCCGCCATGCTCCACAATCCACTGCACCTGACCTTTGGCCAATCACAGGGCATGATGACATCATTGGTGTCAGTGGGAGGAATGGTGCCCCATCATTGGTGTCAGTTTGAGGAATGGCAACCCATCATTGATGTCAGTTTGAGAAATGGTGCCCCATCATTAGTGTCAGTGGGAGGAGTAGTGCCCCATCATTGGTGTCAGTTTGAGGAATGGTGTCCCATCATTGGTGTCAGTGGGAGGAATAGTGCCCCATCATTGGTGTCAGTTTGAGGAATGGTGCCCCATCATTGGTGTCAGTGGGAGGAATAGTGCCCCATCATTGGTGTCAGTATGAGGAATGGTGCCCCATCATTGGTGTCAGTGGGAGGAGTAGTGCCCCATCATTGGTGTCAGTTTGAGGAATGGTGCTCCATGATTGATGTCAGTGGGAGGAATAGTGCCCCATCATTGGTGTCAATATGAGGAATAGTGCCCCATCATTGGTGTCAGTTTGAGGAATGGTGCCCCATCATTGGTGTCAGTGGGAGGAATAGCAGCCCATGATTGGTGTCAGTTGTGGATGGAATAGTGTCCCAAGGGCTGGATAGAGGTAGGCAAAAGTCCACATCTGGCCCCAGGGCCACAGTTTGGAGACCACTGGTCTAACCTATTCTTGTCAAGGCACTGAGTACCTCTTGGGCTTTTAGTTATTAGGCAATTGTTTCTCAAATTTGCAAGGCTGCCACCTCGTTTTCAGTTCACACGTTTTGTAAGTATTACCAGGTAGAATATGCATAGGCCTCTTTAGATGCCAGTTTTCAGCTTAAAGTCCCTCAGGCAGCTGCAGGATGTCCTTGGTTTTATTCCGTCTGTGTGCCTGTTGGTTGGCATTTTGTTTGCTGTGTTGCCCTCCCCTTAGTTGGACTGGTTTTGGATGTCCCAGTTGTCTCAGATTTATAGAATCCCATGTCATTTAATGAACAATAAAGACAACAGAATTTTTGTACTTACTGTAAACTTTGTTAGTTGAATTTGGGGGACAAAGGTACCCCCCCCCCCTCCCGTAAGTATCTTAACTCCCACGTACTGTTTTATTGCAAAACTGAAGCTTGCTGAGAATGGGAGGGATTATACCTGGCTGACCACAACTTTTTTTGTTTGCAAATGTCCAATATCCCTTGTAGGCAGATGTAGAACCTAATTTTCTCAAATTAACTGAAATCTGTGCCCTTCAATAAATTGCAAAAACAGATTTTACGTTAAGTACAAACAAAACTCTCTTCCAGTTTTGGAAAGAGTAGGAAAACATTAGAATCTCCGTCAAGATTTGTACTGCTGTCTATGTCCCCCCTAGGTAGATTTGTTCTGGTGACCATGGTCACCGAGACAGAACATGATGGGAAAGCCAAAATGTTACAGTTGTCACCAGAACATAAGATGAGGCAACTCTTTTAAAAATGGAAATGTGTTCTAGTCAGGGCTGCTGATAGAAACCACGGGACCCCATACAGCCAACCTGATAGGAGCGACCCCTCCCCCACAGTTTACCATGCTTAATTTATGAATGAACACAACAAGTGAACGGTACTGATCACTCCCCCCAAAAAAACCCCAAAACAAACAGTTTACTATGCTTCCGTTATGAATGAACACAGTGAGTGATTGGTACCAATCACCAATCGGGAGTCACTTTGGGTGGGGGGCCCATGGAACCCAGCTGACTTTGGAGAGGTGGGGAGACCCCTATCTCAGCTCCCCATATCCCTATTATGTGTAAGTCACCCTGTGCCTGTTAGGGGTACAGGTTGATCTGTCCTAATATTGTGTAGACATGTCTAGGAGATAGGTGGGGTGGGGATTGTTTGGTGTTGTGTGGCTGCATCCCATTGTTCTATTGTTTGTCTTGCTTGGAAGCAAACTATTATGGGATGTATGTGTTTATGTGTATTAGCTTAGTGGGAGGGTGTCTCCAGCAGCCCTCCCTCCTCATGGGACTGTCTGCTGGTGTGAAGTTTGAATACCTGTGAGTCTCTTGTTACTAAATGTAGATTGCCCCGCCCTGTGTCATTATGCAGGGAGGGGGGACTGTCCCCTGAGTGTATATATCTGGTATCTGTGTTGAAATAAAGTAGTCTGCCTCCTGATTTACTTCAAGACTGGTATCATCACTATTGTATGGTCGGCTGTGGTGTCTGTTGTCGGTGTTCGGAAAGGGAAGCGATAGTCTATCGGAAGTACCCAAGCGCAGTCTGGGGTTGGTTCCGTTACACAATTACTCGTTGTGTTAATTCAAGAAAGAAAGCGGATGGTAAATGTGACATATTTACCAGACCTTTCCCCCACTCTCTATCCTGAACGATCTTATTATGTGATTGCTGCTGCCAGTGGGAAGGAGGAGGACGGAAGCCAACAGCACTGTAGGTGTGGGGGCACACAGGGGGAAACATGTAGTTCACTGGGAGGGTGATGGGTGTAGCGGAGGGCAATAACTGGAACTGATCCCCTGTATGGTTCTCTGTACAGCAGCTGAAAGCCAGTTGGAAGGAGAGGAGGAGAAGTCAGCTTTGAGCTGCTGCAGAGAGAGCCATACAGGGGATCGGTTATAGTAATTGCCCCCCCCCCTCCACTGTGCTGATCACCCTCCCTGCCCACATCAAATTCACCCTGCTGGCCTGGGCCCCATACAAGAGGATTGGTGGTACCCCCTTATCCACAACCCTGGTTCTAGTTGCTGTTCAAGAGAATTACCCTCAATCTGTATAGATTTCCTCATACTTGAATCAATAAAAGCTGCTAATTGTAAGCACCCCTGTCAGTGTTAAGTGGTTTGTCTTATCCATATAAACGTATAGATTCTGCTGGAGACCTTGTGCTTTTGAAGAACAACAGACTTGCTGGTTGGATCACCAGATGAAAGTAGAAGAAAGCAAGTCTTAAAAGGAAAAAAAATGCAGCCATCACCCTCCCTCTTAGATTGTAAACTCTGATGAGCCGGGCCCTCTGATTCCTCTTGTACCAAATTGTATTGTAACTGTAATGTCTGCCTTCATTTTGTACAGCGCTGAGCAAACTGTTGGCGCTATATAACTCCTGTATAATAATAATACTTTATATTGCATTAATGGAAGAGAAAAAAAAAATGAAATGACAGGGAATTTTACCCTTTGCTACTCTATCCAAAACTCCAAATCTAATCCAAAATTTTTTTTTTATCTATTCATACACTCGGATACGTGGTGAAACATTTGCAACATTACAAAACAAGTTCAGTTAATAAATAGCTAAATGCTACTAGATACATCGTGACCTGGATAAATAAAACTATGGCAAATATACTAAAAGTTAATTTTCCATATAGCTTGATGAAGCAATATTAATTTCAATCATCCAATTATGTACAAGAGACATAAATGACGATTTCTTTAAATTCCTCCCTGATCAGGTGCTCAGAATGAACACAGGTTAAGAAAAAAATGTGACTACTTTTGGTATTTTGCCCCCATCAAGTAGTAAAGGAAGGATGGATCAGGATGGCAAACTCAAACCATGCACTTTAAAAAACAAGTCAGCAAATGAAACGCCAATATTTGTCTCTTGGTTGTTTGTAGAGAAAACCGTTTGTGTTCTCTTTCGTGATGGAGAAGTTGTAGGGTGGAGGGAACCATATTTCACATTTCACGTACCTGAACATTTGGTCATCTATTCTGACAAATGTTATTATTTCTTGTTGAAAAACTGTTGTGTATGAATTTCTCAGTGACCCATGCTCAATACTGTTTTATAAAATCTCTTCTACTACTGGCAGTTTTAACCTTGCTTTACTTTTCTTTTCTTTTGAATGTAAACACTTTCAAATGAATCTGTCAAGAAAGAAATATAGGAGATTCCATTCCTAAGTTGATATGGAAAATTTAAAAGTCATTCTTATTCTTGCTTCACAATTTGAAAAACCATGCAGATATCAGATGTAAGGATGCTTCACTGGCAGCATGCTCATTAGGGGTCAGTGACTCAGTAAATAATTGATGGAATATTAACCACTTGCCTACCGGGCACTTTCACTCCCTTCCTGCCCAGGCCATTTTTCAGTTTTCAGCGCTGACGCACTTTGAATGACAATTGTGCGGTCATGCGACACTGTACCCATATGAAATTTAAAAACATTTTTTCACACAAATAGAGCTTTCTTTTGGTGGTATTTACTCACCACTGGGTGTTTTTTGTTTGCGCTAAATAAAAAAAAAGCAAGAGATTAAAAAAAAGTTTTTCTTTGTTTCTATTATAAAATTTTGCAAACAGGTAATTTTTCTCCTGTGTGCTTTGATGAGGCTGCATGGATAGGCAGCACTGATGGGTACTAGTAGGCAGCACTGATGGGCACTGATTAGGTGGGTGGCAGGGATAAGCAGCACTGATTGGCACTGATAGGAGGAACTGATAGGAGGCACTAATGATGCTGTACTGATAGGCGGCACTGCTGGGCGGCACTGATGGGTGGCACTGCTGGGTGGCACAGGTAGGTGGCACTGATGGGTACAGGTGGGCTGCACTGATGAGTACAAGTGAGCAGCACTGCTTGGCACAGGTGGGCGGTACTGCTGGGCACTGAAACGTGTCACAGTGCACCTTGGGTATCTGACGTCATCACGGCCACGCCCGTCGTTGCATTCCAGTGTGCATTCCACCCGGCTGTGAGTGAGGATGTGCGCGCCAGCCTGCTCCACAGCTGTTCCCCTCCAGCCACCACGCTGCTCCAGTGGCAAGCTGACTACTCCATACCCCACACCGATGACAGCTCTTCACCCTGGATACCCACCTTACCGATGTTTACACCAACCACGGTTTTTATGCTAATACTTACCTTATCTATTTTTATGTATTTTTATTTTATTTATTTATTTCAGGTACTTATATAGCGCCATCAATTTACGCAGCGCTTTACGTATATATTGTACATTCACATCAGTCCCTAACCCTCAAGGGGCGTACAATCTAAGGTCCCTAACTTACATTCAATTTAGACAGGAGCCAATTAACCTACCAGCATATCTATGTGAGTGTTCCTACCTTTACTCCTGAATAAAGTGATATACTGCACTTAGAGGCGCTTCCTCTCCTTCTTTCACTGATCATCAGTGCCCTGATGATCAGTGCTGATCCCTTCTCTGACAATTGCCGGTTCTTGGCAGTACTTTCCTCACGCTGTGACAGCGTGAGGAAAGTGCAGCCAATAACCGGCAACTGCATTTACCGGTGATCTGCTGTGGACACAGCTGATCACGTGGTAAAAGGCCGCCGAGATTGGCCGTTTACCATATCCCATGATCAGCTATGTCTGTAGGACACATCGATCACCGGCGGCGCTGGGTGCGCACAGCGGGCATGTTCTGGAATGACGTCCATGAACATCGCCCCAGAACCAGACAACCGCACTGTATCCGACCTTTGGTTTGGGAACTGGTTAATGCTGCAACCTCTTTTTTCGTCCCCATAGGTGTGCGCAGCGTATTGCATTAGGGTGTGCACTGCAAAGCTCAAACGCACATGCGTGTAGGGCAGTGGATGGTGTCAGTAGGGCAGTAGGACAGTGGATGGTGTCAGTCAGTAGAGCAGTGAACAGGTCAGCAGGACAGTCAATGTTGTCAGTAGGGCAGTGGACTTTGTCAGTAGAGCAAAAGACGGTGTCAGTGAAGAAGTGGACAGTGTAAGTAGGGAACTGGATGGCGTCAGTAGTTTTTTATGTTTATTATTTTATTTTTTTACAATTTTTTTTTTATATAACTTTTTTACACTTATTTAGGAGCCCCGTTGGGGGGCTTTGGAACAATATCAGAGGACTAAATAGACCCCTGATGTCGCACTTTTGAGACAAAAAAGGGACTGAGTTCAGAGATTCCCAGTCCCTTTCTCTGAAGCCTCAGCTGCACTGGACAGTGAATGAATGGGAAGTGGCTCTGTGCTGACTGGCTTCCGGTTCATTTACAAACTGAAGCATAGTAAACACAGTTTACTATGCTTCAGTTATGAATGAATACAGTGAGTGATTGGTACCGATTACTCACTGTGTTCATTCAAAAAAGGAAGGGGACGGGTAAATGACATGGGGGGCATGGGCAGCAGGGGGAATCTGCGTCGCACATGCAGCACACCCCGTTCACACGCCTATGTTTGTGTCTTATAAACAACTCATCTACAGCAACTCCCATATTTGTATCTTGGCAGAACCACCACTCACTTTCTAATGGTGACGGAATGAAGATATAATACACACAGTTACAGTTGACCTATATTAAAAGCTCAATGAAGTAATTTTCATAGTCCTAGCTCCATTTTCCTGGTAACTCAGTTGCACAGAGGGTCAAATATAATAGTCCAAAATGCACTAGAGCATGATGCCCACTGCATTCTGTGATCTAACACACTGAGTCAGACACACAGAGGTGGAATTATTAAAGGCAGATAGACTACACCCTATGCAAGTGCAGTTGCACTCATTTTCCTCAGAGCGTAGTTAACATGGTGAAGCTTTGCTTTGTAAAGGATACCAAATCAGGTGCAAGGAAAATAAAAAATAGCATTTTGCTTACACATGATTGAATGATGGAAATCAGCAAATCTTCACCACATTCACTAAGCTCTGGGGAAAATGAATGCAACTCAACATAAAAAGCAAATGGACAAAGATAGTGCTTTATCCTTAAAAACACTTTATTGCCTTATATATGGCAGTACAAAAAACCACTCACACCTTACTGGTGCTTCTAAAAATGACTTGTGAACGCAATCAGATGTAGATCACCTTCTCATTGGCACACAAAGCCATTTAACTTTAAACTGTGATCAGCTGTGGTCATTTTGATTAGCTCAGCATGAAAAGAGCATTCCTGGAGCATTTCAGTCCCTGATAGTGCAACCAAAGCAAATATAGTATGGGTGGCAAGGCACTTTCAAAAGATCTTGTGATCCAACACATCAGGTATAGCCAGCATTAGAGTAAAAATATATACTGTATACAATCATCAGCGGTCTTGTGTTTACCGGTGTGCTATCCTCCGCGAGCACTGTGACTTCATCAAGCCCTTCCCCTACATGTTACGCCACAGGATCACGTGGCTTCATATCCCCCTAATGAAGCCACGTGATCCTGTGGTGTAACGCATAGGGAAGGGGCTTTATGACATCACGATGCTTGCTGAGAACAGCAGACTGGTAAACATGAGAACGCTGATGATTGTATACAGTATATATTTTTACTCTAATGCTAGTTATACCTGGTGTGTTGGATCACCAGATCTTTTGACAGTGCCTTGCCACCAGGGGCGGACTGACAACTCATGGGGCCCCCGTCCAATAGGGGATCATGGGGCCCCTGTGTCCTTACCCAAACTCAAAAAAGCCTATGAAAAAGGGGTATCTCATGGGGCCCCCTACTGACCCCGGGCCCTCGGGCAGTGCTCAAGTTTCCAAATAGTCAGTCTACCCCTGCTTGCCACCCATAGTAGATTGTTTGCTTCGGTTGCACTGCCAGGGACTGAAATGCTCCAGGAAAGTTCTTTTCATGCTGAGCTAATCGAAATGACCACAGCTGATCACAGTTGAAAGGTAACTGGCTTTGTGTGGCAATGAGAAGGTGATTAGCTACACCTGATTGAGTTCACAAGTCATTTTTATTAGGGGGATTTACCAACTCAATGATGCTTTTTTTTATATTTTTTTTTTCTGACATGTCATTGTTATACTGTATCTTTCACATGGATGTTATAAGTTTCACTGAGTAATTACAGCTGGATAACACAAAAAATGTGTCTGTCTTCAGATTTGAATATTGTAAAGGGGGTAATTCTTTTCTACACCCACTGTATATAAATATACAGTATATATATATATATATTGGACCATGCTTTACTGCGTATTTTTGCCTTCCTCTGGATCAACTCTGGGTATGGGATTACAATTTTTTTTTTTACTGGTTGAACTGGATGGACTTTTTTCAGACAGACTAACTATGTAACTATATATATATATATATATATATATATATATATATATATATATATATTTCTTTTTAATGCAGCTTATGTGCATTCTCACTACTGTAGTTGTGTGTTGGGGTACCGTTCTCAGTTAAAGCGGAACTATACTTACCTTGGCTCCAGTGATGCAGCATCCCAGAGCACCCCTGCGACTGCTGACATCTGTAGGCCGCGTTCCGAGTATCAATCACCAGCTGCTGTCATTGGCTGGGTCAGGACGATGTCATGGCATTCGGCATTGTCGAACTTGCACAATGGGCTTCTGTATTAAAAATCCTTCCTGCTCGCCCCATGTTTTTTTCATTAAGTTCCACTTTAATGGCACCTCAACTGATTCTGGATCATGCTACTACCTTTTACTTGCCTTTTAAATTTATCTATACATACCTGAAAGTACACATTCAGATACATATGGTGGTAACAGGCTGGTTACGCAGCATGGACTAGTCCATTGGGGCTGATAACATCTTAAAATGTGATGTTAGTGATGACTAGAGTAGAGTGAATGGTGGGATGTGGAGGGAGTGGAAACAAAATGGGCTGTACTTTTAGATACAGCATACTGTGCATGCCTCGGGACTCTAACAAGGTGACATCATTTCAAGGCACCATGCATATAAACTAGCAACAATGACAAAAAACAAAGGGAGGGGGCATGTGTTTCTTCTGGGCACTTAAGCCATCTGATTTCCGAGTGCATCACGGATGCATCCTGTGTTTTCAGACTTGCAATTATTTTCTGTTTGGGAATAAAGAATTTGGATACATTTGTTTAGGTTTTTTTAAACACAAGAATTCACACATTTCTGTCCTGTAGTAACAACCGTCCATTTGTGAATATAAAGGAAGCGTATTATGAAGAGTTTAGGTTTATTTTTTACTTAAAAACCGCTTCCCGACCACCCTATAGTAGAAATATTGCTACAGGGTGGCAGGGCTGCACAATATCATGTGATCAATGTCACGTGATTTTATATTTCCGGGTACGGGGTGCGTGCCCTACCCATACTGCCATTGGCGGCTACAGCTGACGATCACTGGGTCCTGGCTGGTGATTCCCCACCGGCACCCAGCGATCGCTGAGTATCATTGAGGGGGGAGAGGTCTGTATGTAAATAATACTGATCTCTCACCTGGAAGCTCCTGCACACAGCTTACAAAGCAGCGTGCTTACAGTGTAAAGCACAGAACACAGCACACAGGTAACCCTTTGATCGCCTCACATGTTAACCCCTTCCTGCCCAGTGCCATTAGTACAGTGTCAGTGCTTTTTATTAGCACTGATCACTGTATTAGTGTCACTGGGGATGTCAGTGGCAGTTAGTCAGTTCCTCCCCATTATCAGAATGCCCGCTGCAGTCCTGCTATAAGTTGCTGATCGCCGCCATTACTAGCATATATAAAAAAAAAACTAATTCAAGTATATATAGCGCCATTTGTAAACGCTATAACTTTCACATAAACCAATTAATTTACACATATTGGGATTTTTTTTTTAGCAAAGACTTGGAGCAGAATACATTTAGGCCTAAATATATGACGAAATTTTATTTTTAAAATTTTATTACTGGATATGTTTTATAACAAAAAGTAAAAAAAATTCTAAATTTTTGGTCTTTTTTTGTTTATAGCAAAAAAAAATTAAAAATGCAGAGGTGATCAGATACCATCGAAGGAAAGCTCCATTTGTGGGGGAAAAAGGAAGTAAATTTCATTTGGGTGTAGCATTGCATGACCGCGCAATTTTAAGTTAAAGTAACGCAGAGCCGTATTGCAAAAAATGACCAGGTCAGGAAGGGGGGTAAATCCCCTGGAGGGCAAGTGGTTAAGGCCCAGCTCCAGCTTTTATTTTTGGAAATGGCCACGAGATGCCATGGTCCTCCCGGCTAGAAAATCTGGTGGTCTTTTTAAAGGGACGTAGGAAATTATGGGGTTGATTTATTAAAACCAGAGAGTACAAAATCTGGTGCAGCTCTGCATTGAAACCAATCAGGTCCCATTTTTTTTGGTCAAAGCTTAACTGAACAAGTTGAAGTTAGAAATGGCTACCATGCACAGCTGCACCAGATTTTTCACTCTCCAATTTTAGTAATTCAACCTGATGAGTCTTCCTGATGGTCTGCCACTAGGAAGGATAGATGAAGGACCACAAATCTACACTATATTGCCAAAAGTATTGGTCCAGCCCTCCAAATCATCCATAGCCACAGGTGTATAAAATCAATCACCTAGGCATGCAGACTGCTTCTACAAACATTTGTGGAAGAATGGGTCGCTGTCAGGAGCTCAGTGACTCCAAGCGTGGTCCCGTGATAGGTTGCCACCTGTGCAATAAGTCCATCCGTGAAATTTCTTTGCTACTAAATATTCCGCGGTCAACTGTTAGTGGGATTATAACAAAGTGGAAGCAACTGGGAACAACAGCAACTCATCCAGAAAGTGGTAGGCCATGTAAAATGGGGTCAGCGCACAGTGCGCAGATGGCGCCAACTGTCTGCAGAGTCAATAGCTATAGACCTCCAAACTTCGTATGGCCTTCAGTTTAGCACAACAACAGTGCATAGAGAGCTTCATGGAATGGGTTTCCATGGCCAAGCAGATGCATCCAAGCCTTACATCACCAAGTGCAATGGAAAGCGTCGGATGCCGTGGTGTAAAGCACGCTGCCACTGGACTCTAGAGCAGTGGAGACGTGTTCTCTGGAGTGATGAATCACACTTCTCTGTCTGGCACGATGCACGTGTCTAGATTTGGTGGTTGCCAGGAGAACGGTAACTGCCTGATTGTATTATGACAATTGTAAAGTTTGGTGGAGGGGGTATTATGGTGTGGGGTTGTTTTTCAGGGGTTGGGCTTGGCCCCCCCCTTAGTTCCAGGGAACTCTTAAGGCATCAGCATACCAAGACATTTTGGACAATTTCAACTTTGTGGGAACAGTTTGCGGATGGGCCCTTCCTGTTCCAACATGACTGCGCACCAGTGCAGAAAGCAAGGTCCATAGATGCTATGGGGTGGGGAGGAGGTGGAGCCTGAACATGGCGGCTCGGGAGAGCGTGGAGTAAGCACTCCTCGCTCCCTTCCCCGTTCATCTCCCCAGTGAGGTCCCGGCTACATAACTAGCTGGAGTAGCAGTGGAGAGCACTGGAGGCTTACCCGGCAGAAGAGAGGACTCAGAGACGGCGTGTCGTGGCGGCAGGTTCAGAGGGGAGACGGTTGAGTCCCTCTCTCGCTTGGCGTCTCTTGCGGTAGCTCCGGAGCAGGACTGGGGTTGCCTGGGAGACGAGTGTAGCGGTGTAGAGCCTATCACACGTGGGCAGCCGCGGAGGAGCTCTGGGAGCAGAAGAAACAGCCGGCTTTCCGGCGTCCAGCAGTTCAAGGGAGACGAGAGAGCTACATGGTGAGATGTAGGATAGAACGGTGCCACACTCTACCCTAGCATCTCCCTCCCTCAAACTTCCATACCTCCTGCAACCCAGAAAAATAAGGAAAGAAGGTAAAGGACTTAAAGAGACCCGAAGGAATCCCCCAAGGAATCCCCCAAGGATAGACAACTAAAGGAGAGGACTGTATTCCGAAAGGTACTCCAGCGCGGAGGGTGAGTGATAATAAAGTGTATATTGCAGGGGTTGTTATATACTCCCTATATACTCCCCATATACTCTCTATATCCTGGACTTACGTATTGGACTTTCCTTTTCTGTATACCAGATTTAAGCAACGCTTTCATTGTGCTTGCACTAGGATATTGTATATTCTAAATTGAGAGAAGGAAATTGGGGATTCCCTGGGAGGGTCTGAAGGTTTGGAGGAGTTGAAGACATGAAAGGTAAAAACACAAAAGGGAGTGGGTCTAAGAACCCTCAAACTGGTTTGATTAAGAAGTTTATACCCCAAGGAAATCTGACCCCAGAAAGATCTCAAGGAGTGAGTGAAATAAGTGAATTGGAAGTAAGTTTGGATAATAGTCCGAGACTTTCCCTAGGACCGGTATACAATAGTCAACAACCACTGGACGGTATAGGGCCGAGAGAATCTGAAAGAGATCTGCAAATACCAAATAAAAAGGAAATGACGGAGATGTTTAAAAACTTGGAATTATCAATAAAGCAAGAGATGGGGATAATTCGGGAGGATCTGGAACAACTGCTAACTAGGATGGAGGAAACTGAGGAAAAAGTTCAGGGTCATGCTCAAGCTATCCCAAAATTAGAGAGATGGATAATAGACAATAGAAAAGAACAAAAAAGATTTTTTTTTATGATGGAAGAACAAGAAAATAGAGACAGGAGAAATAATTTAAGAGTCAGAGGAGTCCCAGAGTTGACCCAGGGGGAGGACTTAAAAGAGTTAATAGGCAAAATTTTGAACTCCATAGTGGATAAAGCTGAGGTGGTGACGTTTAAACTAGATGGAGTGTATAGGATTGGGAAGTACCAACAAGAAAAAAGATTGGAAAAACCAAGAGATATAATAGTCAAATTCCACAACTATGGAGATAAAGAGGAGATATGGAAAAAGATTAAAGGAAGAACAAGTATTCCATATGGTGAGAAAAATATCCAAATTTTTGCGGACTTAACAGCAGAGACTTTGAGAAGAAAGAAAACATTGAAACCATTCTTAGAAGAGATGAAAAGACACAATGTGAAATATAGATGGGGACAAGCAGCGAGTTTGATCGGTTGGAGAGATGGAATCTCGGCAACTTTAAGATTTCCGGAAGATATGGAAGATTTTTGTAATAAATTCGGATTGCAGAGACTAGAGATACCGGGTTGGGAAGTGGAGGAGGGAGATTTATATACCAGTAAGGAAGGAAAGTGGCAGCTAGTTGGAAGAGTAAACAGAGAGTTATTAGATAAAGGGACCCCGGGGAAGGGGGGGGAAGGGGAGCGGTCATGAGCGGAGCCGAACCTCCAAGGTAGGGATCAGAGGTGGATTATGATCCAAAGGCAAAGGAGGCCTCGGGGGGGGGGGAGGTTGGGGGGGAGCTTTGGGAGGGAGGGGATGGGGAGGGTGGGGGGAGGGGAGGGAGAGGGGGGTGGGGTGGGGAGGAGGGGGGGGGGGTGTGGGGTTAATGTTATGCAAGATATTCGGGCCTAATAGAAGGAGATGGACTAGAAGAGAGAAAAGATAAAATCAAGAAGGATGGAAGAAATACAGTTTATAGCATATAGCGTGAATGGGTTGAATAGTCCTGGGAAAAGATTTAAGTTGTTTAAAGAGTTACATCACAGGGCAACGTCAGTGGTATTTTTGCAGGAGACACATTTTGAGATAGAATCAAACGTGAAATTAAAATCTAAATACTATCCAACATGGTTTTATGCAGACTCTCCAATTAAAAGAGCAAAGGGGGTGGCAATAGGATTGGCAAAGAATATGAGATTTGAGTTAGAAGATAGAAGGACTGACCCGGAAGGGAGATTCCTGTTTTTGAAAGGTAAACTTCAGGGAATTGAATGTACACTAGCCAACATATATTGCCCCAATAAGAAACCGGAGATCTACTTAAAGGGTATGCTGAAAAAATTGATAGACTTTAAAAAAGGGTGTTTGATAATAGCAGGAGATTTTAATCTCTGTATGGACCCACAAAAGGATACAACCTCCCTTGTGCAGAGAGAAGGGGGTAGGTCTCTGAGAGCCCTGAAGAGGGCGATCCACGAGTTCTAACTGGTGGACACATGGAGAATGAGGCATATGAAAGACAGAGACTATTCCTTCTTCTCCAATGCACATGAGATATACTCGAGATTGGATTATATCCTAATAGATCACCAACTCATTGAAACACTAGTTAAAATAGAAATAGAGACAAGAACTTTCTCGGACCACGCCCCAGTCGTAATGAAAATGGGATGGGGAAAAAGGTGGGTGGGAGGTTTAGGATGGAGGTTAAATGAGGCTCTTCTCTTAGATGAGGATATTGTGCAGAAGATCAGGGAAGAGATTAAGGTTTATTTTAAGGAGAATGAGACAGAGGAAGTATCGACAGCTACAGTGTGGGAATGCCATAAGGTATATATAAGAGGCATCCTGATAGCGATGGGAGCAAGGAAGAAAAAAGAAAGAAGAGAGAGGGTTAGTGGACTATTAAAGGAAATCCTGGATGTGGAGCAGATTCATAAGAAGAAAATAACAAAAGAAACAAGACAGAAGTTAAGTGATAAAAAAGACAAATTAGAGAGATTGATGGAAGAGGAGAGGAGAAGAGTATTTAATAAAGTATTAAGTGAAAGATATAGATGGGGTGATAGACCAGGAAAGTACTTAATGAGAGCCTTGAATAAAAAGAAAAACAGGAATTATATAGAAAAGATAAAAAACCCCAAGGGTGAGGTGGTCCATTCAACTAAAGAAATCATCAAAGTATTTACGGAGTATTATAGAAAGTTGTATAACATCAGCCACCAAGGTTCACCAAAGGAAATTAGAGAGGGTATTGACGAGAAAAGGATGATATACCTAAAAAATGCGGGATTGCCAAAGCTCAGTGAAACACAATTGAACTCCTTGGATGCAGAAATTTCCCAAGAAGAAATAGAAGTAGCATTGAGAAGTACAGGGGGAGGGAAAAGCCCAGGCCCGGATGGTTATACAGTTAAGTACTATAAAAAATTCTGTGAAGTATTGTTACCAAAGTTAAAGAAATATATGAATGACTTGGGAGGAGGGATGGAGGTGAGGAGGGAATCCCTTCAGGCTCATGTTGTTCTCATCCACAAGGAGGGAAAAGATCTATCTCAGTGTTCTAGCTACAGACCAATTTCATTACTAAATACCGATACTAAGTTGTACGCAAAGGTCCTAGCAAACAGGCTGAAAGATCTAATGCCCGAATGGATCCATGGAGATCAGGTGGGCTTTGTCCCAGGGAGAGAGGGTAGAGATAATGGGTTGAGAACTTTGATGCTTACCCAGAAAAGTAGAAAAGGGAAAGCCCCGGTGGTGCTCTTGTCAATTGACGCCGAAAAGGCGTTTGATAGAGTGGACTGGGGCTTTATGATGGACAACTTGGAAGTGTTGGGGATTGGAGAGAGAATGCGTGAGTGGATAGGTAAACTATACAGGGAGCCCACTGCAATCATCACGGTAAATGGGGAGAGGTCGGAACCCATTGGGATGTCCAATGGAACAAGGCAGGGATGTCCACTGTCCCCCTTACTGTATGTTTTGACATTGGAACCTCTGTTATCAATGATAAGGAATAGTGGTGCAGTAAAGGGAATACAGATAGAAAATATAGAACATAAAGTAGCGGCCTTTGCAGACGACCTACTGTTATATGTGGGCAACCCTCGAATAACACTACCAAATATAATGAAGATCTTGAAGGATTACAGTGAACTATCAAATCTAAAAATTAACCCAACAAAAACAGAAATTCTGAACATTAATGTACCAAAGAGCGAAAAAGAAAAGCTACAAAAAGAATTCCCCTTTATCTGGAGAGAAAAAGATATAAAATACCTAGGAATAAAACTTGCTACCTCATATAAACAACTGTATAGATTAAACTATATTTCTCTGATAAATGAGACTAAGGATGAACTAAAAAGATTAGAAGGAGGAAACCCATCATGGTTAGGACGTATAAATCTAATTAAAATGGTAATTATACCTAAAATACTCTATAGATTTCAAATGATCCCAATCAAACTTCCAGAGGCGTTTTTTAAGACAATGAGAAAAATGTTAACAAAATATATATGGAGGAATAAGAAACCAAGAATATCTTATGAAACACTAAGTAGGACTAAAGAGAAAGGGGGGATGGGACTACCTGATGTCAAGAGATATTACAAAGCGGTAATGTTAGCAAGAATTTATGATTGGACTTTTAATCATAAGGGGAAAAGTTGGGTAAAAATAGAAAACGAACTGAGTGGAATTAATTTGAGTAAGATGATATGGGTTCCAGCACATTATAGAAGGATTAAAGAGAGCACAAGCACCTACACTTTAAATGTTTTAAGGATATGGGATAATTTACATAGGTATATGAAATGGGAATTCAACTCTATATTAATGCCTCTTGCAAACACGGAGTATTTCCCTCCAGGAAAAGATGAGATATCAGGGAGATGGATTAAAAAGGAAGATATCCAATTGAGAGACGTTTTGGTAGAGGGGGAACTGAGAACATTTAAAGATTTAAAAGAAAGGGGAGGAGATTTGTTTATTAAAATAGATGAGTGGAAATATCATCAATTAAAATGTTTTATTGGATCTCTTCCTAAACCCTTGAGATTAAAAGAGGAGTGGAATCTGTTTGAAAGGTTATTGGAGGCACGTAGAGATGGGAAACACGGTGTCACAAAAATGTATAGAATACTCACAGAACTGTACACAGATATGAAGTTAATTTTTATAACTAAGTGGGAAAGAGATATGGGGGTGGTGATAGATGAAGATCAACAGAACAAGATATTTAGATTAGTTCACGAGAATGTTAGTATGAGAGATGTTGAGATTAATTATAAATGTTTGACACGATGGCATATTACACCGAGCACTGAGCACAGGATGAGGGGGGAGAATTCAAAAATGTGTTGGAGAGGATGTGGGGAAGAGGGCACGGTTTTTCACATATGGTGGCAATGTCCAAAAATTCAGGTTTTCTGGAAGATAATAGTCAATTTAATAGAAATAATAACTGGAAATGACATAGGATTAGACCCAACCATGTGTCTCCTACATAGTGTTGAGACAACAGTAAAAAAATATAAAGAATCAGGCCTATGGTACTATTTAAGTGCTGCAAAAGGGTTGATTCCTAAGTTTTGGTGGAAGATGGAGGTTCCGACGGAGGAGGATTGGATCAATAGGGTAAACCAGATTAGCAGAATGGAAAAATCTTATTATACTCAGGAAGATAGGCTGAAATTATACTACTCGCGATGGGATAAATGGGAAAAATCAGGATTGAAAGAGAAATATAGAATACTCTAAACTAGGAAATCACTTGAAGTTATTGGACCTAGAGAGACTTTGAGATCTTGCAGAGAGGAGGGAGGGGGGGAAGGAGGGGAAAAGGGGGGTGGGGAGGGATGGGAAAGAAAAGAGGTAAATAGAAGGAACAAGGTAGAAATATATTGACTATTTATATGTATTGTGTTTCTCCATATGAAATTCTTGTTATAATATGAAAGATTAGTGGATATTTGAATTAAAAAAAAAAAAAAAAAAAAAAAGAAAGCAAGGTCTATAAAGACATGGATGAGCGAGTTTGGAGTGGAGGAACTTGACTGGCCTGACCTTAACCCAACAGAACACCTTTGGGATGAATTAGAGCAGAGATTGTGAGCCAGGCCTTCTTGTCAAACATCAGTGCCTGACCTCACAAATGTGTTTCTGGAAGAATGGTCAAACCTTCCCATAGACACCCTCCTAAACCTTGTGGACAGCCTTCCCAGAAGAGTTGAAGCTGTTATAGCTGCAAAGGGCGGGGCCAACTCAATATTGAACCCTACGGACTAAGACTGGGATGCCATTAAAGTTAATGTGCGTGTAAAGGCAGGCATCCCAATACTTTTGGCAATATAGTGTATGCCCCCTGGCTTTCTGCCGTGCTCTGTTATGTACTAATTGACCGCTTTGCTGCTTTGCAAAACACAGCAAAGCAGGTAGTGTGGGAGAAATCCTGCAATTGCAGGATGGTGGCCAAATTGTCCCTATTTTCACTAATTATGATGCCTAATTGTTGGCAGCAAGAATAAAGCAAGTGAAATGTTTCCTGTTAAAGATAGGTAAGACTTTGACGATTTTGTACATTTAATCGCAAGGCTCATTAGATGAAGCTCCATAGTCTTGGCACTTTACAAAAGAATTGTCATATTTGTCCTTTCAAACATTTCTTGGCCACCATGGCACACATGCTGGATTTCTTACCTATATATCTGTACCAACATTTTCTGTAGCAAGCGTCTGTTCCAGTGGCAGATTACTGAATAGATTTGAAAGTCAGAATGTAAAGTGAATCAAGTCTGATCCCTTTAACTCAAGATTCAGCAACTTTTGAGGAGCTGAAGATTAATGTCTAAGCAGCTGCACTTTCTAGAGAAAACTTGTAGGCTTGTTTTCCAAAATAACCTGCTGTCCTAGTCCTAGCTACTGACAGTTCATGTCCATATGCGGTATACTAATTTCTTCATTTTTGGAAAAAAAACAGGTTCATATTTACAAACTGTTCCTATTTTACGCCCAGGAGCTACCATTTTTGTTTTCCAAATTTGGTGTATGCATTATGAGCACTAAGTTTAGTGTTTTCTTTATTACCTCACTTAAATTATTCTCCTATAATGGTGTGGTCATTTCTTCTTTGATATATCTTTGAATTTTTTAAATAAATGCAACACTTTATTACATGTTTTTGCCTACAAGCCTATTTCCATACAGCCTTTTGATGTCAGGTCTTACCTTTTCTTGTAAACTCTCTATAATAAATAAAGAATTAAGAAAATACAGTGCTGTGAAAAAGAATTTGCCCCCTTCATGTTTTTTTTTTTTTTATATTTGTCACACTTAAATGATGCAGATCATCAAACACATTTTAATACTACACAAAGATAACCAAAGTAAATATATAATGCAGTTTGCAGTAAATGGTGATTTCATTTATTAAGGGAAAAAAAGCCTTTTTTTCCCCCTTAAAGTGTTGCTAAACCCACAACAGTAAAATCAGTCTGTATATGCAGTAAAGCATGCTTGTTATACTCACTGTGGAATCTAAGGGGTTAATCCTCTGCATTGTGTAAAAATGCTGTTTGATCTCATCTTCACTGATCAGGGCTCCTGCATCTTCCTAGAGAAGAATGAAAACTCCTCCTACAAGCTTTAACATGTGCTAGGCTGGACATTGATAGAAGTCACAAGACTGCTATATACTGCTGATGAGAAAAGGTATTTAGCAGTTTATAATTACTAAAATAATTGCATTTCCATGTTCTGTGTACTGTGGGAGACCAGATATAGTGAATGCAGGGTCCTGGGAGATCAGATATAGTGAATGCAGGGTCCTGGGAGACCGGATATAGTGAATGCAGGATCTGGGTTGAGCAGATATAGTGAATGCAGGGTCCTGGGAGACCAGATATAGTGAACGCAGGGTCCGGGGAGACCAGATATAGTGAATACAGGGTCCCGGGAGACCAGATATAGTGAATGCAGGGTCCGGGGAGACCAGATATAGTGAATGCAGGGTGTGGGGAGACCAGATGTAGTGAATGCAGGGTCCGGGGAGATCAGATATAGTGAATGCAGGGTCCGGGGAGATCAGATAAAGTGAATACAGGGTCCTGGGAGACCAGATATAGTGAATGCAGGGTCAAGGTAGATCAGATATAGTGAATGCAGGGTCCAGGGAGATCAGATATAGAGAATGCAGGGTCTGGGGAGACCGGATATAGTGAATGCAGGGTCCGGGGAGACCGGATATAGTGAATGCAGGGTCCTGGGAGACCAGATATAGTGAATGCAGGGTCCTGGGAGACCAGATATAGTGAATGCAGGGTCCGGGGAGACCGGATATAGTGGATGCAGGGTCCGGGGAGACCTGATATAGTGAATGCAGGGTCCGGGGAGAGCGGATATAGTGAATGCAGGGTCCGGGGAGAGCGGATATAGTGAATGCAGGGTCCAGGTAGATCAGATATAGTGAATGCAGGGTCCAGGGAGATCAGATATAGTGAATGCAGGGTCAGGGGAGACCAGATATAGTGAATGCAGGGTCCGGGGAGATCAGATGTAGTGAATGCAGGGTCCAGGGAGACCAGATATAGTGAATGCAGGGTCCAGGTAGATCAGATATAGTGAATGCAGGGTCCAGGGAGATCAGATATAGTGAATGCAGGGTCCGGGGAGATCAGATGTAGTGAATGCAGGGTCCAGGGAGATCAGATATAGTGAATGCAGGGTCCGGGGAGACCAGATATAGTGAATACAGGTCCTGGGTTTAGTAACAATTAGGCCCCTTTGACACAGGCATTCCGTTTTTTTTGTCATCAGTTCAGTTACATTTTTTCCAAGAAAAAATTGATTAGTTTTATCAGTTTACATCTGTTTTTCAACCGTTTTTTATCAGTTTACATCCGTTTTTCATCCGTTTACATCTTTTTTTTGTTCATTTACATCCGCTTACATCCATTTTTTGTCTGTTTCCATCCGTTTTTTTCTGTTTACATCCATTTTTCATCTGTCCCATTTTTTTTTAAATGGAAAAAAAACAGCCTGGCCACATACAGAGGCCTAAAATCCAAGTAGCAACTTCAGGCGTTCAAGGGGCATAAATTACACATCTAATTTTCAGACTACTTATCACATTTTTGGAGGCCCTGAAGCACCAGGATAGTTAGAAACACCCACAAAATGATCCCATTTCAGAAAGCAAACACCACAAGGTATTTTCTAAGAGGCAAAATGAGTCTTTTGAACATTTCAGTTTTTTTGCTACAAGTTTTTGGAAAATGTGGAAAGAAAACAAAAATGTATTTTTTAACACAAAATTGTCAATACATTCTTCTACTCCTCCCGATTATGGGGATACCATAATCAATGTCTGAACAGATTATGTACCCAACATAGCGACCTGTATAACAAACACGGTATAGAAAACATTGCACTGGAATGGTCACCTCTGTAAGAGTGGTCAGTGAATATAGCATAGTGTAGCTTCACCTACAGCAGTTTCTAACCTACTGGTGCTTGGCTGCCCCTATAGCACAATGCTATGTTCATTGGCCAGGAAGTATAGGAGGCTGAACAATGGGGAAACAAAAGATTACCTGTAGTTTGAGGAGAGTATTTGGTCCAGGAAACAGGCAGTAAAATGGTCAGCAACAGCCAAAAGAATCGTGCAGGCAGCAGGCAGGAATATGGTCCATAAACATGCCAGGGTCAGTACAAGCAGCAGGCTGACGCCCAGGCAGCAGGCAGGATTATGGTCCATAAAAAGTCCTGGGTCAATACAGGCAGCAGGCAGAGATACGGTCAGCACAGCCAAAGTATTGGTCCAGGCAGCAGGCAGGAACATGGCCCATAAAAAGTCCTGGGTCATTACAGGCAGCAGGCAGAGATATGGCCAGCTCAGCCAAAGTATTTGTCCAGGCAGCAGGAAGGAACATGGCCCATAAAAGGTCCTGGGCCAGTACAAGCAGTAGCCAGAGATATAGTGAGCACAGCCAAAGTTTTGGTCCACATAGCAGGCAGAAACAGCAAGCTTAGGGCTCAGTCAGGTAAGACCTGGGCACAGGGGTAGAGGTTTCTTCTCACCCAATCTCTTCAAAGTCTCCGGACTAACAGACCCTGTTCTGGGAATTACAAAACCTGGAGAAAACCAAAAACTGTTTTTCTCTACTCAAATTCTACTCTGAAACCCTTCACCTATGTGAGATCCCTGTGTTATCTTGAATCCTTCTACTACAGTAGCAGGGCAATATATCAGTCCAAGTGGCAGACACAAATGGTCAATTAATAGGCCAAGGCCAGTGCAGAAATAAGGCAGAAACATGATTGATAAACAATCCAGATGGCAGGCAGAGACATAGCCAATAAACAGGCCAGGGTCAGTTCAGGTGGAAGGCAGAAATATGGTTGATAAACAATGCAAAAGGCAGCAGAGGCATAGTCGATAAATAGGCCAGGGTCAAGTAA
Source organism: Staurois parvus (assembly GCF_062004578.1). Classification (NCBI taxonomy): domain Eukaryota; kingdom Metazoa; phylum Chordata; class Amphibia; order Anura; family Ranidae; genus Staurois; species Staurois parvus. The sequence continues at coordinate 25,570,476 of NW_028317814.1, forward strand.
GGTGGAAGGCACTGGCATGGTTGGTCGAGGCAGCAGGCAAATGATCAGCACAGATATTGAAAACGGGGAAATGGCAGACTGTTAGAAATATGGGCTAATATTTTAGTGACGTGTGATAACGTTGGAAGCAGTCTCTGATGCATAGGCCCAGTTGAGAGGGACACTGGGGACAATGAAAACTGGTGCCTCTTCTAACTCCCTCTCTGCTGCATACCCAACATATTTTTTGGCGTCTTCTGCCTACTTCTGTTGGTGGAATGTTCCCAGGGAAATGGCGCTCATGATATCTGCTCACAGAATCAGAGTGAATGTTTTCTGAGGGTAGGAGGGAATCCTTGCTGGTAGATAAGGGAAGTGATGATTTCTTCTATAAATTTGAGAAAAATGGTGGGTCTTTCCATGGATTTGTGGTCGGTAACATTCGCATTATAAATGGCCAAATGAATAAAATAAATTGCAACTTTTTATACCAGAAATAGGGCCTTCTTGTTGCTAAATAGGGCTGTAGCATCTGAACTTTGAAATCCCCCCCACCACCACCACCACCACCAATGTAGAGATTATAATCTTGGATACATGCAGGCTTTTTGATGAAATCGTGTCTTCCGGGAATTTCTACTGAGGTGTCAGGACGTACACGTCTTTCTTATCCTTCCACTTCACATCCAACACTTCGTCATTTCTCAGACTTGCTGATTCCCCCCGTTGTAGCCTTGTGGTCATTAAACTTTGTGGGAAGCCCTTCCTGTTTGTTAGAGTGGTACCACAGACCAAGGTACAGGTGGCGGAAAAGGGGCAGACTTGTATAGAAGTTATCTAGGTAGGTGTGATAACCTTTTTAGAAAAGTAGAAATGCCAGGTCCTAGATAATTTTTCCTCTTGTGGCAATGTAGGTTGGGCACTCAGGAAGCTGGAGCTGGGAATCTTTGCCTTTGTACACACGAAACGCATACAAATATCCTGTGGCTTTTCCCACAAAGCTTGTAGAGCTTTACTCCGTATCTAGCCCTTTTGCTTGGAATTATTGCTTTATTCCCAGCTGGCCAGTGAAGTGGACAAGGGATTTGTCCACACAGATGTTTTGGTCAGGGACATACATTTCAGCAAATCTCTGGGAAAAAAATGAAGAAGTGGGCGAATTTTGTATTAGCTATTACTATTTGTCATAGCCAGATGATCTTGAGGAGGGCACTGGGTATTGTCATTGAAATGAAGAAAGCTCATGATCATCTCATAGCGTGACCTGGGCATTACAGCAGAATAAATGGGCATGTGGTGGATGGAGTGGGTGGAACAGTAAGCATGCCCTTCATTTTTTTTTTGCAAGCTCCATGTTAATGGTGAGTCCCAAAAATAACTCCTCCACTATGAGATGTCTCCATTTAAAGCAACAGCCATAGGATGGACTTGGGTTGTTGGGCAAAAAGATTGGATCTGGTCCACAATAAACTGAGATAAACTATCAGGAAAAAATAAATGTAAAAAATCAATATCTGAAAATGTTGGCCTGCTCACATGGCTGTGCAGTAAAAAGGGGAATACTTGCTGATCCCGAGTTGGAGGGCAGCCATAATGGGTTTTCAAGAGCATCTGGGAGATATGTTTGGTCCCTGATTCTTGGGGTCTGGTGTGATATTCCAGTGCTGGTACTGGGTCTTTTATCCTGGGGTCCAGCTCCATTGGCGTGTGCCGATTGATCATTGGGGTGTATGGTGCTGATGGTGGATGCCTGGTTTTCAGAACTCCTTACTCTTTATGGAGGGACCCTTTCCTCCTTTGATTCGATTGCTGATCCCCTACTTTCCATGGGTTTGCACGCCAAATCGGAATCGGACGGTGAGACTTCTCCGCTGCTCTCATTGGTCATACTGTGGATTTGAAGGGTACTCTGCTGATGGGTTGCTGTGTGACAGGTACTCTGGTGGCGGGTGGCTATAGGACTGGTACTCTGGTGATAGGCGGCTGTGTGATGGATACACTGCAGATGGTGGCACTGATTGGCGACAGGTGCATTGTTGATAGGCACTGATGGGCGACAGGTACACTGCTGATGGGCAACAGTAACACTGCTGATGGGCAACATGTGCACTGATGGGCAACAGTAACACTGCTGATGGGGACAGGTGAACTGATAGACACTGATGAGTGACAGTAACACTGCTGATGGGTGCCAGGTGCACTGATGGGTGACAGTAACACTGCTGATGGGTGACAAGTGCACTGATGTGTGACAGTAACACTGCTGATGGGTGACAGGTATACTGATGGGCGATGTAACAGGTGCGGCTGTGTTGTGCAGTCACTATAAAGTGTTCAGATCGGTAATCCACTACTAGTGGACTCTCCTCTCCTCACACAGGATCTGTGTGAGGAGAGGAAGCCGGTAGCAGTGAGTTACCGGTCTTTGTTTACATTTGTGATTGGCTGTGATTGGAGACTGCCATTGGTTCTTTACATCAATCGGTGATGTGTTGTGTCCAAGGGACAGAGCTCACCACCGATTGCCGTGCTGCGACCCCCTGGTAGGTGCTCATGTGCAGCGAGATTTGGAGGATCTCATATGATGTCCTCCAAGAACAAGATCAGTCCCGCTGACCGTCATTCTACAGTACGGCAGGTGGGAGCCAGTTAGATATCATGTGATCACATGCAAGTCTTTAAATTTTTTTGTAAAAGTATATTTCTACTCCTGTTCATCTACTATGCCCCTTTATTGGTCAGCGAGGCTTCCTTTTGCATGAAAGGACTAATAGGGATGCTTGAGAGCTGGAAAGGATGGGTCCAGACTTGAGATTTTAGAGATAAAGTCAAAGTTTGCATATCACTTTAGCCACCTAAAACTGGGTGAGGAACAGCTAAACTCTGCTACTAAGGTGGAGTTATGGAAGACATGCAAAGGGTCATAAACCATGGCAAGACAGCACAGTAATAACATAAGGTAGCTTTACTGCATCAGCAAGGTGTCTCCCAGGCAAAGAGTTTAAAGCATACTGGGGTTTCAAGATGTGCTCTTCAAGCTCTTTTAAAGAAGCACAAAGAAACGGGCAATGTTGAGAACCATAGGCACAATGGACGGCAAAGGAAACCTAATGCAGTAGGAAGTAATCATGCTTACTTCCCTTTGACATCAGAAGATATCAATCAGTCCCATCAGCACAAAACTGGTAGAAACCAGTGGGACCCAGGTATACCTATCTACTGTCTGGAGAAGTCTGGCCAGAAGTGGTCTTCATTGAAGAATTCTGTTAAAAAACCATACCTCCGACATGGAAACAAGGCTACATGCCTCAACTATGCATGAAAACATAGGAACTGGGGTGCAGAAAAATGGTAGCAGGTGCCATAATGCTTCCTTGTCTGCAACAGTGAAGCATGGTGGAGATTTCTTGAAAGTTTGGGGCTGCATTTCTGCAAATGGAGTTGGAGATTTGGTCAGGATCAATGGTTCCCTCAATGCTGAGACATACAGGCAGATATTTATCCATCATGCCATTTGGTCCCAAATTTAGTCTGCAGCAGGATAATGAACACAAACATACAGCCAATATCATTAAGAACTACCCTCAGTGTAAAGAACAAGTACAGTGGGGATCGAAAGTTTGGGCACCCCAGCTAAAAATTTGTATTAATGTTCATAAAGAAGCCAAGGAAAGATGGAAAAATCTCCAAAAGGCATCAAATTACAGATTAGACATTCTTATAATATGTCAACAAAAGTTAGATTTTATTTCCATCATTTACACTTTCAAAATAACAGAAAACAAAAAAATGGCGTCTGCAAAAGTTTGGACACCCTGCAGAGTTAATATCTTGTACTGCCCCCTTTGGTAAGTATCACAGCTTGTAAACACTTTTTGTAGCCAGCCAAGAGTCTTTCAATTCTTGTTTGAGGTATCTTTGCCCATTCTTCCTTACAAAAGTCTTCCAGTTCTTTGAGATTTCTGGGCTGTCTGTCACGCACTGCTCTTTTAAGGTCTATCCATAGATTTTCAATTATGTTGAGGTCAGGAGATTGTGAAGGCCATGGCAAAACCTTCAGTTTACGCCTCTTGATGTAATCCCCCATGGATTTCGAGGTGTGTTTAGGATCATTATCCATTTGTAGAAGCCATCCTCTCTTTAACTTCAGTTTTTTCACAGATGGCATCAAGTTACCATCCAAAATTTGCTGAAATTTTATTGAATCCATTTTTCCTTCTACTCGTGAGATGTTCCCTGTGCCACTGGCTGCAACACAACCCCAAAGCATGATTGATCCAACCCCATGCTTAACAGTTGGACAGAGGTTCTTTTCATTAAATTCTGTGCCCCTTCTTCTCCAAACGTACCTTTGCTCATTCCGGCCAAAAAGTTAAATTTTAACCTCATCGGTCCACAGAACTTGTTTCCAAAATGCATCAGGCTTGTCTATATGTTCATTTGCAAAGTTCAAACGATGATTTTTGTGGTGAGGACGTAGAAGAGGTTTTCTTCTGATGACTCTTCCATGAAGACCATATTTGTACAAGTATCTCTTTATAGTGGAATAGTGTACCACAACTCCAGTGTCTGCCAGATCTTTCTGGAGGGATCGTGCAGTCAAACGTGGGTTTTGAATTGTTTTTCTCACAATCCTGCGAGCTGTTCTGTCTGATATTTTTCTTGGTCTTCCAGATTTTGCTTTAACTTCCACTGTTCCTGATGACTGCCATTTCTTAATTACATTCCAAACAGAGGATATTGACATCTGAAAACGCTTTGCTATCTTCTTATAGCCTTCTCCAGCTTTGTGAGCGTCAACTATTTTCAGTTTCAGTTTTCTAGACAACTGCTTAGAAGAACCCATGGTGCTGATTGTTGGGGAAAGGTCAGATGAGTCTGGGCATTTAAAACCTTTGAGATTGACATCACCTGGTCTTCCCAGATGATGATTGAGAACAATCCATGACACTGGCAGGTCTCAGCTTGGCAAAGGGGGCAGTGCATGCTATAAATTCTGCAGGGTGCCCAAACTTTTGCAGACGCCATTTTTTTGTTTTCTGTTATTTTGAAAGTGTAAATGATGGAAATAAAATCTAATTTTTGTTGACATATTATAAGAATGTCTAATCTGTAATTTGATGCCTTTTGGAGATTTTTCCATCTTTCCTTGGCTTCTTTATGCACATTAATACAAATTTTTAGCTGGGGTGCCCAAACTTTCGATCCCCACTGTAAGTCCTGGGAGTGATGGTTTGGCCCCCACAGAGCCCTGATCTGAACATCAAGTCTGTCTGAGATTACATAAAGAGACAGAAGGATTTGAGGCAGCAACATCCACAGAAAATCTGTGGTTAGTTCTCCAACATGTTTGGAACAACCTACCTGCAGAGGTTCTTCAAAAACTGTGTGCAAGTGTACCTGGGAGATTTCATGCTGTTTTGAAGGCAAAGGGTGGTCACACTAAATGTTGATTTGATTGGGATTTATCTTCTATTCATTTACTTTCCAGTTTGTTAACCTGCCTAAAACCTTCGCACAGTAGTGTACAATGTAATGTGGATATTGTGGCAGTGAATCGGAGGAAGAATCAAACTAATAGTGGGTTCATACTCCATTAAAAGGATATGAGACCTCAAATAAATAGTGAGGTCACATATTTGTGGTTAGTGGATAATTTATATTTGGGTGGTGAACAAACATGGTGTTGAAGTTTGGAATGTTTTCATGAGGTTAAAGAAGGATGATTGATGGATAATTTTTAATTTACGAGACTTTTCACAGATATAATTTTTCATTGTAGAAGTGTCTTTTACTGTGTGGGCTTATTACTATTAATGTATTTATTGTTATTGATTGTTATACTGCTTTTGTTTATGACACTGTGCTGCCTGATTTTTATATGGTATTCCAATGAGACATGTTCAATATTTTCAGTTGCAAAAACATCCTTCTGGGTGCATTGGCTGGCATACATTTTAACATTTACATTAACATAATGCTTTGATAAATGCAATGCACCACACCGCTTCTGAAATGCATGTTGATCAGGGGCGGACTGACCATTTGGAAACTCGGGCACTGCCCGAGGGCCCGGGGTCAGTAGGGGGCCCCATGAGATGCCCCTGGTACCTTTTTCATAGGCTTTTTTGAGTCTGGGCAAGGATACAAGGGACCCATGATCCCCTATTACCCAGGGGCCCCATGAGTAGTCAGTCTGCCCCTGATGTTGATGCAACACATGTTAACACATGAGTGATGGCATGAATAAGCACTTTGGTGTTTAGTTCCCTACAAGAATATTATCAACTTGGAGCCTGTATCAGTCTACCTTGGTTTCCTATCACAGTCCAAAGATATACTGGTTGGTCAGCTGTAGTATGTACATGTATAAATGACAAAAGTAATTTATACATGTCATCACCATTGGACCACGCATAACGTTTAGCTAATGTAATGGTACAGAAAGCTCTCAATGACTGCAAGCACACAACAGGAGCTGGTCAAAGCCTACCTGCTTCCTACAAGAGATGGTCAAAGACTGTGAACATGCCATACTGTTGTTTTGTTTTTGTTTTGCCATACTAGTTCTTGAAGACTGGGGATATGCATCAGGAGACATAGACTATTACCACGTTAGATGAGACTGTTAAAAATCATTGCTACAAGGCAATAGGGAAACTCTGACTACTATCTGCAGAGGTCCAAGTACCTAAAAGAAAGTGCCAATAGGCCAAGGGTTGGGTGCCAGGACGTTAGATCATCTGAACCTTTTTGGGGCAGGAATTGATGCTCCCAGAATGATGTAATATTTCACGCACACTGGATGCATGGTGCTTTGCATTGTGAAATTATAAATAAGAAAAAACTACTGTATAACAGTAATTTAAAAATGTACTATATAGTTTTATTGCACATATTGTAGTGAACATTTTTTTATTGTTAGAGCATATAGTACATGATTGTTCATTTACTAACATAAGCTAAAATGCATTGCAAACACTTAGTTGGATAAAGAGCAAAGAAATTGGATAGCGTAGGTACAGTATGTTTGTGTGACAGCATTGAATCATGTTACATATCAGCTATATTGTGAAGAGTAATTTCAAAATGTGATTCAGTTCATATAGTTCAGTTTGATGAGTACTAGAGTAATATCCGCAACATCCTGAGTAGTATATGTATAGCATGTTTGATCAGTGTAAAAGCATGATTTGTGAGACAGTGAAGGATCCATAGACTGCCTTCTGTGAAGCACTATACTATATATTATTATTATACAGGATTTGTACAGCACCACCAGTTTGCACAGAACTTTACATTAAAAAAGGAGACTAATACATTTCATGACAAGAAGGGCAATTGTCACAAAAGGGAAGGGCAAGTGTCACAAAAGGTGGTAAGCGTGAAGGATTATCTGATACAAAAAGTAAAAGTATAGTTTTTAGGTGAACGGGATAGGCTTCCCTAAAGAGATGAGCTTTCAGGGATCATCTAAAGGTAGACAGAAGAGGATATAGTTGAAAGTGTCAAAATTAGTACATTGGTCCCTCCTGCATTTAAAGCGGAACTATGCTCACCCCCAATCCGCGATGAGCTGTCCCGGAGCTCCCCGCCTGGCTGCTGACATCTTCGGGCAGCCGGCTTCCGAATGCTGGCCACTGTAATTGGCTGGGTGGGAATGATGCCACTCCTGCACATGCGCAGGGAGTTCCATCAAATTCGGCTTTGCCACATTTGAACAGCAAGTTGCACCTGTGCGGCTCCCTGTTGTCAAGGTCCTACCTTTTCCCAGAGGTTATGTTTCTCCATGTGCTGGCATCCATGTTGGATTTCTGCAGAGCATGATGGGAATCTTTTATGCCTTCTGGTCTCTGAGGTCCATCCCCCAGAGGGGTGTGGCTGATTACATATAAGCCTGTGGTCCGCACATGCCCTTTGCACTTGTGTCTTGTGTCTTGTGTCTTTGTGTTGCTATTACTCTGTTCTGACTCTCGTGACTCTCATGGAATCTGACTCGGCTTGTGACCTGACCATTCTTTGTGTTCTCCTTTGATCTGACCCTCCATTGCTGAACTTGGCCCGTGACCCGTGATTCTCGTCTGCTGTCCTGTACCGTTTTGTCCCGTTGTTGTTGACCCGGCCTGCCCGACTACTCTATTGTCTTTTCCACCAGCTACATGCCATTGGCGGCGGCCATTACCGCAACTGAGGTGTCTCGGGGGCCGCGACCTGGTTCCTGGCTGCGTCAAGTCCATCCCCACCATCAGGGGCCATGGTGAAGGGCAGCCTGAGACTTAGACTCCATGCCCTGGGGACTTCGGTCTGTGGGTGGTGGTTGTCGCCAGCCAGTGCGTTACATTGTTATTAGGTCTGCCTGTCCATTCCTCAGCTCCTGCCCTGACACCTGTATAGGGGTGAACAGGCAGGTAGTTAGCTTTAATGCAAAAGAGACCAAGCATATCTCTTCTGCATTAAAAATCCTGCCTGTCTGCCCATTTTTATTCTCAGCATAAAGTTCCATTTTAAGTAGATTGCCTGTGGACAAGAATTTGCAGGGATTCATAGGATGTAAGAATCCAGTGCTGTGGCTTAATTGTCTCTGGATGAAACCACCAATGACCATGTACCTGCTGAGAGGAGAAGTAATAGGTCTGCAGTTTGGCCATAGCTAGACCCCCTTTTGAAGGTGGCAGTTGCAAAGTATCCTTAGCTATCCTAGCAGGCCTACCCTCCCAAATAAAGAACAGTAACAAGGAGTCAATGGCTTGGAAATGGCTTCTAGGGACATAGACCTGGAAATTGGCAAGTATATAGAGGAAGCGGGGCAGAAAAATCATCTTAAAATATTTTCCCTGCCTAGCAAAGCATGAGGTAGTATAGTCCAAACAGTAAGAGTGATTTTGAGTCTGTTAATAAGAGGGGTCAGGTTATTGTTAATATACAGTTGCAAGAAAAAGTATGTGAACCCCTTGGGATTACGTGGAGTTTTGCATGAATTGGGCATAAAATGTGCTCTGAACGGCATCTAAGTCACAACAATAGAAGAACACAGTCTGCTGAACATAATACTACACAAATATTAGATGTTGCCATGGTTTAATTGCACATAACATGTAAACATTCACAGTGCAGGGAGGAAAAAGTATGTGAAGCCCTAGCTTAATGACTTCTCCCAGAGATAATTGGAGCCAGGAGTGAGCCAACTTTGACTCCAATCAGTGTGATGATATTGGATGTGTTGCTGACAGCTGTCCTGCCCTTAAAAAACACACACCTGTTTTGGGTTTACTGGTTTCAAGAAGCACTGTCTGATATGAACCATGCCTCGCAGAAAAGAGCTATCAGAAGACCTACGATCAAGAATTGTTGACTTGCATGAAGCTGGAAAGGGTTACAAAAGTATCTCCAAAAGCCTTGATGTTCATGTGTCCACGGTAAGGCAGACTGTCTACAAATGGAGAAAGTTTAGCACTGTTGCTACTCTCCCTAGGCGTGGTCGTCCTGTAAAAATGACTGCAAGAGCACAGCGCAGAATGCTGCATGAGGTAAAGAAGAATCCCAGAGTGTCAGCTAAAGACCTACAGAAATCTCTGGCACATACTAACATTTTTGTTGACACATCTACAATAAGGAAAACATTAAACAAGAATGGAGTACATGGGAGGACACCACGGAGGAAGCCATTGCTGTCCAAAAAGAATATTGCAGTACGTTTGAAGTATGCAAAAGAGCACCTGGATGTTCCACAGCACTACTGGCAAAATATACTGTGGACAGATGAAACCAAGATTGAGTTGTTTGGGAAGAACACACAACACTATGTGTGGAGAAAAAAAGGCACAGCACACCAACATCAAAACCTCATCCCCACTGTAAAACATGGCGGAGGGAGCATCATGGTTTGGGGCTGCTTTGCTGCCTCAGGGCCTGGATGGATTGTTGTCATTGATGGGAAAATGAATTCCAGAGTTTATCAAGACATTTTGCAGGAAAACGTACGACCATCTGTCCGCCAACTGAAGCTCTGCAGAGGATGGGTGATGCAACAGGACAATGACCCAAAGCATACAAGTAATTCAACAAACCAATGGCTGCAACAGCACAGAATACGCCTTCTGGAGTGGCCCAGTCAGAGTCCTGACCTCAACCCGATTGAAATGCTGTGGCATGACCTTAAGAGAGCGATTCACACCAGACATCCCAAGAATATTGCTACACTGAAACAGTTTTGTGAAGAGGAGTGGTCCAAAATTACTCCAGATCGTTGTGCAGGTCTGATCTGCAACTACAGGAAACGTTTGGTTGAGGTTATTGCTGCCAAAGGAGGGTCAACCAGTTATTAAGTCCAAAGGTTCACATACTTTTTCCTCCCTGCACTGTGAATGTTTACATGTAATGTGCAATTAAACCATGGCAAACATCTAATGTTTGTGTAGTATTATGTTCAGCAGACAGTGTTCTTCTATTGTTGTGACTTAGATGACGTTCAGAGCACATTTTATGCCCAATTCATGCAAAACTCCACGTAATCCCAAGGGGTTCACATACTTTTTCTTGCAACTGTATCTGTGATTGGGGTTGTTGGACGAGCACACCTAAGTATCTAAAAGCATTAACTAGTTTTTCGAATTTTATCCATAGGGCGTTCAGAAGCTAATGGTGGGATTGTCAGAGACGGGTGGTGGACGCTGAGCAATTGGTAAGGTAAATAAGTGTAGCAGCAGAATTCATGATAGCCTGAAGGGGAAAGAAAGGCAGGCCAATGAGGGGGAAGTTGCAAGTGAGAGATTGATGGAGTGTTTTAATAGCTTTGTAATGTAATTTGTTAAGAAGAGGCACATTTTGGAAGTGCAACAAAAATGAAGGTGGCAAGTTTTGGACAATGGGACTAAAAGGAAAGGTACAGAGTCCGGCATGACACCTAGCACCCTAGTATGAGGGGAGGAACTAATAGTTGCGCCACTGATCTCAATGGAAAATTTGGGTAGTGGGACATGGAGGGAGGAAATATTATGAGATAGAGATTAGAAAGATTGAGTTTTAAGAAGCAGTTTGACATCCATATTGATATGTCAGTAATTTAGTAATGTGCAAGGAGCTAAGGAATAGAGAGATATATGGGTGTCATCAGCACAGAGATAGTATTGGAAGCATTGGGAGGCCATCAACTGACCAAGGGAGGAGGAGTAGCTAGAAAATTAAAGGGTTAAAGGACAGAGCCTTGGGGAACCCTTACAGAAAGGGGAAGATAGCATTTAAGAGTATTTACAGTCATGGCCAAAAATATTGGCTCCCCTGCATTTCTGTCAGATACAGTGCCTTAAAAAAGTAATCATACCCCTTGAAATTTTTCACATTTTGTCATGTTACAATCAAAAATGTAAATGTATTTTATTGGTATTTTATGTGATAGACAAACACAAATTGGCAAATAGTTGTGAAGTGGAAAGAAAATAATAAATGGTTTTCAAACTTTTTTTACAAACAAATATCTGAAACATGTGGCGTGCATTTGTATTCAGCCCCCTTTACTCTGATACCCCTAACTAAAACCTAGTGCAACCAATTGCCTTTAGAAGTCACCTAATTAGTAAATAAAGTCCACCTGTGTATAATTTAATCTCAGTATAAATACAGCTGTTCTGTGAAGCCCTCAGAGGTTTGTTAGAGAACATTAGTGAACAAACAGTATTGTGAAGGCCAAAGAACACCAGACAGGTCAGGGATAAAGTTGTGGAGAAGTTTAAAGTAGGGTTAGGTTATAAAAAATATCCCAAGCTTTAAACATCTCATGGAGCACTGTTCAATCCATCATCCGAAAATGGAAAGAGTATGGCACAACTGCAAACCTACCAAGACATGGCCGTCCACCTAAACTGACAGGCCGGGCAAGGAGAGCATTAATCAGAGAAGCAGCCAAGAGGCCCATGGAAACTCTAGAGGAGGCTGCAAAGATCCACAGCTCAGGTGGGAGAATCTGTTCACAGGACAGCTATTAGTCGTGCACTCCACAAATCTGGCCTTTATGGAAGAGTGGCAAGAAGAAAGTCATTGTTGAAAGAAAGTCATAAGAAGTCCCGTTTGCAGTTTGCAAGAAGCCATGTGGGGGACACAGCAAACATGTGGAAGAAGGTGGTCTGGTCAGATGTAACTTTTTGTCCTTAAAGCAAAGTGCTATGTGTGGCGGAAAACTAACACTGCACATCACTCTGAACACAACATCCCCACCGTGAAACATGGTGGTGTTATCGTCATGTGGTGATGCTTTTCTTCAGCAGGGACAGGGAAGCTGGTCAGAGTTGATGGGAATATGGATGGAGCCAAATGCAGGGCAATCTTAGAAGAAAACCTGTTAGTTTGCAAAAGACTTGAGACTGGGGTGGAGGTTCACCTTTCAGCAGGACAACGACCCAAAACATCCAGCCAGAACTACAAGGGTAGTGTTTAGATCAAAGCATATTCCTGTGTTAGAATGGCCCAGTCAAAGTCCAGACCTAAATGCAATTGAGAATCTGTGGCAAGACTTGAAAATTGCTTTTCACAGACGCTCTCCATCCAATCTGGCAGAGCTTGAGCTATTCTGCAAAGAAGAATGGGCAGAAATGTCCCTCTCTAGATGTGCAAAGCTGGTAGAGACATCCCCAAAAAGACTTGCAGCTGGAATTTCAGTGAAAGGGGGTCCTACAAAGTATTGACTCCGGGGGGCTGAATACAAATGGACACCACACTTTTAACATATTTATTTGTAAAAAATTTTGAAAACCAATTATCATTTTCCTTCCACTTCACAATTATGTGCCACTTTATGTTGGTCTATCACATCAAATCCCAATAAAATACAGTTACGTTTTTGATTGTAACATGGCAAAATGTAGAAAATTTCAAGGGGTATGAATACTTTTTCAAGGCACCACTTAGCCGAGAAAACTGTTACAATTACAAATGTTTAGGCATTCTCATGTTTATGCCACAAAAAAGTGGAGAAACGAAAAACTAACTCTGACACATTCCACGGAAAACCCCAAAAATGGACTGGACAAAATTATTGGCACCTTCTCAAAATTGTAAGGCATAATTGCATTCCAAGTTTGTGATGCTCCTGTAATTTGTAAATAAACTCACCTGTTTCAAATAACAGATCTTGATGTTCCTGTGTCCACTGAGCTCAACATTGTCAAGAAGTTTACAGCCCATGGCACTGTAGCTAATCTCCCTGGACGTGGACAAAAAAGAAAAACCCGATCAAAGATTGCAATAAAGGATTGTTTGAATGGTGGATAAAGAGCCCCGATCAACTTCCAGACAAATGTAAGCTAACCTTCAGGCACAGGGTACCACTGTGTCAGCTCGCACTACACGTCACCATCTGAATGAAAACAGACACTATGGTAGGAGACCCAGGAGGACCCCACTGCTGACACAGAAGCAAAAAAGCCAGACTGGAGTTTGCCAAAACCCATCTGAGGAAGCCAAAATAATTTTGGGAGAATGTGCTGTGAACAGACGAAACAAAATTACAGATTTTTGGTAAAGCCCATCATTCTACTGTTTTCAGGAAAAGGAATGAGGAATTTAAAGAAAAGAAAAGAATCACTACAGTCAAACATGGTGGAGGTTCACTGATGTTTTGGGGTTGCTTTGCTGCTGCAGGCACTGGATGTCTTGACCATGTGCATGGCATTATGAAATCAAAAGACTACCAAATAATTCTGGGGTGCAATGTAGGACCCAGTGTCAGAAGGTTGGGTCTCCATCACAGGTCATGGGTCTTACAGCAGGACAATGACCCAAAACACACATCAAAAACCCCCCATAAATGGTTCAAGACAAAGCGCTGGAGAGTACTGAACTTGCCTGCAATGAGTCCAGATCTCAATCCCATTGAGCACCTGTGGAGAGATCTCAAAACAGCAGTTGGGAAAAGGAACCCTTCCAATTTGAGAAACCTGGAGCAGTTGGCGAATAAAACACTGATCCAAAATTGCAGTAGAGAGGTGTAAGAAACTCATTGATAGTTACAAGAAGCAACTGATTTCAGTTATTTTTTCCAAGGGGTGTGCTACCAAATATCAAATTGAGGGTGCCCTCAATTTGAGGCTTTGCATGGAATGTATCAGATTTGGTTTTTTGTTTCTCCACTTTTTTTGTGTTATACCAATGCAAACAAAACATAAAAAACATGAGAATGCCTAAAAATTTGTAATTGCAACAATTTTCTGGGCGAAGTGGTGCATTATCTGACAGAAATGCAGGGGTGCTAATATTTTGGGCCATGACCGTCTGTATGTTTTTTTTTTTTGGGGGGGGGGGAGGGGGTGCACACCTAGGTATTATTACCAATATTTACTGGTAGTACTTTCCAAAAAGTATATAAGTTTGTATAGGACATTTTAAAGAGCACAGGAGAACATATTTTGAGCAGTGTAAATATACAACGTAGGCAGTTTAAGCAATGTAAAAGCAAGTATTCAATGGCTGTACAAAACCTGTTATGTTCATAAGGATCAGTAGTTTAAAAGTTAGTACACTTAAAAAATGTAATGATTCAGCAGCTTTCACTGATGCAGCATTAAGTCATGCACCAGTAGGGTCCCATATTCTGCTAGCTATTCTTAGCGGTGGGCTTGTATTTCTACCATATATCTGCACTATATTTGAGTACCATTATTATATGTACAGTACTGTGCAAACATTTTAGCCACTTGCAAAAAGACCCTGTAAAGTAAGGACGCTTCTAAAATCAATTAATTGAATACACTTTTTTTTTTTTTACCTTTTTGCAAAAAAAAGAAAAACCCACATTTTTTTCTGAAATAACTGACCAAAGTGATTGGTTTCCACCAGTGTCTCTTTCCATAATTAATAAAAATCAGACTTTGGTTTGATTTTTGATTAAACATAATATTTTAAATAATAAAACAAAAATGGGATGGACAAAAATAATGGGTCCCTTAACATAATATTTTGTTGCATAATCTTTTGTCGCTCAAAATGGTGTGATCAGACACTGATGTACCTTGACCTTGGAGTTCAGGTAGTATTGTTTTGGAAGTTTTCCTTATCTACCATTTGCACTGTCCTTCTGCTCAAGGTAGGGTTGAGTTTTTGTTTTTTTTGCCACCATGTCCAGTGAAGTTGTCTGCACTTCAGTAGACCTTAAATAAGTTCAGCTTTTGACCAAAATTAATAAACATTTGTTTGAAGGTAAAAAAAAAAGTGCATTTATTATTTTTGGCTGCAGGAGCCTGGAAACCATTGCACCAACCATCAGTAGATCGCTGGTGCCATGCAGGTCTCCTGCAGACCTGTCAGTATATCTGATTGCCTGTACAGGATGTACAGGCAAGTAGATATACTGACAGGAAGATTCAATGAACTACCACAGCGTTGTGGTAGTTCACTGAGAAAAAAACTACAGAAATGGAGAAAAATAGGCTGCACACCTAGTAGGGTAACCTCAAATAAAGTTTATTGTACATTAATCACAAAAATAGACATTGGAGGTACAACACACAATATAGCATCACAAGGGACGCCCCCCCCCCCCCGGAGAAGAGAGGACCCTCCAAATGGGACATCAGAGATGGAACAATATCCACTGGGACTATCCTACCCCGATGGTGAACCTCTATGAGCCAACCCCTATCACTTCCCACCCTACCAACCACCCACCCACCGAACAGGCAAGCAGATATACTGACAGGGAGATTCAATGAACTACCACAGCGCTCCACATCGCTCTGGTAGTTCATTGAGAACTACAAACCGACAGCTGCTAAGGCTGTTGGGACTTGTAGTTCATTCATTCACAGAACCCTGTAAATGAATGACACAGCCGTGTGGGCGGAGTCCCGCATGGCCAACTCTTTTTTTTTCTAAAGTGACAGCTAGAATGGAGAACTTCTCCCCATACTTCTGTTACGGGGCAGTGGCTGCAGAATTGGAAACGTCACGTGTTCCACCCTAAAAACGGGTGGACCATATAACATGTTCTCAAAGGTGAACTTATCCTTTAAACTTCCTAATAGTATTTGCAACTGTAGAAATATAAACATCTAACTGCTTGTAGATGGTTTTATAGCCTTTACTTTAACATAATGGACCATAATTGTATTTCTGATCCCCTCAGACAACTCTTTCTTTTCTTTCTCTGGTCTACATTCAGTGTAGTGCACATGATGATAGCCAACACTATCTATGACTTCTTTTCTCCATTTAAATAGACTAATTGACTGACTACAAGATTGAAGACATGTGTGACACTAATTACAGAAAACAGTTGGTTTGAAATACCACTTACATCCAATTTTTTAATAATCTTTTCTAGGGGCACCAACAAATCTGTGCAGGCTATTTTAATGCAGACTGCTTGAGTTCTGAGCACTCATCCCTGGGTGCATACTGCCCTATACAAATGTACTGCTAGGTGCACTGCCCAGCCCAGGGGCGTCCCAAGGGTTGGTGTCACCCGGTGCCGAAACACTTGGTGACACCCCCTCCTACGATCCCTGCAGGATGGATCGGATCTCTGGATTCAACATAATGGATCGGAGTCCAATCCATTATCTTCCCCAATCCACAGATCCGATCCATCCTGCGGGGATCGTCGGCTTGCAACCTATACGGGGTTATCTGATCTCTTTGACCATCGGCTTGCTTTAAAACTTACCTTTTCGCAGAGCTCATGCAGAGGTCAGTTAATCCCGTATAGGTTGCAAGCCGACGATCCCTACAGGATGGATCGGATCTGTGGATTGGGGAGGATAATGGATCTGACTCCGATCCATTATGCTCAATCCGCAGATCTGATCCATCCTGTGTGGATCGTCAGCTTGCATTAAAACTTACCTTTCCATGAAGCGGGTCCAGGGTCACCCCGTGTAAAAGGTGTCACCCGGTGCGGCGCGCACCACCCGCAACTGCCTAGGGACGCCCCTGGCCCAGCCCCATCCAGCTGCTGTTAGCCTCTCATAGATTTTGACAGGCTGCCAGCACCAGGGCTGGTTGGTGCTCCTGTGCACTCTGCCTGCAGATAAATGCCCGGGGGTTAAATGCAAAATGTGCACAGGGCCTAAAAGGCTAAGTTCACCTTGGAGGAAAAAAATAATAACTGCACATATTTTTGCAGTAAAAAAATTACCATTATTTTTCCACCAGGGGCCCTCAAAGCATTGCACCTGTGATCAGTGGATTAATAAAGTTGGGACTCTGTGGAAAATCATTATAAAAACAGAATGCAATTATTTGCAAAACTCATATCAAATGTTTACATAGTTACATAGTTAGTCTGGCTGAAAAAAAGACAAAAGTCCTTCCAGTTCAACCATTAAAAAAAAAAGTTATAATCCCATACCCACAGTTGATCCAGAGGAAAGCCAAAAA
The DNA here is from genome assembly GCF_062004578.1 of Staurois parvus. Taxonomy (NCBI): domain Eukaryota; kingdom Metazoa; phylum Chordata; class Amphibia; order Anura; family Ranidae; genus Staurois; species Staurois parvus. Next base: position 25,587,819 of record NW_028317814.1, read on the forward strand.
ACAAAACAAAATAAAAACCCCAGCAAAGCATGATCCAATTTGCTCCTGCTGGGAAAAAAATTCCTGCCTGATCCCCCGAGAGGCAATCGGATATCCCCTGGATCAACTTTACCTATAAATGTTAGTATCCAGTTATATTCTGTGTATCTAGGAAAGAATCCAGGACTTTTTTTTAAAGCAATCCACTGAGCTGGCTAGAACCAACTCTTGAGGGAGTCTATTCCACATTTTCACAGCTCTCACTGTGAAGAAACCTTTCCGTGTTTGGAGATTATATTTCTTTTCCTCCAGACGTAAAGAGTGCCCCCTTGTCCTCTGTGATGACCTCAGGGTGAATAGCTCTACACCGAGTTCACTATATGAACCACTGATGTATTTATACATGTTGATCATATCCCCCCTTATGTATTATACATGGAGATCATATCCCCCCTTATGTATTATACATGGAGATCATATCCCCCCTTATGTATTATACATGGAGATCATATCCCCCCTTATGTATTATACATGGAGATCATATCCCCCCTTATGTATTATACATGGCGATCATATCCCCCCTTATGTATTATACATGGCGATCATATCCCCCCTTCTGTATTATACATGGAGATCATATCCCCCCTTATGTATTATACATGGTGATCATATCCCCCCTTATGTATTATACATGGAGATCATATCCCCCCTTATGTATTATACATGGAGATCATATCCCCCCTTATGTATTATACATGGTGATCATATCCCCCCTTATGTATTATACATGGAGATCATATCCCCCCTTATGTATTATACATGGAGATCATATCCCCCCTTGTGTATTATACATGGAGATCATATCCCCCCTTATGTATTATACATGGAGATCATATCCCCCCTTATGTATTATACATGGAGATCATATCCCCCCTTATGTATTATACATGGAGATCATATCCCCCTTATGTATTATACATGGAGATCATATCCCCCCTTATGTATTATACATGGAGATCATATCCCCCCTTATGTATTATACATGGTGATCATATCCCCCTTATGTATTATACATGGAGATCATATCCCCCTTATGTATTATACATGGTGATCATATCCCCCTTATGTATTATACATGGTGATCATATCCCCCCTTATGTATTATACATGTTGATCATATCCCCCCTTATGTATTATACATGGAGATCATATCCCCCCTTATGTATTATACATGATGATCATATCCCCCCTTATGTATTATACATGGAGATCATATCCCCCCCTTATGTATTATACATGGTGATCATATCCCCCTTATGTATTATACATGGTGATCATATCCCCCCTTATGTATTATACATGTTGATCATATCCCCCTTATGTATTATACATGGAGATCATATCCCCCTTATGTATTATACATGGAGATCATATCCCCCTTATGTATTATACATGGAGATCATATCCCCCTTATGTACTATACATGGAGATCATATCCCCCCTTATGTATTATACATGGAGATCATATCCCCCCTTATGTATTATACATGGAGTTCATATCCCCCCTTATGTATTATACATGGCGATCACATCCCCCCTTATGTATTATACATGGTGATCATATCCCCTCTTATGTATTATACATGGAGATCACATCCCCCCTTATGTATTATACATGGAGATCATATCCCCCCTTATGTATTATACATGGAGATCATATCCCCCTTATGTATTATACATGGAGATCATATCCCCCCTTATGTACTATACATGGAGATCATATCCTCCCTTATGTATTATACATGGAGTTCATATCCCCCCTTATGTATTATACATGGCGATCACATCCCCCCTTATGTATTATACATGGTGATCATATCCCCCTTATGTATTATACATGGAGATCATATCCCCCCTTATGTATTATACATGGAGATCATATCCCCCCTTATGTATTATACATGGAGATCATATCCCCCCTTATGTATTATACATGGAGATGATATCCCCCCTTATGTATTATACATGGAGATCATATCCCCCCTTATGTATTATACATGGAGATCATATCCCCCCTTATGTATTATAGATGGAGATCATATCCCCTCTTATGTATTATACATGGAGATCATACCCCCCCCCCCCCTTAATCTCCTCTTCTCAAGAGAGAATAAATTCAGTTCCTCTAATCCAGTGTTTCTCAACTCCAGTCCTCATGGACCCCCAACAGGTCATGTTTTCAGGATTTCCCTCAGATGAAACAGCTGTGGTAATTACTAAGGCAGTGAAACTGATCAAATCACCTGTGCAAAATAATGGAAATCCTGAAAACATGACCTGTTGGGGGTCCATGAGGACTGGAGTTGAGAAACACTGCTCTAATCTTTCCTCATAGCTGATCTCCTCCATGCCTTTTATCAGTTTGGTTGCCCTTCTCTGTACTTTCTCCAGTTCCCCAATGTTCTTTTTATGAATTGGTGCCCAAAACTGAACTGCATATTCCAGATGAGGTGTTACTAATGAAAATGTAGTAATGTAATTTAAACTGAGAAAATTTACCATTTGAATAAAAAATAGGGTCATTTTGAAATTGATGGCATCAGCACATTTCAAAAAGGTTGCGACAGTGCCATGTTTGCTACGGTTTAGCATCTCCTCTTAACAAAACTCTGTAAACCAGTTACTGGAGTTTTGAGAGAGAAATATTGTTCCATTTTTTCCTCATATAGCATTCTAACTGCTCAACGGTTCTGGGTGTTCTTTCTCGTATGTTTTGTTTCAAAATGTGCCAAATGTTTTCAGTTGGTGAAAGGTCTGGACTTCAAGCAAGCCAGTTAAGCACCCGGACTCAAAGCCATGCTGTTGTATTGGATGCAGTACGCGGTTTAGCATTGTTCTGCTGAAATATGCAAGGTCTTCCCTGCAAAAGACGTCTGGATTGGAGCATGTGCTGCTCTGAAACCTGGATATATCTTTCAGCATTGATGGTGCCTTTCCAAATGTGCAAACTGCCCATTCCATACACATTAATGCACCCCCATACTATCAGAGATACAGGCTTTTGAACTGAGTGTTAATAACAATCTAGAAGGTCCCTCTCCTCTTTATTCTTTTAGTGCCCATGGTTGTCAAATACAATGTCAAATTTTGATTTGTCTGACCACAAAACAGTTTTCCACTTTGCAACAGACCATTTTAAATGAGAAGACGGCAGCGTTTCTGGATCATGTTCGGATATGGCTTCTTCTTTGCATGATAAAGCTTTACCTTGCATTTTTGGATGGCACAGTGAACTGTGTTCACAGACAGTGATTTTTGGAAGTATTCCTGAGCCCATGCAGTGATAATATACAAAATGGATGCAGCGCTAAATGCAAAACATAATACGAAGTGTCAAAGTGCAAAAATCATAGATAAAATTAATGATGAATATATATATATATATAAATGTTCAATTCAAAATAAAGTGACCAGTGATGTGTAACAAAGTGATATTGTAACAACAATAAAGTGACTTAGTTGCAACATATAGTTTTGTCACTATATAGTGACCAATGGTGCTTAATAAAGTGCTAGTATAATTATTGCAATGTCCAAAGAAGTGATGTACGGAAGATCCAATGATGATCTTCAATTGCTGGTGATCTATAACATCTATCCAATAGTATGGTAATGTGTCCGGTAATGTAAGGATTGCGCACTCACCAGATGTGCAATCAAATAGCGCATTTAGAGATAACACTCTCAGTCGATCAACTGAAGGTAAGTTTGGTCTGGTCAGGAGTTCCCTCACTGCTTTCTCTGCTGTCAGCAATGGCTCTGCCATTCTCCTAATGCAGCTCTGTGGGTTGTAAAAGCTCTTTTATAAGCAGAAAGTTAGACCTGGCCAGAAGTACAGCAACAATGGTGGTGATGATACGAGCGCTCCAAGCCTCGTCTTCAAGCTGCCCAGGTATAGGGGTTGCGACAAGAAGCCCCGCAAGGGCTACTGGGGGGTGTAGTTCTTTATGGCACACTAGTCTGTGGTAACCGTATGCAGTGATACCTTTCACAGAATCATGCCTGTTTTTGGCCCTGTCCCTTGTGCACATAGATTTCTCCAGATTCTTTTGATGATATTGTATACTGTAGATGAAGATATATTATCTTTGCAAATTTTACGTTGAGGAACATTATTCTAAAATTGTTCAACAATTTTTAGAAGCAGCTTTTCACAGATTGGTGGACCTCTTTACTTTTGAGACACTCTGACTCTCTAAGATGCTCTCCTATACCCAATCATGTTACTAAACTGTTGCCAGTAAACCTAATTAGTGGCAAAATGCTCTTCCTTGTTAGTACCACTTACTTTGCCAGCTTTTTGTAGCCCTGACCCAACTTTTTTGAGAGGTGTTGCTGCCATCAATTAATAATATTCTTAAAATGGTAAATTTTCCCAATTTAAACATTTGATATGTTTTCTCTTTTGAATAAAATATGGGTTTATGAGATTTGCAAATCATTGCTTTCTGTTTATATGTTAATTTTATGCAACATCCCAACTTTTTTGGAATAGGGGTTGAAAATCTAAATTTTTTGTGTGTCTTGTACACCTGTGTGTGTGGTCTGTATCTATGATTTAGCATCATTCATGTGTGCAGCACTAGAACAGTCCCCTTTTATTTTATATTTACATATACCTTCATTATATCAGAGTAAAGATAGTGTGTGCTTATATACCAAGGACAAAATAAGTATTGAACAGGTCACCATTTTTCTCAGTAAATATATTTCTAAAGGTGCTATTGACATGAAATTTTCCCCACATGTCGGTAACAACCCATGCCATCCAAACATACAAAAAAACCAAAACAAATATGTTCAGAAAATAAGTTATGTGTGATAAAATGGAATAACACAGTGAAAAGTATTGAACACACTAACTGAAATGTATTTAATACTTTGTACAAAATCCTTTGTTGGTAATGACAGCTTCAAGATGCCTCCTATATGGAGAAACCAGTCGCATGCATTGCTCAGGTGTGATTTTGTTCCATTCTTCCACACAAAGTCTTCAAATCTTGAAGGTTCCATGGGCCTCTTCTATGAACTCTGATCTTTAGTTCTTTCCATAGATTTTCTATTGGATTCAAGTCAGGTGATTAGCAGGGCCATTCTAGCAGTTTTCTTTTCTTTCTTTGAAATAAATTGAGAGTTTCCTTGGCTTTGTGTTTGGGATCATTGTGTTGCTGAAATGTCCACCATTGTTTCATGATATTAATTTGCACTGACAAGGGGAAGGATTCCTTTCTAATTATGGATACATTTTAGCTGGTGTCTTGGCTTTCCATGCCTTTTTGCACCTTCCTTTCTTCATGTGTTCAATACTTTCCCCCTGTGTCATTCCATTTTTTTACACATAACTTAAATTCTGAATTTATTTGTTTTGGTTTCTTTGTATGTATGGATTGCATGGGTTGTTACTGACATGTGGTGAAAATTTCATGTCAATAGCACCTTTAGAAATATATTTACTGAGAAAAGTGGTGACATGTTCAATACTTATTTTACCCGCTGTGTGTGTGTATATACAGGTGAAATTCGAAAAATTAGAATATCGTGCAAAAGTTCATTTATTTCAGTAATGCAACTTAAAAGGTGAAACTAATATATGAGACAGACTCATTACATGCAAAGCAAGATAGTTCAAGCTGTGATTTGTCATCATTGTGATTAGAGATGAGCGAATCGAAGTATCCGAAGTGGAATTCGAGTCGAATATCGGAAAAATTTCGATTCGTGCCGAATCCGAAAAACAGCCTAATTCGGACGCGCGAATCGAAATTTTTCCGAAAATGGCGGCTGACATGTGCGGCGACGGAGCGGGGATGTCGGGGAAGGCGCGCAGACAAGGCGCGCTGCCCCATAATGCATTCCTCAACGACATGTGATCGCATCAGCCAATCAGCAGCCAGCCAGCCAGCACTGTGTAATGGTCGAGGTATATATAGCGGCCATTTTGGAAATCTTCATTTGCCTGCAGTCATTGAACAGAGGCAGACCGCTCTGTACTAGGGACAGGGACAGAGTTAGGGCCACAGAAACGAGAATTGGGGACAGAGAGAAGTTACTTAGGGACAGAGAACCATTACTCAGGGACACAGACTTGTTAATGAGGGCCACAGAATCGTTATTTAGGGACAAAGAAACGCTAGTTAGGGCCACAGAATTCATACTCAGGGACAGACAGAATTGTTACTCAGTGCCAGAGAATTGTTACTTAGGGCCACAGAAACGTTATTAGGGCCACAGAATTTTTACTCAGGGACAGACAGAATTGTTACTGAGTGCCAGAGAATTGTTACTCAGGGACAGACAGAATTGTTACTGAGTGCCAGAGAATTCTTACTCAGGGCCACAGAATTCATTCTCAGGGACAGACAGAATTGTTACTCAGGGACAGACAGAATTGTTACTGAGTGCCAGAGAATTGTTACTCAGGGACAGACAGAATTGTTACTGAGTGCCAGAGAATTGTTACTCAGGGACAGACAGAATTGTTACTGAGTGCCAGAGAATTGTTACTCAGGGACAGACAGAATTGTTACTGAGTGCCAGAGAATTGTTACTCAGGGACAGACAGAATTGTTACTGAGTGCCAGAGAATTGTTACTCGCACAGACACAAAATTGTTACTTGCACAGACACAGAATTGTTACTCGCACAGACACAGAATTGTTACTCAGGGCCACAGAATTCATACTCAGGGACAGACAGAATTGTTACTGAGTGCCAGAGAATTGTTACTCAGGGACAGACAGAATTGTTACTGAGTGCCAGAGAATTGTTACTCAGGGACAGACAGAATTGTTACTGAGTGCCAGAGAATTGTTACTCAGGGACAGACAGAATTGTTACTGAGTGCCAGAGAATTGTTACTCAGGGACAGACAGAATTGTTACTGAGTGCCAGAGAATTGTTACTCGCACAGACACAAAATTGTTACTTGCACAGACACAGAATTGTTACTCGCACAGACACAGAATTGTTACTCAGGGCCACAGAATTCATACTCAGGGATAGACAGAATTGTTACTGAGTGCCAGAGAATTGTTACTCAGGGACAGACAGAATTGTTACTGAGTGCCAGAGAATTGTTACTCAGGGACAGACAGAATTGTTACTGAGTGCCAGAGAATTGTTACTCGCACAGACACAAAATTGTTACTTGCACAGACACAGAATTGTTACTCGCACAGACACAGAATTGTTACTCAGGGCCACAGAATTCATACTCAGGGACAGACAGAATTGTTACTGAGTGCCAGAGAATTGTTACTCAGGGACAGACAGAATTGTTACTGAGTGCCAGAGAATTGTTACTCAGGGACAGACAGAATTGTTACTGAGTGCCAGAGAATTCTTACTCAGGGCCACAGAATTCATTCTCAGGGACAGACAGAATTGTTACTCAGGGACAGACAGAATTGTTACTGAGTGCCAGAGAATTGTTACTCAGGGACAGACAGAATTGTTACTGAGTGCCAGAGAATTGTTACTCAGGGACAGACAGAATTGTTACTGAGTGCCAGAGAATTGTTACTCAGGGACAGACAGAATTGTTACTGAGTGCCAGAGAATTGTTACTCGCACAGACACAAAATTGTTACTTGCACAGACACAGAATTGTTACTCGCACAGACACAGAATTGTTACTCAGGGCCACAGAATTCATACTCAGGGACAGACAGAATTGTTACTGAGTGCCAGAGAATTGTTACTCAGGGACAGACAGAATTGTTACTGAGTGCCAGAGAATTGTTACTCAGGGACAGACAGAATTGTTACTGAGTGCCAGAGAATTGTTACTCGCACAGACACAAAATTGTTACTTGCACAGACACAGAATTGTTACTCGCACAGACACAGAATTGTTACTCAGGGCCACAGAATTCATACTCAGGGACAGACAGAATTGTTACTGAGTGCCAGAGAATTGTTACTCAGGGACAGACAGAATTGTTACTGAGTGCCAGAGAATTGTTACTCAGGGACAGACAGAATTGTTACTGAGTGCCAGAGAATTGTTACTCAGGGACAGACAGAATTGTTACTGAGTGCCAGAGAATTGTTACTCAGGGACAGACAGAATTGTTACTGAGTGCCAGAGAATTGTTACTCAGGGACAGACAGAATTGTTACTGAGTGCCAGAGAATTGTTACTCGCACAGACACAAAATTGTTACTTGCACAGACACAGAATTGTTACTCGCACAGACACAGAATTGTTACTCAGGGCCACAGAATTCATACTCAGGGATAGACAGAATTGTTACTGAGTGCCAGAGAATTGTTACTCAGGGACAGACAGAATTGTTACTGAGTGCCAGAGAATTGTTACTCAGGGACAGACAGAATTGTTACTGAGTGCCAGAGAATTGTTACTCGCACAGACACAAAATTGTTACTTGCACAGACACAGAATTGTTACTCGCACAGACACAGAATTGTTACTCAGGGCCACAGAATTCATACTCAGGGACAGACAGAATTGTTACTGAGTGCCAGAGAATTGTTACTCAGGGACAGACAGAATTGTTACTGAGTGCCAGAGAATTGTTACTGAGGGACAGACAGAATTGTTACTGAGTGCCAGAGAATTGTTACTCGCACAGACACAAAATTGTTACTTGCACAGACACAGAATTGTTACTCGCACAGACACAGAATTGTTACTCAGGGCCACAGAATTCATACTCAGGGACAGACAGAATTGTTACTGAGTGCCAGAGAATTGTTACTCAGGGACAGACAGAATTGTTACTGAGTGCCAGAGAATTGTTACTCAGGGACAGACAGAATTGTTACTGAGTGCCAGAGAATTGTTACTCGCACAGACACAGAATTGTTACTCGCACAGACACAGAATTGTTACTCAGGGCCACAGAATTCATACTCAGGGACAGACAGAATTGTTACTGAGTGCCAGAGAATTGTTACTCAGGGACAGACAGAATTGTTACTGAGTGCCAGAGAATTGTTACTCAGGGACAGACAGAATTGTTACTGAGTGCCAGAGAATTGTTACTCAGGGACAGACAGAATTGTTACTGAGTGCCAGAGAATTGTTACTCAGGGACAGACAGAATTGTTACTGAGTGCCAGAGAATTGTTACTCGCACAGACACAAAATTGTTACTTGCACAGACACAGAATTGTTACTCGCACAGACACAGAATTGTTACTCAGGGCCACAGAATTCATACTCAGGGATAGACAGAATTGTTACTGAGTGCCAGAGAATTGTTACTCAGGGACAGACAGAATTGTTACTGAGTGCCAGAGAATTGTTACTCAGGGACAGACAGAATTGTTACTGAGTGCCAGAGAATTGTTACTCGCACAGACACAAAATTGTTACTTGCACAGACACAGAATTGTTACTCGCACAGACACAGAATTGTTACTCAGGGCCACAGAATTCATACTCAGGGACAGACAGAATTGTTACTGAGTGCCAGAGAATTGTTACTCAGGGACAGACAGAATTGTTACTGAGTGCCAGAGAATTGTTACTGAGGGACAGACAGAATTGTTACTGAGTGCCAGAGAATTGTTACTCGCACAGACACAAAATTGTTACTTGCACAGACACAGAATTGTTACTCGCACAGACACAGAATTGTTACTCAGGGCCACAGAATTCATACTCAGGGACAGACAGAATTGTTACTGAGTGCCAGAGAATTGTTACTCAGGGACAGACAGAATTGTTACTGAGTGCCAGAGAATTGTTACTCAGGGACAGACAGAATTGTTACTGAGTGCCAGAGAATTGTTACTCAGGGACAGACAGAATTGTTACTGAGTGCCAGAGAATTGTTACTCAGGGACAGACAGAATTGTTACTGAGTGCCAGAGAATTGTTACTCGCACAGACACAAAATTGTTACTTGCACAGACACAGAATTGTTACTCGCACAGACACAGAATTGTTACTCAGGGCCACAGAATTCATACTCAGGGATAGACAGAATTGTTACTGAGTGCCAGAGAATTGTTACTCAGGGACAGACAGAATTGTTACTGAGTGCCAGAGAATTGTTACTCAGGGACAGACAGAATTGTTACTGAGTGCCAGAGAATTGTTACTCGCACAGACACAAAATTGTTACTTGCACAGACACAGAATTGTTACTCGCACAGACACAGAATTGTTACTCAGGGCCACAGAATTCATACTCAGGGACAGACAGAATTGTTACTGAGTGCCAGAGAATTGTTACTCAGGGACAGACAGAATTGTTACTGAGTGCCAGAGAATTGTTACTCAGGGACAGACAGAATTGTTACTGAGTGCCAGAGAATTGTTACTCGCACAGACACAAAATTGTTACTTGCACAGACACAGAATTGTTACTCGCACAGACACAGAATTGTTACTCAGGGCCACAGAATTCATACTCAGGGATAGACAGAATTGTTACTGAGTGCCAGAGAATTGTTACTCAGGGACAGACAGAATTGTTACTGAGTGCCAGAGAATTGTTACTCAGGGACAGACAGAATTGTTACTGAGTGCCAGAGAATTGTTACTCGCACAGACACAAAATTGTTACTTGCACAGACACAGAATTGTTACTCGCACAGACACAGAATTGTTACTCAGGGCCACAGAATTCATACTCAGGGACAGACAGAATTGTTACTGAGTGCCAGAGAATTGTTACTCAGGGACAGACAGAATTGTTACTGAGTGCCAGAGAATTGTTACTCGCACAGACACAAAATTGTTACTTGCACAGACACAGAATTGTTACTCGCACAGACACAGAATTGTTACTCAGGGCCACAGAATTCATACTCAGGGACAGACAGAATTGTTACTGAGTGCCAGAGAATTGTTACTCAGGGACAGACAGAATTGTTACTGAGTGCCAGAGAATTGTTACTCGCACAGACACAAAATTGTTACTTGCACAGACACAGAATTGTTACTCGCACAGACACAGAATTGTTACTCGCACAGACACATAATTGTTACTCAGGGCCACAGAATTCATACTCAGGGACAGACAGAATTGTTACTGAGTGCCAGAGAATTGTTACTCAGGGACACCTAATCGTTGAATTAAATAGTATGTCAGACAACATGCAGAGGAGTGGCAGAGGAGGCAATGTTTTAGGAGCGAGCAGACGTGGCAGCAGAGGAAGGGGTCGAGGCAGCAGTATTCGCAGCCAGAGGCCAGTGCTCCCGGTGTCATCCAGCGGTCGTGTCTCCACCGACAACCCTGCCGTCATTGATTGGTTGGCTCGGTCGTCTTCCTCTTCCCAGGTCACCTCTGACACCTACAGCCAACGGTCGGTGGGTACGTCAGACACAACCGTTAGTTGGCATGGCCCGGGACCAAGCCCACTGAAATCACGTGTCCTCTACCTGCCCCTGTCCTTTGCTGTTCCCTCACCAAGCGAAGTATCGCATGCTGTGGGCTCAGCCCCACTGTACAGTGAGGAAGAGCTAACAGAGGGCGGTCAGGAACGGGGGGAGACATCGGCCTTTTCAGCAGCCAAGCGAACAAGTACTGGCGAGGAGAGTGGCTCGGTAGCCGGTCTAGAGACAGGTCTGTCTCCTGACCCAGACGCAGCCGAGGGGGCTAGTAGTGAGGCGGAGACCCTACTTGATGATGAGGAGGTTGATCGCACTTGGCAGCCTCGTCGTCATCAGGCAATTTCTTCCGCATCATCAGGAGAAGAGGGTGGCAGCTTGGCAGCGAGCAAAACAGTCGGTGGGTTGCCCAGGAGACAGCAGCAGGGTCGCATCAGTGTCAGTGGAGCCAAACGTCCACGGAGTAGAGCACCAGCTCCACTGCAGCCTACCACCACGGCCAGTAGTGGTGCCGGTGCGCACGGAGGAAGTAGCAGTCAGCCAGTGAAGAGTAGCGGGGGCAAAGTTTCCTACTCGGTGGTGTGGCAATTTTTCCTCAAGCCGCCCGAGGAAGTAAACGTAGCCGTATGTCGACTATGTGGCCAGAAATGCAAGCGTGGCCAGGGGGCCCATGTTGGGACTACAGCGTTGCGTCAGCATATGCAGCGTCACCATTCGGTGGCCTGGGAAAACCGTGATAAACATACGGCGGTTCTGCCTGCCCCAGCCCCCGCTCCATCACCCGCTCCGTTACTTGCTCCGTCACCCGACGTCGTCAATCGCCCTCTATCAGCCAGTCAAGGCTCCAACACCTCTGCTGAGGGGAGTTGTCGCTCATTGGCATCTTCCGCTCGTTCAGATGCTCCTTCTCCTGCTACTCCTCTTCTCGGATTCCGTCAACAGTCTTTCTTGGAATCCGTATCCAAGAGACAACAGTTTGCGAGCACGCACCCGACGGTGCAAAAGCTGAACGTCCTCCTGTCCAAGTTGCTGGTGCTGCAGTCCCTCCCTTTCCAACTGGTGGACTCAGCACCTTTCCGAGAAATGATGGCTTGTGCCGCGCCGCGGTGGAGAGTGCCAAGCCGTCATTTCTTTGCCCAAAAGGCAGTGCCAGCCCTGCATTCACATGTAGAAGAGATGGTGGGCCAGTCTTTGAGCATGTCGGTCTCTGCCAAAGTGCACGGCAGCGCCGACGTGTGGAGCTGTAACTACGGTCAGGGACAGTACATGTCATTTACGGCCCACTGGGTGAACGTGGTGCCGGCACAGCCGCACCAGCAACTTGGACAGGTCACGACGCTTTTGCCTCCACGTTTGCACGTCCTTGGTCCAGCAAGCATGTCCGCCTCTACCACCTCTTTTTCCGCCGTGTCCTCAGCCGCCACCCCCGTGCCAAGTCCCATTACCCGACCGGCATATCACATGTGCAGGGCGCAACGGTGTCACGCTGTGCTGCACCTGGTATGCCTTGGCGAACGTAGTCACACAGGGGAGGAACTGCTGAGTGTAATGAACAGAGAAATCGACAGATGGCTGTCTCCGCGCAAACTAAAAATCGGAACCATGTTGACTGACAACGGAAAGAACATGGTGTCTGCTCTGCGTCAAGGAAGGTTGTGCCATGCGCCATGCATGGCTCACGTGTTCAATCTGGTTGTCAAGCGGTTCCTAAAATCCACCATCCCACTGCAAGACATCCTTAAAATGTCACGTAAACTGTGCATGCATTTCAGCCATTCCTACACCGCAAAGAACACCCTCATTGAGCTGCAGCGGCAGAACGGAATTCCACAGCATCGCCTGATCTGCGACGTTGCAACAAGGTGGAATTCAACCCTACACATGTTAGACCGCCTTTACGAGCAGCGAAAGGCCATCACCGATTTCCTGATGTTACAAGCGGATAAAGGTACTCCCCTGTGTAACTTAGATGTCAGCCATTGGCAGCTCATGCGTGACACCTGCCGCTTGCTCAGGCCCTTTGAGGAGGCCACGCTATTCGTGAGTCGGCAGGACTATGGGATGAACGACGTCATTCCTCTGTTGCACGTCCTGGAACAAATGCTGTTAACAATGGCTGGTCAGGGTGCGGTAGACGTGGCGCACAGATCTCAACGCCACATGACCCCTGTGGGGGCAGGACAGGAAGAAGAGGAGGAGGTAGAGGAGGACATTTGTGCTCAGGAATTATTGAGTGAAATGGGTGGTTTTTCCACTCAGCGGACAGGAGTGGAGGAGCAGGAGCATCTGGTAGAGGAGGAGGAGGAGGAGACAGAGGACCCAGACGCACCGTGGCAGTATGCTGTGGAGATGGAGGCAGGGAGTCCCTCGCATTCCTTGGCACAAATGGCCCATAGCATGCTCGGTTGCTTGCGTAGCGACAGCCGAATAATAACCATCAGACAGAGGGATGACTTTTGGCTGTCCACCTTGTTGGACCCTCGCTACCGGTCCAAAATGGTGGCCTTTTTCACACCTGCTGAGAGGGAGGCCAAAATTACGTACTATAAAATCCACCTATGTAGTCAGTTGGTCTCTGCCTTTGTGCGCCAACGTCCATCCTCAGACACTGTGGGCCCTGTGCGCTCGCGTTCCGCTGGCATGGCAGCAGGGGAGGGGTGGGGTGGTAGGAGCAGTGGCAGCTCCACCAGCAGCGGCTGCCTCAGTCTGCAGTCGATGATGAGTAGCTTTCTTCACCAGCGCAGTGAGGAAACTACTAACCAGCCGCAGCAGCAGCAGCAGCATCAGGTGGACCTGGAGCAGGAGCTCAAACAACAGGCTTGGGCCTACTTGGACAGCACCCTGCCAACCGAGGTAGACAATCCCCTTGACTACTGGGCAACGAAACTTGACCTTTGGCCCCAACTAGCTGAATTTGCCCTTGAAAGGCTGTCATGCCCGGCCAGTAGCGTGGCATCGGAGCGCGTGTTTAGTGCGGCAGGAGGTATTGTAACTCCGCGGAGGACACGACTGTCCACCCAAAGTGTGGAGAGACTCACGTTTGTGAAAATGAATCAGGCGTGGATTAGTCTGGATTTCAAACCACCAGTTCCTGACACAACTGACTAAATCCGCCATGAATCATGCCTCAAACATGTGCCACTTTCAGGTCTCCTCACACTGCTGGTGTGTTTAATTTTTTGACATAGGGTGCTGGCAGATTACGGGCCTCCTATAGCTGCTGCCAGGCCCCTAATCTGCCATGGGCCCCTATATACCGCCTCCTCATGCTGCTGCCAAGTCCAGAGTCTGTCATGGGTCCCTGTATGGCCTCCCATTGCTGCTGTCTCCATCGCCACACTCTGCTGCCATGTGCCACTTTCAGGTCTCTTCACACTGCTGGTGTGTTTAATTTTTTGACATAGGGTGCAGGCAGATTACGGGCCTCACATAGCTGCTGCCAGGCCCCTAATCTGCCATGGGCCCCTATATACCGCCTCCTCATGCTGCTGCCAAGTCTAGAGTCTGTCATGGGTCCCTGTACGGCCTCCCATTGCTGCTGTCTCCATCGCCACACTCTGCTGCCATGTGCCACTTTCAGGTCTCTTCACACTGCTGGTGTGTTAAATTTTTTGACATAGGGTGCAGGCAGATTACGGGCCTCACATAGCTGCTGCCAGGCCCCTAATCTGCCATGGGCCCCTATATACCGCCTCCTCATGCTGCTGCCAAGTCCAGAGTCTCTCATGGGTCCCTGTACGGCCTCCCATTGCTGCTGTCTCCATCGCCACACTCTGCTGCCATGTGCCACTTTCAGGTCTCTTCACACTGCTGGTGTGTTAAATTTTTTGACATAGGGTGCAGGCAGATTACGGGCCTCACATAGCTGCTGCCAGGCCCCTAATCTGCCATGGGCCCCTATATACCGCCTCCTCATGCTGCTGCCAAGTCCAGAGTCTGTCATGGGTCCCTGTAAGGCCTCCCATTGCTGCTGTCTCCATCGCCACACTCTGCTGCCATGTGCCACTTTCAGGTCTCTTCACACTGCTGGTGTGTTTAATTTTTTGACATAGGGTGCAGGCAGATTACGGGCCTCACATAGCTGCTGCCAGGCCCCTAATCTGCCATGGGCCCCTATATACCGCCTCCTCATGCTGCTGCCAAGTCCAGAGTCTGTCATGGGTCCCTGTACGGCCTCCCATTGCTGCTGTCTCCATCGCCACTGTCAGGGCTCCCAGGTATGACCAGAGGTGTGTGACTGAAGCAGGGAAACGCAGACCTCAGATATGTTATAAACAATATAATTTATTAACACTAACAGTACAAACATAAACGCAGTGCAATACTAAAACATAATACAGTGCAAACAAACCAAACCAAACCACCCACAGATAACAGTATATACAAGCAAGCGTCGTCAGGCAGGCCGGGTCAATATCAATTGGGCAGGTAGGTACAGGGGGAGCAAGCGGAGAATGGTCGGGGTCACAGGCCAGGTTCAGCAGGTAGCAAGCAGCATAGTACAGAGGGTCAGACAGAGGGATGGTCCGGGTCACAAGCCAGGGATCAGAACAGGTAGCAAGCAGCGTAGTACAGAGGGTCAGACAGAGGAATGGTCAGGGTCACAAGCCAGGATCAGAGCAGGAGAAGTCAGCAAAGGAACAGAAACAGGATGCAGGACAGATACAGGGCCCAGGACAAACACAACACCAAGGCAGAGTCTGCAAGTCTGGCCATCCCTTAAATACCCCAGCATCATCAGTTCCAGGTGTTAGCTGGCTGAAAGGTTGAGTCTCTGATTGCTGGGAGCACCCGCTGGCCAGCCCTGGTACTGCAGATCAAAAGGCAGGTGAGTCCCACCATTGCTGGCCAGTCCATTCCTAACAGTACCCCCCCCTCAAGGAGCGGCCTCAGGACGCTCCAAACAGTCCTAGCTGGGCAAAATGTTCCACCGCCCGGGTCTGGCAACTGGCGGGATATCAAAGACTGGCACACCGGGCAGGACTCCGGGCAGCGGCACACCGGGCTGGACTCCGGGCAGAGGCACATCGAGCAGAGGCACATCGAGCAGAGGCACACCGAGCAGAGGCACACCGAGCAGGACTCCGGGCAGAGGCACATCGGGCAGGACTCCGGGCAGAGGCACATCGGGCAGGACTCCGGGCAGAGGCACATCGGGCAGGACTCCGGGCAGAGGCACATCGGGCAGGACTCCGGGCAGAGGCACATCGGGCAGGACTCCAGGCAGAGGCACATCGGGCAGGACTCCGGGCAGAGGCACATCGGGCAGGATTCCGGGCAGAGGCACATCGGGCAGGACTCCGGGCAGAGGCACATCGGGCAGGACTCCGGGCAGAGGCACATCGGATTACCAGGCGAAGCAGCAGGCAGCGGGCCACCAGGCGGAGCGGCAGGCACCGGGCCCCCGGGCAGGGCAGCAGGCACCGGGCCCCCGGGCGGAGCGGCAGGCACCGGGCCCCCGGGCGGGGCGGCAGGCACCGGGCCCCCGGGCGGGGCGGCAGGCACCGGGCCCCCGGGCGGGGCGGCAGGCACCGGGCCCCCGGGCGGGGCGGCAGGCACCGGGCCCCCGGGCGGAGCGGCAGGCACCGGGCCCCCGGGCGGGGCGACAGGCACCGGGCCCCCAGGCGGGGCGACAGGCACCGGGCCCCCAGGCGGGGCGACAGGCACCGAGCCCCCAGGCGGGGCGACAGGCACCGGGCCCCCAGGCGGGGCGACAGGCCTCGGGCCCCCAGGCGGGGCGACAGGCCTCGGGCCCCCAGGCGGGGCGACAGGCATCGGGCCCCCAGGCGGGGCGACAGGCATCGGGCCCCCAGGCGGGGCGACAGGCATCGGGCCCCCAGGCGGAGCGGCGGGCGCCGGACCCCCAGGCGGAGCGACAGGTCTCGGGCCCTCAGGCGGAGCGGCGGGCGCCGGACCTCCAGATGGAGCGATAGGTCTCGGGCCCTCAGGCGGAGCGGCGGGCGCCGGACCCCCAGCTGGAGCGACAGGTCTCGGGCCCTCAGGCGGAGCGGCGGGCGCCGGACCCCCAGGTGGAGCGACAGGTCTCGGGCCCTCAGGCGGAGCGGCAGGCGCCGGACCCCCAGGAGGAGCGACAGGTCTCGGGCCCTCAGGCGGAGCGGCGGGCGCCGGACCCCCAGATGGAGCGACAGGTCTCGGGCCCTCAGGCGGAGCGGCGGGCGCCGGACCCCCAGATGGAGCGACAGGTCTCGGGCCCTCAGACGGAGCGGCGGGCGCCGGACCCCCAGATGGAGCGACAGGTCTCGGGCCCTTAGGCGGAACGACAGGTCTCGGGCCCCCAGGCGGGGCGGCGGGCACCGAGTCACCAGGCACAACAGTGGGCTCCGAGTCAACTGGGATGACCGCTGGCACTGGGTCAGACATTGGATCGTCTGACTGGACAGCGGGCACTGGGTCACCAGGCATCAGGTCATTTGGCTTGACAGCGGGCACCGCGTCATCTGGCAAGGCCGTGGGCTCCGAGTCAACTGATATGACCGCGGGCACTGGGTCAGACATTGGA
Source organism: Staurois parvus (assembly GCF_062004578.1). NCBI lineage: Eukaryota > Metazoa > Chordata > Amphibia > Anura > Ranidae > Staurois > Staurois parvus. The sequence continues at coordinate 25,605,683 of NW_028317814.1, forward strand.
TCGTCTGACTGGACAGCGGGCACTGGGTCACCAGGCATCAGGTCATTTGGCTCGACAGCGGGCACCGCGTCATCTGGCAAGGCAGTGGGCTCCGAGTCAACAGGCACGACAGTGAGCACCGGGGCATCAGGTACCGGATTGTCTGGCTCGACAGCGGGCATCGGGTCACCAGGTATGACAGCGGGCACTGGGTCACCAGGCATCAGGTCATCTGGCAAGGCAGTGGGCACCGCGTCACCAGGCATTGGATCGTCTGGCTCGACAGCGGGCATCGGGTCACCAGGTATGACAGCGGGCACTGGGTCACCAGGCATCAGGTCATTTGGCTTGCCAGCGGGCACCGCGTCATCTGGCAAGGCAGTGGGCACCGGGTCACCAGGTATGACAGCGGGCTCTGAGTCAATTGGCACGACAGCGGGCACTGGATCAGGTACCGGATCATCTGGATCAACAGCGGGCATCGAGTCAACTGGCCTAATAGGATCGTCGGGCTGGATCAGTTCATCCTGCTGAGTAGCGGCATCAGGCTGAATGCAGGCATCAGGCTGAGGAGAGGCATCAGGCTGAAGAGGGGCATCCGGCTGAAGAGGGGCATCCGGCTGAAGAGGGGCATCCGGCTGAAGAGGGGCATCCGGCTGAAGAGGGGCATCCGGCTGAAGAGAGGCATCCGGCTGAAGAGAGGCTTCAGGCTGAAGAGAGGCTTCAGGCTGAGTAGAGGCTTCAGGCTGGTTCACCGGTTTGGATACTGGCAGGATGGTATTGGTTGGAAAGAATTTTCGCTTTTTTCTGGTTTTAATTACTGGAGCACTGCAAGTAAACGCAGGTCTGCAAACGAATGGAGCAGCTGGAGACAGAGAAAAACTGGAGGATGGAACAGGAGAGGGAGCAGTTGCTACAGAGGGCTTTTTTACAGGGTTAAAGGCAGGATAGGTGCAGCGAGTGGGAATAGGGTACTGACATGCGGTAGATAGCCAAGTATACTGGGCTGTAACTGGAGGAGCTGGTGGGAATACAGGAGTAGAGTTAGAAACAGGACTGGGTTTTTGTAAGCTGACTGAGGCTGGGTGCAACAAGTCTGTCCATGTCTGCAGTAGGGGTTGAACAAAGCTGAGCTTACACAAAGTCTGTCTGGTCAATGACTGCACTGCGTTTATACAATCTTGCAGTGTCTGTGGTGAACATGTGGAATAACGCTCCAGAAAGTAACCCACATCATCCTCTAATAACCACACCAGGGACTCTACCTGGTCTGCACTAAATGGTGGCAAAAATTCATCCCTGCATTTGGGGGAACCAGATGAAACCAACTCTGCACAAACCTCAATCAATGGCTGCACCTCAGAGAACACTGTGCCCTGATCTACTAGAACATGAGCGAGCCGTATACATTCTAGCAATTCATCCCGGGTATACTCCTTCAGAGTTTGATAAGCATACTCCCTGTCATCAAACACTAGCAGATATAAATACTCAACCTCATCAAGATCCATCCTTCCCATCAACAAGCCAAGATGGCTTCCCTGTGCAGCCACTTCTGGTCAGGATTGGCCTTGGTGTAATGTCAGGGCTCCCAGGTATGACCAGAGGTGTGTGACTGAAGCAGGGAAACGCAGACCTCAGATATGTTATAAACAATATAATTTATTAACACTAACAGTACAAACATAAACGCAGTGCAATACTAAAACATAATACAGTGCAAACAAACCAAACCAAACCACCCACAGATAACAGTATATACAAGCAAGCGTCGTCAGGCAGGCCGGGTCAATATCAATTGGGCAGGTAGGTACAGGGGGAGCAAGCGGAGAATGGTCGGGGTCACAGGCCAGGTTCAGCAGGTAGCAAGCAGCATAGTACAGAGGGTCAGACAGAGGGATGGTCCGGGTCACAAGCCAGGGATCAGAACAGGTAGCAAGCAGCGTAGTACAGAGGGTCAGACAGAGGAATGGTCAGGGTCACAAGCCAGGATCAGAGCAGGAGAAGTCAGCAAAGGAACAGAAACAGGATGCAGGACAGATACAGGGCCCAGGACAAACACAACACCAAGGCAGAGTCTGCAAGTCTGGCCATCCCTTAAATACCCCAGCATCATCAGTTCCAGGTGTTAGCTGGCTGAAAGGTTGAGTCTCTGATTGCTGGGAGCACCCGCTGGCCAGCCCTGGTACTGCAGATCAAAAGGCAGGTGAGTCCCACCATTGCTGGCCAGTCCATTCCTAACAGCCACACTCTGCTGCCATGTGCCACTTTCAGGTCTCTTCACACTGCTGGTGTGTTAAATTTTTTGACATAGGGTGCAGGCAGATTACGGGCCTCACATAGCTGCTGCCAGGCCCCTAATCTGCCATGGGCCCCTATATACCGCCTCCTCATGCTGCTGCCAAGTCTAGAGTCTGTCATGGGTCCCTGTACGGCCTCCCATTGCTGCTGTCTCCATCGCCACACTCTGCTGCCATGTGCCACTTTCAGGTCTCTTCACACTGCTGGTGTGTTAAATTTTTTGACATAGGGTGCAGGCAGATTACGGGCCTCACATAGCTGCTGCCAGGCCCCTAATCTGCCATGGGCCCCTATATACCGCCTCCTCATGCTGCTGCCAAGTCTAGAGTCTGTCATGGGTCCCTGTACGGCCTCCCATTGCTGCTGTCTCCATCGCCACACTCTGCTGCCATGTGCCACTTTCAGGTCTCTTCACACTGCTGGTGTGTTAAATTTTTTGACATAGGGTGCAGGCAGATTACGGGCCTCACATAGCTGCTGCCAGGCCCCTAATCTGCCATGGGCCCCTATATACCGCCTCCTCATGCTGCTGCCAAGTCTAGAGTCTGTCATGGGTCCCTGTACGGCCTCCCATTGCTGCTGTCTCCATCGCCACACTCTGCTGCCATGTGCCACTTTCAGGTCTCTTCACACTGCTGGTGTGTTAAATTTTTTGACATAGGGTGCAGGCAGATTACGGGCCTCACATAGCTGCTGCCAGGCCCCTAATCTGCCATGGGCCCCTATATACCGCCTCCTCATGCTGCTGCCAAGTCCAGAGTCTGTCATGGGTCCCTGTACGGCCTCCCATTGCTGCTGTCTCCATCGCCACACTCTGCTGCCATGTGCCACTTTCAGGTCTCTTCACACTGCTGGTGTGTTAAATTTTTTGACATAGGGTGCAGGCAGATTACGGGCCTCACATAGCTGCTGCCAGGCCCCTAATCTGCCATGGGCCCCTATATACCGCCTCCTCATGCTGCTGCCAAGTCTAGAGTCTGTCATGGGTCCCTGTACGGCCTCCCATTGCTGCTGTCTCCATCGCCACACTCTGCTGCCATGTGCCACTTTCAGGTCTCTTCACACTGCTGGTGTGTTAAATTTTTTGACATAGGGTGCAGGCAGATTACGGGCCTCACATAGCTGCTGCCAGGCCCCTAATCTGCCATGGGCCCCTATATACCGCCTCCTCATGCTGCTGCCAAGTCCAGAGTCTGTCATGGGTCCCTGTAAGGCCTCCCATTGCTGCTGTCTCCATCGCCACACTCTGCTGCCATGTGCCACTTTCAGGTCTCTTCACACTGCTGGTGTGTTTAATTTTTTGACATAGGGTGCAGGCAGATTACGGGCCTCACATAGCTGCTGCCAGGCCCCTAATCTGCCATGGGCCCCTATATACCGCCTCCTCATGCTGCTGCCAAGTCTAGAGTCTGTCATGGGTCCCTGTACGGCCTCCCATTGCTGCTGTCTCCATCGCCACACTCTGCTGCCATGTGCCACTTTCAGGTCTCTTCACACTGCTGGTGTGTTAAATTTTTTGACATAGGGTGCAGGCAGATTACGGGCCTCACATAGCTGCTGCCAGGCCCCTAATCTGCCATGGGCCCCTATATACCGCCTCCTCATGCTGCTGCCAAGTCTAGAGTCTCTCATGGGTCCCTGTACGGCCTCCCATTGCTGCTGTCTCCATCGCCACACTCTGCTGCCATGTGCCACTTTCAGGTCTCTTCACACTGCTGGTGTGTTAAATTTTTTGACATAGGGTGCAGGCAGATTACGGGCCTCACATAGCTGCTGCCAGGCCCCTAATCTGCCATGGGCCCCTATATACCGCCTCCTCATGCTGCTGCCAAGTCTAGAGTCTGTCATGGGTCCCTGTACGGCCTCCCATTGCTGCTGTCTCCATCGCCACACTCTGCTGCCATGTGCCACTTTCAGGTCTCTTCACACTGCTGGTGTGTTTAATTTTTTGACATAGGGTGCAGGCAGATTACGGGCCTCACATAGCTGCTGCCAGGCCCCTAATCTGCCATGGGCCCCTATATACCGCCTCCTCATGCTGCTGCCAAGTCCAGAGTCTGTCATGGGTCCCTGTACGGCCTCCCATTGCTGCTGTCTCCATCGCCACACTCTGCTGCCATGTGCCACTTTCAGGTCTCTTCACACTGCTGGTGTGTTAAATTTTTTGACATAGGGTGCAGGCAGATTACGGGCCTCACATAGCTGCTGCCAGGCCCCTAATCTGCCATGGGCCCCTATATACCGCCTCCTCATGCTGCTGCCAAGTCTAGAGTCTGTCATGGGTCCCTGTACGGCCTCCCATTGCTGCTGTCTCCATCGCCACACTCTGCTGCCATGTGCCACTTTCAGGTCTCTTCACACTGCTGGTGTGTTAAATTTTTTGACATAGGGTGCAGGCAGATTACGGGCCTCACATAGCTGCTGCCAGGCCCCTAATCTGCCATGGGCCCCTATATACCGCCTCCTCATGCTGCTGCCAAGTCTAGAGTCTGTCATGGGTCCCTGTACGGCCTCCCATTGCTGCTGTCTCCATCGCCACACTCTGCTGCCATGTGCCACTTTCAGGTCTCTTCACACTGCTGGTGTGTTAAATTTTTTGACATAGGGTGCAGGCAGATTACGGGCCTCACATAGCTGCTGCCAGGCCCCTAATCTGCCATGGGCCCCTATATACCGCCTCCTCATGCTGCTGCCAAGTCTAGAGTCTGTCATGGGTCCCTGTACGGCCTCCCATTGCTGCTGTCTCCATCGCCACACTCTGCTGCCATGTGCCACTTTCAGGTCTCTTCACACTGCTGGTGTGTTAAATTTTTAGACATAGGGTGCAGGCAGATTACGGGCCTCACATAGCTGCTGCCAGGCCCCTAATCTGCCATGGGCCCCTATATACCGCCTCCTCATGCTGCTGCCAAGTCCAGAGTCTGTCATGGGTCCCTGTAAGGCCTCCCATTGCTGCTGTCTCCATCGCCACACTCTGCTGCCATGTGCCACTTTCAGGTCTCTTCACACTGCTGGTGTGTTTAATTTTTTGACATAGGGTGCAGGCAGATTACGGGCCTCACATAGCTGCTGCCAGGCCCCTAATCTGCCATGGGCCCCTATATACCGCCTCCTCATGCTGCTGCCAAGTCCAGAGTCTGTCATGGGTCCCTGTACGGCCTCCCATTGCTGCTGTCTCCATCGCCACACTCTGCTGCCATGTGCCACTTTCAGGTCTCTTCACACTGCTGGTGTGTTAAATTTTTTGACATAGGGTGCAGGCAGATTACGGGCCTCACATAGCTGCTGCCAGGCCCCTAATCTGCCATGGGCCCCTATATACCGCCTCCTCATGCTGCTGCCAAGTCTAGAGTCTCTCATGGGTCCCTGTACGGCCTCCCATTGCTGCTGTCTCCATCGCCACACTCTGCTGCCATGTGCCACTTTCAGGTCTCTTCACACTGCTGGTGTGTTAAATTTTTTGACATAGGGTGCAGGCAGATTACGGGCCTCACATAGCTGCTGCCAGGCCCCTAATCTGCCATGGGCCCCTATATACCGCCTCCTCATGCTGCTGCCAAGTCCAGAGTCTGTCATGGGTCCCTGTATGGCCTCCCATTGCTGCTGTCTCCATCGCCACACTCTGCTGCCATGTGCCACTTTCAGGTCTCTTCACACTGCTGGTGTGTTTAATTTTTTGACATAGGGTGCAGGCAGATTACGGGCCTCACATAGCTGCTGCCAGGCCCCTAATCTGCCATGGGCCCCTATATACCGCCTCCTCATGCTGCTGCCAAGTCTAGAGTCTGTCATGGGTCCCTGTACGGCCTCCCATTGCTGCTGTCTCCATCGCCACACTCTGCTGCCATGTGCCACTTTCAGGTCTCTTCACACTGCTGGTGTGTTAAATTTTTTGACATAGGGTGCAGGCAGATTACGGGCCTCACATAGCTGCTGCCAGGCCCCTAATCTGCCATGGGCCCCTATATACCGCCTCCTCATGCTGCTGCCAAGTCCAGAGTCTGTCATGGGTCCCTGTATGGCCTCCCATTGCTGCTGTCTCCATCGCCACACTCTGCTGCCATGTGCCACTTTCAGGTCTCTTCACACTGCTGGTGTGTTAAATTTTTTGACATAGGGTGCAGGCAGATTACGGGCCTCACATAGCTGCTGCCAGGCCCCTAATCTGCCATGGGCCCCTATATACCGCCTCCTCATGCTGCTGCCAAGTCTAGAGTCTCTCATGGGTCCCTGTACGGCCTCCCATTGCTGCTGTCTCCATCGCCACACTCTGCTGCCATGTGCCACTTTCAGGTCTCTTCACACTGCTGGTGTGTTAAATTTTTTGACATAGGGTGCAGGCAGATTACGGGCCTCACATAGCTGCTGCCAGACATGTAATCTGCCATGGGCCCCCGTACCGACTCCTCATGCTGTGACGTTGCAACAAGGTGTAATTCAACCCTACATATGTTAGACCGCCTTTACGAACAGCTAAAGGCCATCACAGATTTCCTGATGTTAAAAGCGGATAAAGGTACTCCCTGTGTAACTTAGATGTCAGCCATTGTCAGCTCATGTGTGACACCTGCGCTTGCTCAGGCCCTTTGAGGAGGCCACGCTATTCGTGAGTCGGCAGGACTATGGGATGAATGAGGTCAAATCGGCCATGGGCCCCCGTACCGCCTGTTCACGCTGATGCTGGTCCCACAGTGTGACCTGGGTCCCTGTACGGCCTCCCATTGCTTCCACTCTGCCATGTGCCACTTTGAAATCTCCTCACACTCCTGCGGTTGTCCATTTTGTCATAGGTTGCTGGCAGATTACAGGCCTTCCATAGGTGCCACCAAGCCCCATATCGGCCATGGGCCCCCGTACCGCCTGGTCACGCTGCTGCTGGGCCCATAGTGTGACCTGGGTCCCTGTACCGCCTCCCATTGCTCCCACTCTGCCATGTGCCACTTTCAGGTCTCCTCACGCTCCTGCTGGTTTCCATTTTGTCATAGGTTGCTGTATGGCCTCCCATTGCTGCTGCCTCCACCGCCACACTGTGGCTCCAAACACTGGTTTTGGCCCCGTGACTGGCCAAAGGAGTGAAGTGTGCAGTGATTCTAAGATCGACGGCACTCATCTGCATGTCATACTGACAGACAGTATTATTTCTCTTCCCCAGCAGACTCCAAGGGCATTTAAATTAAAGGTACAGTGTTCTGCACTAATATTAAGTCTCTCTGAAGCCTAGAAACACCCTTTTTTAAGTTAAATTCACAGCGAATTTATTCGACTCGAATCGAATATTGTCCACGAATTCGCCGAATCAGTCGAATCGAATTTTTCATTTCTTCGCTCATCTCTAATTGTGATGATTATGGCTTACAGCTCATGAAAACCCCAAATCCACAATCTCAGAAAATGAGAATATTACATGCAATCAATAAAACAAGGATTGTACAGAGAACAATATCGGACCTCTGAAAAGTATAAGCATGCATATGTACTCAGTACTTGGTTTGGGCCCCTTTTGCAGCAATTACTGCCTCAATGCGGCGTGGCATGGAAGCTATCAGCCTGTGGCACTGCTGAGGTGTTATGGAAGACCAGGATGCTTCAATAGCGGCCTTCAGCTCTTCTGCATTGTTCAGTCTCATGTCTCTTATCTTTCTCTTGGCAATGCCCCATAGATTCTCTATGGGGTTCAGGTCAGGCGAGTTTGCTGGCCAATCAAGCACAGTAATCCCACGGTCATTGAACCAGGTTTTGGTGCTTTTGGCAGTGTGGGCAGGTGCCAAGTCCTGCTGGAAAATGAAGTCAGCATCCCCTCAAAGCTCTTCTATGGAAGGAAGCATGAAGTGCTCCAAAATCTCCTGGTAGACGGCTGCGTTGACCCTGGACTTAATGAAGCACAGTGGACCAACACCAGCAGATGACATGGCTCCCCAAATCAACACAGACTGTGGAAACTTCACACTGGACTTCAAGCATCTTGCAGTGTGTGCCTCTCCATTCTTCCTCCATACTCTGGGTCCTTGGTTTGGACCACTGAGCGACAGACCAGGTCTGTTTTTCTTTAGCCCAGGTAAGACGCTTCTGCCGTTGTTTGCTGTTCAGGAGTGGCTTGACAAGAGGAATACAACATTTGAAACCCATGTCCAGGATCCGTCTGTGTGTGGTGGCTCTTGATGCACTGACTCCAGCCTCAGTCCACTCCTTGTGAAAGTCCCCAACACTTTTGAATGGCCTTTTCCTGACAATCCTCTCCAGGCTGCGGTCATCTCTGCTGCTTGTGCACCTTTTTCTTCTACACTTTTCCCTTCCACATAACTTTCTATTAATGTGCTTTGATACAGCACTTTGGGAACATCCAACTTCGTTTGCAATTACCCTTTGAGGCTTTCCCTCCTTATGGAGGGTGTCAATGATGGTTTTCTGCACAACTGTCAGGTCAGCAGTCTTTCCCATCATTGTGATTCCTACTGAACCAGACTGAGAGACCATTTAAAGGCTCAGGAACCCTTTGCAGGTGTTATGGCTTAATTAGCTGATTATAGTGGAACACTTTGAGCCGAGAATATTGCACCTTTTCACAATATTCTAATTTTCTGAGATTGTGGATTTGGGATTTTTATGAGCTGTAAGCCATAATCATCACAATGATGACAAATCACGGCTTGAACTATCTTGCTTTGCATGTAATGAGTCCATCTCATATATTAGTTTTACCTTTTAAGTTTCATTACTGAAATAAATGAACTTTTGCACGATATTCTAATTTTTCGAGTTTCACCTGTGTATATATAATATATATATATATATATATATATATATAAAAGAGTACCAGAAAAAATATAAATACCAAATCATATATTAATTCTTCTACGCACACATATTTACAGTTGTACTCGAACATTTGTATACCCTTGGAGAATTTTGTACAGTATGTTCCATTAAACAAAATATGAGCGAGCAGGCTAAACACATTTCTGTTATTTTTTTATGGGATTCATATCAAACTGTAGGTCATAACAGAATGGCACGATCATAAACAACAAAACATGGGAACAAGTAAACAAAATGAAATGCCTCCTGTTCAAAAGTCTGCATACCCTTAGTTTTTAATATACTTGGCCTTGTCCTTAGGGTCATTGTTGTGCTGTAAAGTCCAAGAGCGTCCCATAAGCAGCTTTCATGCAGAAGAATGCAAATTGTCTGTATTTTCTCATAACATGCTTCATCTTGCCATCAATTTTCACAATATTCCCTGTGCCTTTAGAGCTCACAGACCCCAAAACATCAGTGAGTCACCACCATGCTTCACAGTGGGGATGGTCGCTGCAAACACAGTGCTTATGGTTGTGACATTTCGGTCTCATCACTCCAGATCACAGTGTACCAGAAGCTGTGAGGCATGTCAAAGTGTTGTTGGGTATATTGTAACCAGGCATTTTTGTGTCATTTGCACAGTAAAGGCTTCTTTCTGGAAACTCGACCATGCAGCTAATTTATGTTCAAGTATCGTCAAATTTTGGTTGTTTCCTTGAAACAACCTCAACGTCTTTTTTTAGAGCTGCCTGTTGTTCTCCTAAAGTTATTCATGGGTTTTTCTTTGTATCCCAAACGATTCTTTTGGCAGTTGTAGCTGCAATCTTTCTTCGTCTACCTGACCTTGGCTCGGTATCAAGAGACCCCCAAGTTTTACACTTCCCAATAAGTGATTGAACAGTACTGACTGGCATATTAAAGGTTTTTGATATCTTTGACATCCTTTTCCTTCTTTATGAAGTTCCGTTACCTTGTTCCACAAGTCTTTTGATAGTTCTTTTCTGCTCTCCATGGCTCAGTATCTAGCCTACTCAATGCATCCACGTGAGAGCTAACAAATTCATTGACTATTTATCCACAGACACTAATTGCAATTTAAATGGTCACAGGTGTGGAAAATTAACCTTCAATTTCCATTTTAACCAGTGTGTGTCAGTACCAAGGCCAAATATTCCAGGGTATTGAAAAATTTGATCAGGGCCATACGGGTGATTTCTGTTACTCTGATTTAAAAAGGAGCCAAACAACTATGTGATAATAAATGGCTTCATATGATCACTATTTTTAAATAAAAGACAGTTTTTTGGCATGATCAGTCATATTTTCAATATAAATGGCAAAATTTCACAATTTCTGCCAGGGTATGCAAATTTTCACGCAAAACTGTATGTACAAACAGTATATATATATATATATATATATATATATATATAGTGTATTTATACAGTGCCTTGAAAAAGTATTCATACCCCTTGACACTTTCCACATTTTGTCATGTTACAACCAAAAATGTAAATGTATTTTATTTATTGGGATTTGATGTTATAGATCAACACAAAGTGGTGCATAATTGTGAAGTGGAAGGAAAATGATAAATGGTTTTCAAAATTTTTTTACAAATGAATCTGTGAAAAGTGTGGCGGCATTTGTATTCAGCCCCCCGGAGTCAATACTTTGTAGGACCACCTTTCCTTGCAATTCCAGCTGCAAGTCTTTTTGGGGATGTCTCTACCAGCTTTGCACATCTAGAGAGGGACATTTCTGCCCATTCTTCTTTGCAGAATAGCTCAAGCTCTGTCAGATTGGATGGAGAGCGTCTGGGAACAGCAATTTTCGAGTCTTGCCACAGATTCTCAATTGGATTTAAGTCTGGACTTTGACTGGGCCATTCTAACACAGGAATATACTTTGATCTAAACCATTCCATTGTAGCTCTGGCTGGATGTTTCGGGTCGTTGGCCTTCTGGAAGGTGAACCTCCACCTCAGTCTCAAGTCTTCTGCAGACTCTCACAGGTTTTCTTCTAAGATTGCCCTGTGTTTGGCTCCATTTTCCCATCAACTCTGACCAGCTTCCCTGTCCCTGCTGATAAGCATCCCCACCACATGATGCTACCACCATGTCTCACAGTGGGGATGGTGTGTTCAGGGTGATGTGCAGTGTTAGTTTTCCGCCACACATAGCGTTTTGGTCTCATCTGACCAGAGCACCTTCTTCCACGTTTGCTGTGCCCCCCACATGGCTTCTTACAAACTACAAACGGGACTTCTTATGGCTTTCTTTCAACAATGGCTTTCTTCTTGCCACACTTCCATAAAGGCCAGATTTGTGGAGTGCACGACTAGTTGTCCTGTGGACAGATTCTCCCACCTGAGCTGTGGATCTCTGCAGCTCCTCCAGAGTTATCATGGGCCTCTTGGCTGCTTCTCTGATTAATGCTCTCCTTGCCCGGCCTGTCAGTTTAGGTGGACGGCCATGTCTCAGTAGGATGCAGTTGTGCCATACTCTTTCCATGTTCGGATGATGGATTGAACAGAGCTCCATGAGATGTTCAAAGCTTGGGATTTTTTTTATAACCTAACCATGCTTTAAACTTCTCCACAACATTATCCCTGACCTGTCTGGTGTATTCCTTGCCCTTCATGATGCATTTTGTTCACTAATGTTCTCTAACAAACCTCTGAGGGCTTCACAGAACAGCTGTATTTATACTGAGATTACACATAGGTGGACTCTATTTACTAATTAGATGACTTCTGAAGGCAATTGGTTCCACTAGATTTTAGTTAGGCGTATCAGAGTAAAGGGGGCTGAATACAAATGCACGCCACACTTTTCAGATATTTATTTGTAAAATATTTTGAAAACCGTTTTATTCCACTTCACAATTATGTGCCACTTGGTGTTGGTCTATCACATAAAATCCCAATAAAATACATTTATGTTTTTGGTTGTAACATGACAAAATGTTGAAAATTTGAAGGGGTATGAAAACATTTTTAAGGCACATTTGTGTAGAACATTACATGAAAGTAAGGTTAATAATATAACTTAATTACATAATCTTCAGTTTTACTCAAATTGGTTGATGCAAAAATGAATACACCCCCACAACAAAAACTACTCCATCTAGTATTCTGTATGACCTCCATGATTTTTAAGGACAGCATTAAGTCTTCTAGGCATGGAATGAACAAGTTGGGAACATATTGCAACATTGATCTTTTTCCATTCTTCAGAAACGACTCCTTTTAGAGCCTGAATGCTGGATGGAGAGTGATGCTCAACTTGTCTCTTCAGAATTCCCATAGGTGTTTGATTGGGTTCAGATCAGGAGAGATACTTGGCCACTGAATCACTTTCACCCTGCTCTTCTCCAGAATTGCAATAGTGGCCTTAGATGTGTGTTTTGGATCATTTCATGTTATAAAAGTGCAGGATGACCAAGGACACGGAGTGATGGTAGCATCTTCTTTTTCAATATAGAGCAGTACATCTGTGAATTCATGATACCATCAATGAAATGCAGCTCCCTGACACCAGCAGCACTCATGCAGCCCCACAGAAGGACACTGCCACCACCATGTTTCAGTACAGGTGCCATGAATTTTTCTTTGTACTCCTCACCTTTGCAACGCCATACAGTTTTGAAGCCATCAGTTACAAAAACATTTATCTTGGTCTCATCACTCCAATGTATAGAGTCCCAGTAGTCTTCTTTTTCAGCATGGGTCCTGGCAAATTCTAGGCGGGCTTTTTTGTGCATGGGCTTTAGGAGAGGCTTCCTTCGTGGATGACACCCATGCATGTCATTCCTCTGCAGGGTACGCCGTATTGTGTCAAGGGAAACAATCACCCCAGTTTGGCTTTTTACTTCTTTAGCTAACTGTAGTGAACTTTCATGCATTTTCTTCAACCCCTCTCATCAGAAGACGCCCCTGTCAAAGTGTTAACTTCCGTGGATGGCCTGGACGTCTCTGTGAGATGGTTGCAGTTCCATCTTTGTTATATTTTTGTATCACTTTTGCTACAGTATTCTGACAAGTAAAGCTTTGCTGATCTTCTTGTAGCCTTCACCTTTCTTGTGTAAAGAAATGATTTTTCCTTGTGACGATTCTCTTCCATGGGGTGCCATTGCTGACAGCATGAAATGAGAAGGGGTTTTTCTTTGTTAAGTAACGTCCAGGGGCGGACTGACCATTTGGAAACTCGGGCACTGTCCGAGGGCCCGGGGTCAGTAGGGGGCCCCATAAGATGCCCCTGGTACCTTTTTCATAGGCTTTTTTGAGTTTGGGCAAGGACACAGGGGCCCCATGATCCCCCATTGCCCGGGGGCCCCGTGAGTTGTCAGTCCGCCCCTGGTAACGTCCTTTTATATTCAACCGTCTGCTGGACACCTGTTTAATGAATAATTAGACTCACCTGGAGTTGAACTCTTGTTAATCAGGATTTTGTTGTCTAAAATTTAGCTTTGCTTTTACTGCAGGCCATAGATGGGTCAAAAATCGGCCAATTTTTGCACCAATAATGGGTTAATTGGTCGCCTGTTTTTCTGGATTTTGCCATATTTTTTTATCGGTAAAGTTGGAAAAAATTGGCTGATTTTGCCGATCTTCGCGGCAATGATGGGCAAATCGGCCGATCTTTTTACTGATAAAAAATCTGCGCATGAGCCATGACCTGCAAGAAGAAGAAGAAAAAGGAAAAAGAAAAAGAAGAAAGAAAAAGAAGAAAGAAAAAGAAGAAAAAGAAGAAGAAAGAAAAAGGAGAAGAAGAAAGAAAAAGAAGAAGAAAGAAAAGAAGAAGAAAGAAAAAGAAGAAAGAAAAAGAAGAAGAAAGTAGAAGAAGAAGAAAGTAGAAGAAGAAAAAAAAGAGGAAGAATTCCAGTCAGCTATTATATTTGACATGAAAAAGTATTGCGGTTGCAACAATGTATCTATTTGTATCCGAATAAAAACATCTGTATCCGAAATGGATACAAATAGATACATTGTTGCAACCGCAATACTTTTTAATGTCAAATATAATAGCGGAGCTCTCTTCAGGGACAGAAGTAATTAAATGCCGGCCGCAGATGGGACAAAAATCGGCCAATTTTTTTTTTTACTGTTGGTGGCAACGTCGGCCTATTGAACGACCGATTCTTTGTTTTTTGCCGGTTTTTGACCCATCTATGGCCTGCATAAGACTTTCATTGGGGTGTATTCATTTTTTGCAACAGGGTCTTGAATTAGTTTGTTCGGAGGAATACTTTTTTGTGTGTGCAAATGAACAAATATTATTTGTGATCAATGGGCAGCATTTGTGGGAGGATTTTGTAGTATGGTGTCCCGTAGAAAATGTTCATTCTGAAAGTAAAGGTTTTTGGACAAATACACACATATATATATATATTTATTATGTGGTTTATATATGAGTGTCAGATGAACCAATGAGCAGGATATATATAACCCAGGAGTAGCACATCATCTATATTTATCAGGTAATCTTCATATTTTTCTCTCTGCATCCTTCCACCTGTGTGTGGATTGCTGTACACACATATATATATATATATACTTCCATGCAGGGTTGCTTGTTCCCAGCATGCTGCATTTCCTGGCCATCGCATGCCTGCATGCACCTCTGCTGTGTCGGTATGATGCATTGCTCCCCTCCTGACCTGTAATCACAGCCCAGGGTGTCACACAGCGCTCCAGTGACAGCAGTACAGCGGCTCCCATCACCTTCCACAGGAGGATTCCTCCGCTACTGCTTCCACCTTCAGCCGGAGCCTCTGGGCGTGGCCAAAGCGTACGTCAGCGGGCGCGGCCAACCATCCATGGGCGTGTCCTGCCACTCCCTACAGGCGTGCCCTCCCCCCCTCCTCCTCCCGCACAGCAGTCTACGTGCGCTTCCCCCCCCACCCCACCTGCTCCTTTCGGCTTCATTCTCTACAGCCTGGACGTCTAACCCCCCCACCTCATCCCCTCCACCTCCTTCCCCCTCCCGTGCGTGCAGTGCGTGCTGCGTGGCTCCGCCCCTCCTCCCGCCGTCCTAGAAGAGAGGAGGAAAAAAAAAAAAAAAAAACTTTTTTTTTTTAATTGAGGAATCAACAGCCGCCATCTTGTCGCGGCTCGGTCAGCGCCGGAGATCTCCGGGGCCCAGCGAAGGAAGAGAGAGAGGGGCTGCCGGCATTCGGGAGGCGGGGGGGGGCGGCTCGTTCTCCCCGCCACCCCCGGAGGAGGCTGCTGTTTGTGCTTTAATTCCCGAGGCCCCCCGTGTGGCAGCGGCGGCTCTTCATTGTTTTCCCTCCCCTCCCGGAGGAGGAGGAAGCGGCCGCACGGTTGCGTGGGCGGGCGGAGAAGGAACCGGCAGCGGCGGAAGGGAAGGGGGGCCGGGATCGAGGCCCTGACGCAACCTCATCTCCCCTGGGGCCTACCTTCTCCTGACACCCCCCGCACCCCCAACTTTTTTTGGGGGGGTGCGCGGTTACCCCAATTTTCGCCCAGGTGACCCGCCTCGGCCCGGCGGGAGCGCGTAGCGCTAGCCCATTTTTTTGGGGGGTGAAGCTACTTTTGGGGGTTCTTTTATTTTGGGGGTGACTGGCTGATGCCTATTTTTGTCTCCCATTGGCCGTACTCAGGGGATTTGTTTTCTGAGGTGGAAGTGAGGTCCTGAGGTGGAAGAGATTTGGGGGGTCCGAGTGTTGGCCGAGGGGGGATACCCATAGAGCAGGCACTGACAGCGGGCACCTATAGAGGGAGCAGGCACTGACAGCAGGCGCCTATAGCCTGCCACTGAGCCCCTATATTGGGGTCCTGACACCCCCTGACCTGGGCGTGGGTGGGATCTGACACCTGGGGGGGTCACCTGTGATAGGCTAAAGGGGGGGTATTGGGGTGCAGTGATTGGAGGGGATCTGCTAGTGGGGTGCACCTGTGATTGAGGGGAGGGTATTGGGGTGCCCTGATTGGAGGGGGCCTGTGCTGGTAGTGGGGGTGCACCTGTGATTGGTGGAGGAGGGGGGTATTGGGGTGCACTTGATTGGAGGGCACAGATTTGGTGGGTGGGGGGGGGTCACAGTAGTGGGGTGGCCTGGTCCATTGGTGGGGGGGGTGCAGGGATTGGAGGGCACAGATTTCGGGCGTTCCCACAGATTCCATTCCAGGACAGACCGGGGGGGGGTCTCCTTGGGCTGCAGGTGAGCCGGGTCCGTCCCCCGATCTCCAGTCCAGCGGTGAGGATCCCCCTGCAGGGGGGCAGAGTTTGGGCCTTCCCGGCCCCGCGGGGTCCCCCCGCCCTCTCTCCCCGGGGACGATGCAGGACTCGGGGGGCCGCTGCTGAGCTGTGGTCAGGTAGTAGTAGTACGAGTGCCGGGAGGAGGTGGTGGCCGGGCCGGGGATCTCTCCTCCTCCTCCTCCCCTCTCTCCTCTCCTCTCTCTCTCTCTCACTCACTGCTCCTCCTCCGGGGAGGGAGCCTCGTCCGTCTTCGGTGACCGATCAGAAAAGGGGAGAAGAAGAAGAAGATGGCCGAGAACCTGCTGGACGGGCCGCCCAACCGGAAGAGACCCAAACTCAGCTCGCCGGGCTTCTCGGCCAGCGCGGACAGTACAGGTAGGTGGGCCGGGGATCGGGAGGCCGGGAGGGGCGGCGGTGTATCGGGGGGAGGAGGATGCTGGGGCAGATGTGCTGGGGACATGGACGCGGCACATCCATCGCCGGAGAGGCGGCCGCATGGAACTTCATCACTGCTACCCCCAACACCGGGGACACGGGCCCGGCTCTGCCGGGGGATCCGCACACTGCAGGCCTCACAGCCCACCGGGGACAGGCAGGCAGGGGGCTGTGTGTGAGCGATCTCCATGTGAGCTGTGTGTGTGAGCGATCTGTGTGATCTCCATGTGAGCTGTGTGATCTGTGTGTGTGAGATCTCCTATGTCGTGTGTGATCTCTGATCTGTGTTAATCTGTGAGCGAGATCTTCTATGTCTGTGATCTCTGTGCGCGAGATCTCCTGTGGGATCTGTGTGTGATCTTGTGATCTGTGCGCGCGGTCGCTGTGTGATCTCTATGTGCGCGCGCGGTCGCTGTGTGATCTCTGTGTGATCTTTGATTTGTGTCTGATCTGTGCGCGTGATCTCCTATGTGATCCGTGTGCGTGATCTCCTATGTGATCCGTGTGCGCGCGCGATCTCCTATGTGATCTGTGTGTGCGATCTCTCTGTGATCTGTGTGTGCGATCTCCTAAGTAATATCACTGATCTGTGCGTGCGCGAGCTCGCTCTGTGACCTGTGCGTGATTTCTATGTGATCAGTGTTTCAGTGTTAAGATGTGATGAGTGTCATTGTATAGTTCTGTTCATTCATCTGCAATAATGGCGCTGTTCACCTCTGTGCTCCTTACCTGCGTCACGTCTTAGGTGCCTTTTGAACTTTCGCGTGTTTTCTTGAATGTGCAGCAAGCATGTGTTCTCATTTATTTATTTTATTTTAGGACCAAGGCTTCCTTTTCACTAGAGCATTTCACAAACGCAAACATTGGCTAGACGGCACGTTGCGTTTGCGGTGCTGTTCGTTGCATAAACACAGCAAGCAAATGCACGTTTTTCATGTACATCAGAAAGGTGTATGAACTATTTTTTGTTGCACGCAGGGCAGGCCAGTCATTTCAGTGTAATTCACTGAGCGACATTGCGTGAATGAGGCCTAAGGGCCCATTCACTCCAGATCAGCACATTCTGTGTGCTTTCACCGCTCGGGAACGCAGTGCTCTTGCGAGATACACACAGGTGCCAGTTTAGCCTCCATTCGCACTATGGGTCACATATGAATCGTACAGGACAGCACACTACATGCCCATGCAATTCACATGCAATTTGAGCCCTTTCATTTTGAATGGACTCAAATCACAAAGTCATGCATGCACCAGTTTTAGAAATGCGCTGCGACCAGATTGCATGGTCGTTTTGTACCGTGCAATCCAGTGCAGGCAAACACGCTTGCATTTGTGGTGCCATTAGCATTGCACTGACATCCACTGCAGATGGTATGGGTAGTGCGATTGGAACGCAGTGCAGGGATCGCTGGTTTCCCACACAGTGTTCTAGTATGAACTAGCGCTTAGGGCTCATTCACAGCACAGGAACATGATGTGCATTCCTGTGCAACTCGCATGCAATCCAGATTGATATGGCACCAGATCACAGCAACAGTAGTGTATGCACCACTTTTATAAACGCAGTGCCATCAGATTCCATGGTACTTCTGTACCTTGCGATCCGGTGCCAGCAAACGCACTGCACTTGCGACCTGTGTTTGGGGTGTCATTAGCATTGCACTGATGCCCGCTGCAGATCACAAGTGCAGTGCGTTTGGAACGTAGTGCAGGAAACACACGAACGCCGGTTTCTCGTACCGCATTTTGGTGTGAACAGGCCCTTTATTCTTAATAGCACCCGAAACGCATCTTGTAAACACAGTGTGTTTGCAGCCACCAAACCGCATGTTGCTATTTGCAAACAAAGTGCTTGCACTTCTCTGTGTATGCTCCAGTTCATCCAAATGAATGGGCTGTCAAAACTGGCGGGTAAGGGACCGCACAGGAACATGCGTACCAGTGTGAACCAGTCCTAATACCCGATGTTTCCCTGTAGAATGGATCGTTTTGTGACAGATTTGTTTCATGTGTGTGACTTTTCATTTTTGGACTCATAACACTTGGCCTGCATTTACACGCATAAAAAGCACGTGTTGCTCTTGCAGTGCTGTTCATTGGTAATGGCACCAGACACACATTTTCCCATAACAAATGCAGCAAAGGTACGTGAGTTACTTCACCGCATGTGGGGCAGCAAATTCATTTCAGTGCATGTAGCATGCAGGCATCATGGCATGGACAGGGCTCAAGGGACCAGTTCACACCACCATGCGTGTGCGCATTCCCGACAGTCCATTCATTTGAGGGCTGCCAAATGCACAAAAAAAGTATGGCAGGCAGAAATACTGCTACAGGGCAGCACGGGTGTGCAAAGTCGTGTGTATATAGACGTGATTTTGCAGTTCCAGTTAGGGGGTGCACGCGCCATTTGTGGCCTCGGCTGTCAGTCACCGGGTCCCGTCCGGTGATTCCCAGCCGGCACCCGGCAAATTCCGATGGGGGAGAGACCTGTATGTAAACGATACAGTTTTCTTCCCCTGTCCGCTCCTGCACACTGCTTTGTATGACTCTGCATAACAGAACCATACAAAGCAATGTGCCTATAGTGTAAACCACACACAGCCCACATAGTAAAACAGCACACAGTTAACCCTTTGATCGACCCTCATGTTAACCTCTTCCTGCCCAGTGCCATTAGCTATTTATTAGCCCTGATCACTGTATTGGTGTCACTGGGGATGTCAGCGACACCAAGTTAGTTCCCCCAGTGTTAGAATGCCTGCTGCAGTCCTGCTATAAGTCGCTGATCACCTCCATTACTAGTGAGAAAAAAAAATCCAGTATCTATACCTCCATTTGTAAACCCTATTAAGCAATTAATTTACACGTATTCTGGTTTTTTTTTTTGTTTTTTGTTTTTTTTTTAGCAAAGACATGTAGCAGAATACATTTGACCTAAATTTATGACAGATTTAAAAAAAATTTTTACTGGACGTGTTTCATAGCAAAAAGTCCAAAATATATGGTACACACAACCGCTCTGCACAGTGTGGGCAGGTGTGAACCTAGACCCCTACTGGAGTCCCTTCGATCTGACTTGGAAATCGTTTTCAGAGTCGGATGGTATTCCGACTTGAGGTGCAATTTGCAAGACCACAGGTGTCAGTGCAAGTCGCACCTAAAGTAGTGCATGCAAGACCACAGGTGTCAGTGCAAGTCGCACCTATAGTAGTGCATGCAAGACCACAGGTGTCAGTGCAAGTCGCACCTATAGTAGTGCATGCAAGACCACAGGTGTCAGTGCAAGTCGCACCTATAGTAGTGCATGCAAGACCACAGGTGTCAGTGCAAGTCGCACCTATAGTAGTGCATGCAAGACCACAGGTGTCAGTGCAAGTCGCACCTATAGTAGTGCATGCAAGACCACAGGTGTCAGTGCAAGTCGCACCTATAGTAGTGCATGCAAGACCACAGGTGTCAGTGCAAGTCGCACCTAAAATAGTGCATGCAAGACCACAGGTGTCAGTGCAAGTCGCATCCAAAGTAGTGCATGCAAGATCACAGGTGTCAGTGCATGTCGCACCTAAAGTAGTGCATGCAAGACCACAGGTGTCAGTGCAAGTCGCACCCAAAGTAGTGCATGCAAGACCACAGGTGTCAGTGCAAGTCGCACCTAAAGTAGTGCATGCAAGACCACAGGTGTCAGTGCAAGTCGCACCTATAGTAGTGCATGCAAGACCACAGGTGTCAGTGCAAGTCGCACCTAAGTAGTGCATGCACTACTTTAGACATCGGTGCGCTCTGACCAAGTCAGAATCGCACCGCTATGACCGCTGTAATTGCTGACAATAAGGTGCGACTTGCCATGTGATTTGCAAGTTGCACCCGGTGTGACCGGAGTCTTAAAGTAAAAGATGCTTAGGTAGTAGTAAGCCCCTTATACTGACCTGAGCCATCACTTGATCCAGCACTGTTCTCATATGCAGTGGCTGTCATTGACTCTGCTGGGGCAGTGGGAGCCATTGGCTTCCACTGCTGTCAAGTCAAAGCCATTGACGGGGGTGGGGGATCAAGCCTCACCGTCTGTCCATAAAAGCAAGTAGCAGGGCTTGGGAGCAAGTCTGCACAAGTGCCCCCATAGTAAACACTATGGGGGCACTTGTGCTGAGGTTGGGGGCACTCTGTGCAATTCATTTGTACAGAGCAGGTAAGTATAAACCTGTGTTGTCATTTTTAAAATATTAAAAATTTAGTGTTACAATTACCTAATGGAATCCCGAACACCACATGCAGCCGCACATCTTTCACACAAACCTAGTGCAACAATGACCCCCGGTTCACATCTATGTGGCCGTGCGAGCCATGTTTTGCACGGGCATGAGAGCCCATTCATTGGAATGGACTCCCATGCCCGTGACACGCAGGGAAGAAGTCCCTGTACTGCTTTGGAAAACACAGCCCGCACGGGACCCTCGGTTCCCAGTACGGTTGCATTTCCCAGTGTGAGCGGCTTGCCATTAGAACTAATGGCACCCACCCGCGGGTCCGCATTCCTCTGTGTGGGTGGTGCGGCTGCATGGATTTTTGTATGGATCCGCAGCGGCACCACCCGCACAGATGTGAACCTAGGGTCAAGAAGGTGAATGAGCTGCTTTGTTTCACATTTGACAGTCCATTCAGTTCAATGCATGTAATGCGACTGAAGTATAATACTTTTTGGGTTCTGTGTAGAATGGATCCTAATGACCGATTGTTCCATCTTTTGTGTGTACAACGTTTTATTCTTCAACCCATAACACTTGGGCTGCATTCACACACAAAATATCCGTGTCTTACTTGTGCCATTTA
Organism: Staurois parvus; assembly: GCF_062004578.1. Lineage (NCBI taxonomy): Eukaryota > Metazoa > Chordata > Amphibia > Anura > Ranidae > Staurois > Staurois parvus. Next base: position 25,627,246 of record NW_028317814.1, read on the forward strand.
TTGTCTATGACACCCCAGATACGAGCTTTTCAAATGACAAATGCAAAAAATGCTCAAAAAATGTGCATGAGATACTGAGTGCATGTAGGGCAGCACATTCATTTCAGTGTCTAGCATCACAACACGCATGTGTCAGTAGGGCCCAATAGTTCATGGGAGTGTAGAATGGGTCCTCCTTGTGACAGATTGTTCCTGTGTACAAATTTTCATCCTTTAACCTACAACACAGAACACTTGGCTCTATTCACATCTGCACATTCCAGAGATGGACTCCTGGTCCGTGCGTCGCCCTCCCGGTCCGTGCGTCGCCCTCCCGGTCCGTGCGTCGCCCTCCCGGTCCGTGCGTCGCCCTCCCGGTCCAACTAATTGTTAATGCCTCCCCAAACGAGGCCAGCAAGCGTGTGTTTTTGTGCGCAGCTCAACGCCTGAAAATACGCGGGAGCTTCTTTTAATGTGTATAGGGCAGCCCTTTTTTATTCATAGAAATAATTCTGCTACCCATGGTGCTGTGCGACATGAGAATATCCACTGACAGGGACCGATCCCCAATATCCAATTATGCATCAGACAGAGCTATGTGAGATCTATCTGTGGTGTACAATTCAGTATTTGGGAACAGTCCCGGAGAGCGCAGGCAGACTTTTTTTTTTCTTTCTATGATTGAATAAAAAGTCATGCGTATAATAAGGAATATAAATCTTTTCATCATATTCTAGTGCTGTCATTCCTGTATGTAAGGCAGTTGTAGTTTCAGTGGACATGTTGGAGAACACATTTTTTTATAATGTTTAGCGAACGTTAAAACATGTTACACCAACGATACAAGAATACAAGTGATAGCAGATGTGTAATGTTGGCTGGGTCACATAGCAAACATAGTTCTGTCTGAAGCACAGTTCACTATTGGATAGCGTACTCAGAGGGCGCAGGCTAATCCTAGCAGCATCTTTTAATAAAATAACATTTCACCTGTAGAATATAAAAAATTGTATTCTACATACACAGTTTCTTTAACCACTTTCACCGGACGCTTTCACCCCCTTCCTGTCCAGGCCAATTTTCAGCGCTGTCACTCTTTGAATGACAATTGCGTGGTCATGCAACACTAACCATATGAATTTTTTAGCAATTTTTGAGACCGATAAAACTTTTTTGCTATTTATTCATTCAACAATGGGATTTTTATTTTTTTTGCTGTATAAATGAAAAAGTCCAAAAATTTTGAAAAAAAGTGTTTTCCTTATATAATTTTGCAAATAAATAATCTTTCTTCATAAATCTTGGCCAAAATGTATTCAGTTATCTTTTTTTAAAAAAAAAAAAGAAAGGTACTTGTCCACCGGATTTATATATATATATATTTAAATAAAACATATATTAAAAAAAAAATTATATATATATAAATCTGGTGAATTAACGGACAAGTACCAAAAAAATCCCAAATTTATAATAAATTATAATTTTTCTAAAAAAAATTTACATTTTGATTTTTTTTTTTTTTATACTATTTTTTTTTTTTCTAACATACTGTCACCCTAGCAGTACAGTTCATCACTACTTGTGGGGGGTGATGACTTTTTTTTTTTTTTTACACCCATAAAAGATGGAAAAGCAATCATTTCTCCTTCTCTCTTACTGCATTCCTGAGAAATGCTGTGAGAGCTGTGATTGGTCACAGCTTGTCACAAGGTACAAGGTTTTTTTTGAATAGCTTTGTACCATGTGACCTCTGTGATCATTCACAGATTTCACACGTAGTAAGCAATGATGTCAGAAGTGACATCTTGCTTACTACTATTCATGTGATCACTGATTGGCCAATCAGTGATCACATGATCGGGACTTCACACAGAGATCCCGTACAGCAATTGGTGTTCCGCCGTGTCCTCCGGACACAGCGGGCACCGGATCGCGGTGCCACGTGCTCCCAGGGAGAGCGTGCACAGGCTGAAAATGCGTGCGCCGTTTATGAACGGCAACCCTCCCCTGCACTGCCCCGTCTGGCCGTTTATGTACATGGGCTGGACGTGGTTAATATACAATTATGCATCTCAAGTGCAGAATATGGCAAAAAAGAAAATACATTTGTGCACGTTAACTGCAGAATATGAACTATATTTTTATATTTATTTAAAATAATCATGCACCTCAGCTGAATATGAACTGGAAGCATGATTCGTAGAGAGGGGTTTGTAAAATTTAAATATCCGTCTGTTGGAGAACATAATGCTCAGCTATCATTGTAAACACGTTTTATAAAACTGATGTCTGATGTTGGCATAGCAGACCCGGTCTTATCTGATGTGATGTTGGATAGTGGTCCAACATGGCGGCGTTTGTTCATAGTGGTATATTTTTGACTTCACTTACAATGATATACCTCATCTACATAAGATAGAATATATCAATATCATTTTCTGTATTTTGCTGTATAGCTGAGCATGCAGTTTTGTGGTTTCATCCTGAAACAATCAACCTGTCGGCACGAGAGCTCCAAATTATATATTGGTGAAGATACAGCTGTACGAGAGCGCGCCCTCTGGTCACCTAGTGCTGTGATTAACCACTTCCCGTCCGGCCCATGTACATAAACGGCCGGACAGGAGCAGTGCAGGAGCGGGTTGTCGTTCATAAACGGCGCCCGCATTTTCAGCCTGTGCGTGCCCCCTTGTACACAGATCGCTGTATGGGACCTCCTGTGTGAGGTCCAGATCATGTGATCACTGATTGGCCAATCAGTGATCATGTGATCACTGATTGGCCAATCAGTGATCACATGAACAGTAGTAAGCAAGATGTTACTTCTGACATCATTCCTTACTACTTGTGAAGTCTGTGAATGATCACAGAGATCCCATGGTACAAGGCTATTCACAACAGCCTTGTACCATGTGACAAGCTGTGACCAATCACAGCTCTCACGGTATTTCTCAATGGCTGCAAGAATGCAAAGAGAAGGAGAAATTATTGCTGTTACAGCCTTTGAGTGTAGAAAAGAAAAAAAAAAATCATCACACTCCACAAGTAGTACAGTGTCACTATGGTGACAATGTACTGCTAGGGTGACAGTATGTTAAAAAAAAACATAAATAATTAAATTAAAAATGTAAAAAATTGTTTTTTAAAAATTATAACTAATTTGGGTTATTTTTTTTTACCAAATAGATAATGAATACATTTTGGGCAAGATTTATGAAGAAAGATTATTTGCAACATTTTATAAGAAACTTTTTTCAAAATTTTTAGACTTTTTAATTTATTTAGAAAAAAAATTAAAATCCAAGTGGTGAATAAATACCACCAAAATAGTTTTATCTGTCTCCCAAAAAAAAAAATGCTAAAAAATTCATATGGGTACAGTGTTGCATGACCGTGCAATTGTCATTCAAAGTGTGATAGCTCTGAAAGGTGATAATTGGTCTGGGCAGGAAGGGGGTGAAAGTGTCCGGACTGGAAGTGGTTAAGTTGATCACAATTCACATTTTTATAGGGTTTCTTTAGCACAGGCCACACCCACATTACCCATCATTACTTATCAGTTTACCAACACCTGTATGTATAGTGCACCAAAAGCAACACGTGTTTAAGAAAATAGAAATTATTCAGAAGAAATTTTAGCTGCTTATTACAAATAGAAAAATGCAATTTATATTAAATGTTCTATATATCAACTTATAATTGTGTATATGTATAATAATAATAATAGCCACTACTAGTATAATGGATTTTACTCCAAGACACTCATGTACTTATATAATTCAACACGTCTGTTACTTTTATTTCATTAAGATGTACTGTGATGATGGAGGAGATAGTAAGGATCACATTTATCCCTATACATAGGCAGGCCATAGACGGACCGTTTATCGGCTGAATGTTCGGCTGATAAACAAAATACCGGTTGGCCCCGTTGCCGGTGCTGCCACCCATGTCCACGGAAAACGGCCTTTTTTCACGGATTTTCCAGCATGACCGATAAAACTTAACGAGAAGATCTGCAAAAAACCGGCCGAGGGGCTGGCCCCACTAACGGTGTGAATATCGACCCATTTTTCGTGCGGATGAAAACTCGTCTGATAAACGACCCGTCTATGGCCTTGAATGGTTTTCATGCAGCCACCCCCCCCCCCTAATAAATACACAGCAAAAGCAATTAGAATGTTAAAACAAAAACGGTTCCTGTAGACCCCGGGGACGACACTAGCCCTTACCTGGGATTCTGTGATTGGGTCGCCCTCACCACGATGAACGTACCTGAAAGCTGGGTGTAAGCTAGGTATTTTTATACATTTTTTTTTCCTTCCAAAGTTTTTTGTTGCTTTCTCGGAGTGTTTTTTTTTTCCTGTACCATAAGTGAATTTTGTATTTTAGTGCAAGGTCCAGTCTAATATAAAATCGTACAGTTCCCTTAGGTCAGTCTAAAAATAAAATGGATTTTTATATAGTAGTAATCTCAAAATGTACAGTGCTTTGTATAGTTTGAAGCTTGAACGTGTGTGTGTTTGTGTGTGTATTGTGGTTGTGTTTTTTTTTTTTTTAAATTTTAAACCTTTTCTTCTTTTTAAGGGTTTTCATTGAAAAAAAAAAAAAAAAGCATGGTAGGCATGCCTATAGGAAAAATCATGCAATGCCTGAGATATGTTTAAAAAGGTATCTTCCATTTTGCTTGAGGTGATTGTAGCTGTATTAGTGTACTTGCAACAGAAACAATTGAGTACTGACGTGATACTTTTTTTATTTGCACTAACATACAATTTTAAGAACAAGCTTTGGGGATATGTCCCCTTCTTCAAGGTCTGCCTGGTCCTTGAAGAAGGGGCCATACCCCAAAAGCTTGTCATCAAAATTGTATGTTAGTGCAAACAAAAAAAGGATCACGTCAGTACTCAATTGTTTCTTTAAAAAGGTAGAATGTTAGATGCATCCCCAGGCCAGCAGACATATATTTTTTTATTCTGTTTAATGGTAATGCATGTTGCACACTAGCTATGCAATTGTTCATTCCAAACGTAAGCGAAAATGCATTGCAGACAGTTTAATTTGTTCCATGAGGGAGCCGAGTTTTACTGTGGAAATTTGTATAAATGGTATGTTTGTGAGACACATTATACACAGCGGTTTCAAAAGGTAAGTTGGGTTGCATAGTTTGATTGGAAGAGCAGCAGAGGACACCGTGGTTGCATTGTACTTTGTCTAGCATGTTTGTGCCACGGAGAAGCATGCTGCATGTTGGCAGTTTTTAAAATGCAAGTTAGCTTGCATTGTTTGATATGGCTTTGCTGGGGAACATAATATGTTTGACAGTACTTTGTGTGTGTTGTTTGTGTGTGTTGTTTGTGTGTGTTGTTTGTGTGTGTTGTTTGTGTGTGTTGTTTGTGTGTGTTGTTTGTGTGTGTTGTTTGTGTGTGTTGTTTGTGTGTGTTGTTTGTGTGTGTTGTTTGTGTGTGTTGTTTGTGTGTGTTGTTTGTGTGTGTTGTTTGTGTGTGTTGTTTGTGTGTGTTGTTTGTGTGTGTTGTTTGTGTGTGTTGTTTGTGTGTGTGTTTGTTGTTTGTGTGTGTGTGTGTTTGTTGTTTGTGTGTGTGTGTGTTTGTTGTTTGTGTGTGTGTGTGTGTTTGTTGTTTGTGTGTGTGTGTGTTGTTTGCGCGTGTGTGTGTTGCGTGTGTGTGTTTGTTGTTTGTGCGTGTGTGATTTGTACAACTTCATAACATGCAAGTGTTTTGCATGTTTGCGTTTTGAGACTGACCATCACTTAAACAAGTACAACGTGAAGTCTCCTTTGATCCATGTAAAAGTGGGACATGGATCTATCTCTGCCTGCGTGTATAATATATATTCATAGTATAAGTAGACCTAGCACAGTTGTATAGATGAACAAGATAAGTTCCATGGCAGTGATGTCATTTGTGTATGTTATCAATCTGAGTGTACATTTATCTGCTTTAGGTGGCTTCACTAATATTTTGGGCCGTATGTGTACCTTTATTATAAATCCTTGTTGTCCATTAGCTTCTTAGGTGCTGGTGATGCTAAACTCCAACTTGGAGTTTAGCATCACCAAATGGGCAAAAATTGGGCAGAAATTGAACAGAAAATTGTATTGTGTATGGCCAGCCATAGGCTGGCCATACACAGACAATTTTCTACCAAATTTCTGTCCAATTTCCTTTAGATTTACCTTCAGCCATGTAGTGCAAGGGCGCGTCTAATTGGATACAATTGACAGTGTTGTTAAGGTTGACCTCCTATTATATGGTTTTTGGTAAAACAAAAGAAAAATTCTCAAGAAAATTCTATAATGTATGGCCAGCCATAGAATGCATTTTGCTACCTTTTTGTATATGTAGGGCAGGGGTGGGCAACTGTGGCCCTCCAGCTGTTGTAGAACTACAAGTCCCATGAGGCATTGCAAAAAAACTGACCGTTACAAGCATGACTCCCAAAGGCAGAGGCATGATGGGACTTGTAGTTCACCAACAGTTGCCCACCCCTGATGTAGGGGATAGTAAACTAGGGAAGCATCCTCCTCTCCTGTAGCCGTCCTGCTGTACGGATGAATGTTTAGTGTTGTAATCGAGTCCACGCTGAAGGATTTGCATGCAGCAGCCTCCATGTAACCAGCAACGGCCCAGGGTTAGAAAAGCAGTCCGTTTTGGAGATGTAGCCGATCGGGCTGCAGGAGTGCTGGCACAGGCATCGGGATACATTGACACGCTGTCATACTATCGCAAGGCATTGTCCAGCAAGAGCACTGAAAGTGGTAGGGATGCAAATAGACAGTTTGGATGTGTGAAGACAGATCGGGAAGTGAAATGGCTGCTCAGGCAGGCTGGACAGTCACTTCACAAAGCAATGGAATAGGGGAACACACAATGCACGCGCAGTAACAATAGCAAGCGGGGCATTGGATTTGAGCTGGAGTGGAAGTGTGCTGTAAAGTGAGGCATTTGTTTCCACCAATAGGTGATCTATACAATAGAATCGGTGTCAAGCAGCATGCAGTGTTCACTGGAAGAGCATTGTTTTAGGAGGTGGGGACAACACAGGTGGGGTGTGCAGAACATTTTGCTATGCGGTGATAGAAATATATAGAGCAGCGATAGTGTACATGTAACAGTGAGATTTCAAAAGAGCCCCATAGGCATGTATTGGGATAAAAATAAAAAAAAAATTGTTTTGTTTTTTTTTTGTTTTTTTTTTAATTTTTTTTATGATGGCGCTAAATGGTCGCCATCATGTGACGTTCTTCTCAATAAAACAAGCAGGTATCAAAGAATGCCTGTCATGCGAGTGGCTGGTGGAATCCAGTTCCCAATTCAGACATTTTAGTAAGTGAGGACTGGTGTAGAGATATATGCAGCAAAAATGGCTTGTAGTAGCTTCATTCTCAATTAGGATTTACTAACTTGAGGTCCTGTTTCTGACATTTTGTGGGAATTTACATTGCATCCTTCTATTGCATGCCAGTCTTGCACAGATTTGTAAGGTGCTATGAAAACCGCACTTTTATTTATTTATTTTTTTTTAATTAATTTTTTTTACTTTTTTTTTTTTGTGTGTTTAATTTTTTTTTTATGATGGCGCTAAATGGTCGCCATCATGTGACATTCTTCTCAATAAAACAAGCAGGTATCAAAGAATGCTTGTCGTGCGAGTGTCTGGTGGAATCCAGTTCCCAATTCAGACATTTTAGTAAGTTAGGACTGGTGTAGAAATAGATATGCAGCAAAAATGGCTTGCAGTAGCTTCATTCTCAATTAGGATTTACTAACTTGAGGTCCTGTTTCTGACTTTTTGTGGGGATTTGTATTGCATCCTTCTATTGCATGCCAGTCGTGCACAGATTTGTAAGGTGCTATGGAAACCTCACTTTTATTTTTTTTTAAATTTAATTTTTTTTACTTTTTTTTTTTTTTTTTTTTTTTTTTACCAATTTCACCTGCTAAAATGAAGACCTACAATACATGCTGCCTCTTGATCAGTAAAGGCTCGTTCACACTTGACTTATTTCTTAAGTCTTGGCAAATGCCCCTATAGCGTTTGACAGGCGTTTGAGAAGTACTGTCCTTTTGACATGTTGCGCAGTGAGTGTGCACCCGGACAGGAAATTCAAGGAAGCTGCACTGAGGATTCGAAGCTAGAGCAAGTGAATGGTGAAAAAAAAAAAAAATGATTATATAGGATTTATATAGCTGCAGCAGTTTACACAGCACTTTACAACATAGGGGCAGACACTACAATTACAATACAAATTAATACAGGAGGGATCAGAGGAAAATATGAACAAAATGATGACCTGGAGAAATGTTTCCCTGGTTAAGGCTAAATTCCGCTTTATTAACCATTTCAATACCGGGCACTTTTACCCCCTTCCTGCCCAGGCCAGTTTCCAGGTTTCAGCGCTCTCACACTTTGAATGACAATTGCGCGGTCATACAACTTTGTACCCAAACTAAAATTTTATAATTTTCTTCACACAACTAGAGCTTTCTTTTGGTGGTATTTAATCACTGCTGGGGTTTTTATTTTTTGCTAAATTAACAAAAAAAGACCAAAAATTTTGAAAAAAACACACGTTTTTCTTTGTTTCTGTTATAAAAGTTTGCAAATAAATAATTGTTCATAAATTTAGACCGAGATGTATTCTACTACATGTCTTTGGTCAAAATAACCCAAATTAGGATGTATTTTTTAGTTTGTAGGAAAGTTATAGAGATCACGAACTATGGTATAGATCTGAATATTGATCAATCCTGAAGTACTGACAGCCAATCCTTTTTTTTTTTTTTTTTTTTTTTTGTAGGAGATGTTATAAGCTTGGGTGCAACTTTGATTTTTTTTTTTTTTTCTCATTACATAGCGAACAAAAAGTCCCCCATGTAATGATTTTTTGGTGACCAGTTCTCTTTAATGAGACATTCAGGATCTAAAAAACCCTCCATGTCTCCCTTGTACTACACTGGATGGGATGTAATGCAGTGTACGTCGTACTGCATTACATTCTTTCCCGTCCTTAATGGCCAGGGAACCTGTGAACGGGACCCGGATGTGACATCATAACGTCACTTCGGGGTCAGGACAAGAAGGGGAAGGGAGCATACATGTTCGCTCTCCTCCCTCCCTTCTAGTTTCTAGCACAGTCCTGGGCCCGCAGATGGGCAAACAAAGCCTGGGAGAGTCAGCGGGGGGGTAGGCTGGCACCATGGTGGACTGTGTGAAAGCAGTGCTGCCGCAGCGGGGTTAAAGGTTGAAAAAAGTGTACCTGACTGGCACCCAGAACTACATGTCCCGGGCATCGGGCGATTCAGATTCAGCATCCCTGTTGTTACACAACCGAGCAATGGCCAGTTAAAGTAGCACAGTGTGCAATAGCAAAAAATGCTGGAGGTCAAGTGGTTAAAAAAAAAAAAGGTGAACATTTCCATTAACCTGTTGCTGCCCATGTAACAGGTTTGCAGCAGCATAAGGATGGGCTTTAATGCCCACACAGGACACACATGGATCACTGGGTGGCTGATGTTTCTGTGCTGAGAACACACAGCACAGAGACCGAGCTTTCAAAGACAAGCGCTTGGTCCTCATTCATAAACCGCAGCCTGCGGGACTGGCTCCTGATCAAAAAAATGGAGCTAATTTGCAAAGCACTGTTTTGGCGTGCAGAGAGAAACCAGCGCGGATCGTTTTGGCAAAAGTGTCTCATGCATTCTAAACGTGGCGCAGAATGCTCCAAATTCGAGTACAAGTTCTAAACAGGATTTTAGAACGCATGAGAGAGACTTTCGCAAAATCTGTCTGCGCCATTGTTTATGAATTTTTGGTTTGTTTGGGTTGACAAAATAGCCTTCTGAATAAGACTACCTAGTTTAACCAAAATGTGTAATATTTACCTAAATTCATATTTATTGGTAAGCTTTGTGGAGTCGTTCATTTAGATCTAACTGTGTAGACAGCTTAGCCTTGCCGGTAATGCGCGGATATCAAATGAGTACCAGGAGCACAGGATTGTGTTGGCTTAGGCCCATCAAGACTCTTAGACTTGTCTATCTGTCCATTATTGCATGTGAGACCTCCGACGTCCATTTACATGTGAATAGCCGCAGTGCTGGTCAGCCTGTCATTGATTTGTACAGGCTTCCTGGCCGTGGTTGATTGCAAACACCTGCAATCTCTGTCTTGGCTGTATGCCACTTCTTGACAGTTTTCAGCCGCGTGAATGATGCGTTGGTCTTCAGTATCATGTAAGTTGTGTGAATGAACAACGTGGCTTTGTAGGTGAAGCCACACACGGTCATGGAGAATTCAAATGACAGGATCCTGTAGGGAGAAGAACCCCCCCCCCAGATCCTATGAAGAAGGGGGGCAGCTGCAGTGGGATCGTGTTTCGTGTTACATGAAATATGGTCAGAATGGTGGACTTCTCTTTTAATGAACAATCGTTTCAAGATTTTAATCTGGTGAACATTTGGCTTCCATAGCAATTTCTTCTCCTTTCTACCAATTTTATGGCATCAAATTGAAACCGTTAGGTAGGTTTGAAAATTGGGATAAATTTTGATGAGTGATTGCTTGTGATCATTTTTTTTTTTCTCTAATGATTTTGATTAGGTTTAAAGCAGCCTTTCTCAACCCAGGTGCCCAGGATCCCTGGGGTGCCTTGATGTTTTTTCAGGGGTGCCTTGGCAAGCTGCCTAAAGATTGCCCAAAAACTGTATACAAGCCAGAGGGTGGATCAAGCCTGCCTTTTAGTTACACAAAGCCACAGGTTTCATTGTGCACCATTACAACCTTCTAGCCGCCAGCGTCCTGACAACCAATGATGTCAATTGAAATGGAGGATGTCTGTCGCCTGCGCGGCATCCTTGTTTGCCCCTCCTCTATCCCTTTCTGCCTGTAATGGAGGGATAGAGGAACATTGGGGGAGAAGGAAAACATTGGAATACTATTCAATACCAGTGTGCAAAAGTATATTTGCATTGGAAGAATAAATGCCCTCTAACATTGGGTGTCCTACATGTGTGGGTGGTGCTGCACTAGGTAAAACTAATAAAATAGTTTTTTTTACATTTTAGAACGGGGTGCCTTGAGCCTGTCCATAATTTTAAAGGGTGCCTCAAGACTGTTCGGAACGTTAAAGGGTGCCTTGACGGAAAAAAAGGTTGAGAAACAATGGGTTTAAAGGATAAGTTCACCTTTGGGGAACATGTTACATACTCCACTCAAAAAATGGTGGAACATGTAACATGTTCCCACTGCTGCAGCCTCAATTCACTACCTGTAGTCCCCGTGAGCTAGGGATCTTCTCCCCGATCCACTGCCTGTAGTCACCGTGAGCTAGGGATCTTCTCCCCGATCCACTGCCTGTAGTCACCGTGAGCTAGGGATCTTCTCCCCGATCTCGCTCCACCTACCTGGCCGCGTCACTCATTCACAGAGTTCTGTGAGTGGGAGATCTCAAAGTACCGACAGCCTTTGCGGTATGAAGTATAAGTGGACAGATTACGGGCAGTCCCCAAGTTACATCCCACTTTTATATTACTTGCAACCGAAAAACAAGAAGTGAGAGGAAATCTAACTCTAGGAAGGGAAATTGCACTTTAGAACCACTTTAACCTCCGTGGCGGTATTCCCGAGTGTAGCTCGGGGTAATGTTTCAGCACCACAAGCGGTAACCCCGAGCTACACTCGGGAATATCCTGCAGCGTTGCTCCGGGATCTCTTCTTCACTTACCGTGTCCTGCGCTCCCGCGATGTCCCCCCTGCAGTGTCCCCTGTAATGTCCTCCGGCCGATTCTGGCATCTGTCTTCTGGGTTCCATTCCCTGCGACATCGGGACATACGGGGGACGGAACTGGCGGGAAATGTAAAAATGTGAAAAAGTGACATTCACTAAAATCACATAGTATTACATTCCTGTATCAAACCATTTCACATACATTTTGTCCCGAGTGCTTTGTCCTGCGCCCTGCCTGCATTTTTATTCTTTCTGCCTGGAAACTGAAAAACGTCCATGGCGTCCAAAAAGCATCCCTTTAGGTCAAAAGCGGTTTTAGACCGGCTAGAGAACAGTGATAGTAAATCAGAACCACTTGCAGAATTGAGTGATAATGATTCGTGGGGAAATTCGGCATCAGACACTGAAAACGATTTTGCGACTTTGCTCAGCGATGTGCGAACTTGGCGCTATATTTCAAATTTCAGTGTTTTTGGTTTGATTAAATTTATTATTATATTTTTTATGATTATTAAATTATATTTTATGATTTTGTGTTTCAAATTTTAAGATACCCGGGATGTTTACTAGACTCTTGTTCGGTCAGATTTTAGTGAGTTATTCCTAAAAATTACAGGCCTACAATAAAAAATGATTTGTGGGGAAAAATGATTTTGCGACTTTGCTCAGTGATGTGCGAACTTGGAGCTCTATTTCAAATTTCAGTGTTTTTGATTTGATTATATTATTGAATTCAATTTTTTTTTTGATTATTTATTAAATTATAATTTATGATTTCGTGTTTCACGTTTTATCATATCCGGGATGCTTACTAGACTCTTGTTTGGACAGATTTCAGTGAGTTATTCCTAAAAATTACAGGCCTACAATAAAAAAAACTACATATTTCCATGCAAAAAAATGTACCGCTTTGAGCACAGAAATATGGACATAATCAGACCACCAGGGAGGTTAAGAAGGAACCCATCTTGTCTGTAACCTGTGGACTGCCTGTACACTGACAGCCTGCAAGAGTCCTGCATTGCACCCGCAATTTGCTGATCGTGGGTGCAATGCTTTACAGGCTCCTGATATATATAAAAAAAAAGAAAGAAAAAAAACCCAGTGTTGGGCATTTTTTTTCTAAACAAACCAAAAACTCCAATTAAAAAAAAAAAAAAGATTGAAAGCAAACCAATAAGTCACAGCACAAAATTTACAACTATAGTTGTAGGCTTCCAGTCAGGCTTTGCTATCAGAAGCAAGCATATCCATGTTGCAGGATTTCCACTAATTATTCAGTTGATCATTTTTGATTATTTCAGTTGATCAGATGAAAATCGATGTGGGTATGGCAACCAATATTCATGTTGCATCCACCAGTGTTGTCTTGAGAGATGCAGAGGAGATTTTTAGTAGTTCAACCATGCTACAAAAATTTCAAGCAATTGTCTTCCTATTTGAGTAAGATACAGAAGTAGCGTGTAGTATCAGTTTCAACTGAAAGAAACCTTGTCTGATCATTAGAGATTGTTTAGTTCACACTAGTGTGACGTGTCATGCGGCTTGCGACAGTCACGTGACAAGTAAAAACATTTATTTCAATGGCACCCGTTCCAATTTATATGACTCCGTGTTCAAAAAATGTTCCTGCGCTGCTTTGATGCGACTTGGATTTCCATAAACGAATGTCGCATGAAAATCGCAAGCAGGTCGCACTGGAAGTCTCACGATAATGGGGGTGCACTAGTGTGAGTAGTTTGTAGTATTATTAACCTATTAAGAAAACCTCCTTTGCAGCTCTAACTATAGAGGTTTCTTTTTGTGCTGACTTGTTTTTATTGTGTTATCTATTTTACATAGACTACTTCAGACCGCTGACTATCTGCTGTATCGGGCTCCCCCCCAAGTATGGTATAACCACATTTCCTGGTGAATCAGGCTGGTGTTCAGTTGCGTTCTTGATAATGGTCTGCCTGCCTCTTGCAAGTTCCTTGTTTCCAACAGTCGCTGAATGAGGAGCTGTGATTTTTTTTTTTTTTTTTTTTTTTTTTTAAGTAGTTCTGCTCCCACTGCCAAAGTGGAATCTTTACTCCAAAATTAAATGCAGGCATATTTCAAAGTTATGCAAAATAAAATTTGAGAAGGCTTTTGAAGCGTGAGAAAAAATTCTGGTTTCAAATGCAGCAATCTAGTTCCCTCCAAGAGATGGGCCGCGGCCACGGTCTGCAGACAGGGCTCAGAAAACTTCGATTTGATTGACTTTTACTATATTGTGATCCTTAAATGCCATTGGTCACACGACCACTTTCGCAAGTGAGCCCAGATTGCAATTTTTCCAGCAACAAGTAAATACATTTTTATATTTCATTTTCACATGGGGCTGAATTTAAATTCAGGTATAGGATATATTCAACTATTTAACCTCCTTGGCGGTATGATTCTTTACGATTTTTTGTGCTGAAAGCGGTACCATTTTTTTGCATGGAAATATGTAGTTTTTTATTGTAGGCTGTAATTTTTAGGAATAACTCACTGAAATCTGTCCGAACAAGAGTCTAGTAAACATTCCCGGGGATGATAAAATTTGAAACACGAAATCATAAATTATAATTTAATAAATAATCATAAAAAATAATATAATACATTTAATTCAATAATATAATCAAACCAAAAACACTGAAATTTGAAATACAGAGGCAAATTCGCACATCGCTGAGCAAAGTCACAAAATTGTTTTCAGTGTCTGATGATGAATTTCCCCCACGAATCATTATCACTCAATTCTGCAAGTGGTTCTGATTTACTATCGCTGTTCTAAAACCGCTTTTGACGTAAAGGGACGCTTTTTGGACGCCATGGAGTTTTCTAAGTTTCCAGGCAGAAAGAACAGTCAAAATGCAGGCAGGGCACAGGACAAAGCAGTAGGGACAAAATATATGTGAAATGCAGTGAAACAGCAATGACAGCAAAAATGAAATTTTTTAAAAATTTCAAATTTCCCGCCAGTTCCGGTGCCCGTACGTCCCGACGTCACAGGGTCCGGAACACAGAAGCCGGATGCCGGCATCGGCCGGAGGAGATGGCCGGGGACGCTGCAGGGGACACATCGCGGGAGCGAAGGACAAGTAAGTGCTGCAGGGACCCCCTGAGCAACGCTGCATGGTAAGCCTGAGTGTAGCTCAGGGTTACCGCTCTTGGTATAGAAATGTTACCCCGAGCTACACTTGGAAAAACTGCTAAGGAGGTTAAATAAATAGATTTTGAAGGTAAAAAAAAATGTGCACCTATTTAAATTTTTATTTATTTTTTTTGAGCCTGTAAAGCATTGCACCCACAATCAACAGATCGCTGGTGCAGTGCCAGGCTGTTGCAGATTGCCGATGTAGCTGTCTGCCCATTCCTCTGATACAGGCCGGCAGTTACTGAATGACCGGAAGATCAATGAACTCCCTAGAGCACTCATCAGCACCCTGATAGTTCATTGATAATTACAGTCTGTCAACAGCAAGGGCTTGAAGCTACTTGTACTTCAGTAATTCACAGAACTCTGGGAATGAATGACGCAGCTGTGTGGACGGGTAGCCGCATGGACGCGCTGTGTTTGAATTGTGACAACGGGTGCGGGGAGAGGATCCTCAGCCTGCTGTCACAAGGAGAAGGGGGTAATCGGGGGGAGCAGCTAAATGCTGAACATGTTACTCTAAATATGGGTGTAACCTATTCACAAAGGTGAACTTATCCTTTTAAGACTTGCCAAACATCAAATCTGGTTTATGAGAAGGAAGATTTAAAGTGTATGGTCAACCTCCGTTCCAAAAAAGTCGGGGAGCTCTGTAGAATCTTAAAACAGAATGCAATGATTTGCAAATCTCATAAACCCATATTTTATTCACAATAGACAATAGAAAACCTATCAAAATTTTAAACTGAGAAAATGTACCATTTTTAGGGAAAAAAAAAATCAGGTAAATTTGATTTTGATGGCAGCAACAATTAGAGAGAGTCAGTGTGTCAGGAGTAATGATGTGCAGATGTTCACCAATCTATGAAATGCTGCGTCTAAAAATGGTCAAATTTCACAATAATGTGTTCCCCCTACGTAAAATTGCAAAGTCTTTAAATATATCATCATCTACAGTCCGTAATATGAAGATATTCTAAAAATCTGAAACCGCAAGGGACAAGGCTGCAATACAATATTGGATGCTTGTGGTGTTCTGGCCCTCAGACGGCGCTGCGTTAAAAACAGACCTGATTCTGTGATGGACATCACTGCATGGGCTCAGGAATACTTCCAAAAATTACTGTCTGCGAATACAGTTCCACATGCCATCCAAACATGTGAAGTAAAGCTCTGTCGTGCAAAGAGGAAGCCGTATCTGAACATGATCCTGAAATGCTGCCGACTTCTCTGGGCCAAAGCTAATTGAAAATGGTCTGTTGCAAAGTGGAAAACTGGTCTGTGGTCAGACAATTTGGAATTTGACCTTTTTAGCAACCGTGAGCTCTGATTCCAGACAAAAGAGAATAGGGACCTTCTGGCTTGTTATCAGCACTCTGTTCAAGTAGCCTGCATCTCTGATGGTATGGAAGTGCAATATTGTGTATAGAATGGGCAACTTGCACATCTGGAAAGGCACCATCAATGCTGAAAGAGATGTCCAGTTTTTAGAGCAGCATATGCTCCCATCCAGACATCTTTTTCAGGGAGGGCCTTGCATATTTCAGCAGGGAGGGCCTTGCATATACTGAACCGGATACTGCATCTGACAACAGCATGGCTTCGTAGTAGAAGAGTCCGGGTGCCTAACTGGCCTCCCTGCAGTCCAGACCTTTCATCAGTTGAAAATATTTGTTGCATCACGAAGTGAAAAATATAAGACAAAGAATTTTATATCACGAGAATGGAACAACATTCCTCCCAAACCTCGAGCAACTGGTCCCAACTTTTTTGAGACGTGTTGCTGCCATCAACTTCAAAATTACTTTTTCTTCGTAATTCCTAATTTTCCAAATTTAAACATTTGCTATGCTTTCTATTTTCTATTGTGAATAAAATATGGTTTTATGAGAGTTGAAGCAACTGTAATACAAAGCAAATATGTCAGATTTGGACTTTCACAGTGTTTTTTAAATGTAAATAACACTCATTTTAATATGTTAATTTTAGGTTTTGTGGTCCTTCATTAATATTTAACCACTTCCCGTCTGGCCCATGTACATAAACGGCCAGATGGGAGCAGTGCAGGAGTGGGTGGCCATTCATAAACGGCCTCCGCATTCACTGCCTGGGAGTGCGCGGCACTGTGATCCAGTGCCCGCTGTGTCCGATCCCTGTATGGGACCTCCGTGTGAGGTCCTTAATCATGTGATCACTGATTGGCCAATCAGTGATCACAGGAACAGTAGTAAACAAGATGTCACTTCCTGACATTGCTTACTGTGTGTGAAATCTGTGAATAATCAGAGGTCACATGGTACAGTTCTATTAACAGCCTTGTACCATGTGACAAGCTGTGACCAATCACATCTCTCACAGTATTTCTCAATGGCTGCAAGAATGCAGCCAGAGAGGAGGAGAAGTGATTGATTTTACAGCCTTTATGAGTGTAAAAGCAGTTAGTGTAAAAAAGAAAAAGAAAATCTTCATCACCCCCCACAAATAGAACAGTGTCACTATGGTGACACTGTACTGCTAGGCTGACGGTATGTAATAAAAAAAAACAATAAAAATATAAAAAATGTTTTAAAAAAATATCATTTTTAGTTATAAACTAATTTGGGTTATTTTTGTTTTATTAAAAAGATAGATTAATACATTTTGGACAAGATTTATGAAAAAAGATTATTTGCTAAATTTTATAAGAAAAACACTTTTTTAATTTTTTTCGAAATGTTTGGACTTTTTTATTTATATAGCAAAAAATCCCAGTGGTGAATAAATACCACCAAAATAAAGTGTTATCTGTCTCAAAAAAATTCATATGGGTACAGTGTTGCATGACTGTGCAATTGTCATTCACAGTTTGATAGCACTGAAAGCTGAAAATTGGCCTGGACAGAAAGGGGGTGAAAGTGTCCGGGCTGGAAGTGGTTAAAGTAATAGTAACTAGTGTCGGATGCAATTTATGGCATTTTTTTTGTCCGTTTATTAGGGAAGACATGAAAAGTGATCTGCTCCTAGATTGTAAGCTCCCAGGATCAGGGCCCTCCTATCCCTCTTGTATTGAACTGTATTGTTGCTGTATTGTCTCCCGTTATATTGTAAAGCGCAGAGCAAACTGTTGGCGCTATATAAATCCTGTATAATAATATATATAAATCCTGTATAATAATAATATATAAATCCTGTATAATAATAATATATAAATCCTGTATAATAATAATATATAAATCCTGTATAATAATTATAAATCCTGTATAATAATTATAAATCCTGTATAATAATATATAAATCCTGTATAATTATAAATTCTATATAATAATATATAAATCCTGAATAATAATATATAAATCCTGTATAATAATATATAAATCCTGTATAATAATAATATATAAATCCTGTATAATAATAAATCCTGTATAATAATATATAAATCCTGTATAATAAATCCTGTATAATAAATCCTGTATAATATATAAATTCTGTATAATATATAAATTCTGTATAATAAATAAATTCTGTATAATAAATAAATTCTGTATAATAAATAAATTCTGTATAATAAATAAATTCTGTATAATATATAAATCCGGTATAATAATATATAAATCCGGTATAATAATATATAAATCCTGTATTATAATATATAAATCCTGTATAATAATAATCAGCGAAGATCCATGTTAGGTTGCACTGTCAGTCTTGGTTGGCTTGTGTTGATAGCCCATGTGTCTGCATTGGGGTTTCAGACGTGGAGAGGGTTACGATTTTGTTATGGCTCATTGAAAAAAAAAAGGATGGACTTTCAGCCGGCAGCTTTGTTCTAGAACTACGCATTGAACTTTACAGAGGAATACAGCCTACTTCTGTGGAGGGTTTCCTGCTATGGAAGTGTTGATTGTGTCTGTGCCGCATGTCGGCTCTGCGGGCCTTGTCTGCCTCTGTTCACAGGACAAGCAGGGATCTGCAAGAGTGCAGGAAGAGATCTGACTGTGGCTCTGCCTGTTGGGGTTCCTTGCAGGACTGTGGTATTTAAAACCTCGTAGCATAAAATGTCAGCAGCCTGTTCCTCGTAGTCGGCATAGAGAGGAATGTGTACGGCAGGCAAAGCCTCGCAGCCTCCATTTAATTGTGAATGCTTCCAAAATGGCAAAGTAAACCAAGTTCAGCCAACCTGTAGTCCAGCTGTTGATTATTACTTGGCTTTTTCATTGTGAATATAAAATAATGTAAACGATCAACCTTGAACAGATTGATGAAAGTTAGAAATTGTCAAACCTTTGCTGAGATATACATTGCTTACTTTCTGAAAATGCTAGTTTCTTGGCAAGAATGCTGGCCATCTGGTTCTCAAGTTTTGAATGACTGATCGATGTGATACAAATTAACTTTTAAGAAAAGTCAGAAATATTTCATAGATGTTTTGAGTCGGTGTGACAGCCAGGCAAACTAGGTTTTGCAGAATGAAAAATTTTGGCAGTGGAAGCCTCCATGTGTATAATGGAGAAGGGTTTCTTTTCAGGTTGGGCAAACGTTTTTTGAGTTTGGGGTGAGCCATATTTGCAGACCGCAGATCTTAAACCTCCGCCCTTATTATACAGCAACGTTAATAAATTGAAAATAGGAAATGCACAACTGTCATTACTTAAAGTGGAGCTCCACCCAAAAGGGGAAGTTCCGCTTTAAGGACTGCTCCCCATTAAGGATTGGAACCTGCAGGGGTGGGAGCGGGTACCCGGATTTGATCCGGTCCGATCGCCTAGGCCAGGGGTAGGCAACCTGCGGATCTCTTGCTGTTGTGGAACTACATTTACCATGAGACATTGCAAAATTGACAGTTACAGCTATGATTTGCAGAGGCACGATGGAACTTGTAGTCCTGCAACAGCTGGAGAGCCGCAGGCTGCCTACCCCTGGCCTAGGCGATCGGAAGCAGAAGGTGTCCGCCCTCCCTGTAGTCTTTTGGGACTCGTGACAGACCCCAGAAGACTACAGGACCATTCATGAAGCGCAGCAGGTACCCAGCTGTGAAGCCGCAAGCTATCACAGCCGGGTGCTCACACTGAAGATGCCGGCCTCCTGGAATCAAGGACGGCTGGTGAAACGGGCTGCGGGGACACACCACGGGACCGAGGGACAGGTAAGTGACTGTTTGTTTTTTAAAAGTCAGCAGCTACAGTTTTTGTAACTGCTAACTTTTCTTTTTTGACAGGGTGAGTGGAACTCTGCTTTAATGTTCCTGAATTCTGTTGCTCTACCCCACGCCGGAAAGCCTGCGTTGTCATTTTAAAAATCGCTGACATTGGTTTACTGTTGTATTGTACCATTTGGACTCCAAGGACTCTGGGTTCCAAATGCCAAAGATGGTCTGGACTCTGATGGCGCAGAAACAAAACCTGTATACGAAGAAGCCAAGACAAACAGGCAATCACAACACAGCATCATAAAATGTCCAGTATTGGAGTTGGGGGGGAAGCGAGAACGTCATCTCCAAAGCAGCAGTCCAATATGGTGTAATAGAATTAGCAAGATCTCTGGGGGGGGGGGAGATACTATTAACCTGAATTATGGTTGAACTGGATGGACTTTTGTCTTTTTTCAGCCAGACTAACTATGTAACCATTTGTCTAAGCCTGTCTGCATGTACATCATTTCAGACTATGCTCAAGACAAGGTTTTTATTATTCCGATGATATTTTCTGCATCAAGCTCATGTTGTGCGTGTACGTTTAAAAAGACTGTCCATTTCTTTTTTTCTTTTTTTTACTTCATTTTCAAAGCATGTCCATTTCCCCTCTTCTAGTGACAAATGTTGCTTTTGGGTTTTTCCAGACCTTGGCATAATTGTAGTTTTTGTCCTACCTTTAAAAATCCCCCTTTTAACCTTTCTACATGTTACCTACAAATCCCATGTCTTGTAAGGGTATGAGGTGTTATACATATTCAGACATTTGCTTTGTGGTTGTATAGTTATGATTTTATTGATACCTGCTTTGTAATTACTGACTTAACAGTTGATGCAATCTATGAAAGGTTTTTACCTTCTACAAACTGTCCATTTCCTTTACTATTCTTCACCATCTTCAATTTTCTAGCAGATTCCTCATGACAAAACTTCATCGGTGTCGTCTGTTCTTGGTCCTACCACTATGAATTTTATTCTGTAGGGATGCACCGAAATTTCAGTGGCTGAAACATTTCGGCCGAAAATACCCCTTTCAGTCGTCAGCCGAAATGAAAAAAAGCACCAATACAGGTGCTGAAAAAACCATGCCGCCACCGGCCGCCCTCAGCCTTACCTGAGAAACCATTGATCCCGGCGCTGGGCATAGAGATGAGTGAAGGATAGATGGCCCCCACACATCTCTATGCCCTTAGAAGACCGGAGTGATGTCACTTCCTGTTTCAGCCATTTTTTTTTTAGGCACTAGATCAATTTTTTTTGTTATCCAATGCTGTACATTGCAGAGGATGTGATGAGAATAAAAGTTATTTAAATTTTTTTTAAAGGAACCGTGCAAAAAAATAAAAAAATTAAATACATTTTTGAAAAAAGTTTAAAGTGCTCGCACATAGTGGTGTACGCATGCGTAGGCCATGCCCACATATGTAAATGGTTTTCAAACAACGCACATGAGGTATCCCCTTAAATCTCTGTGAAACACTTTTCACAGCAGTGATACCTGAGGGAACAGAAATGGAACATCAGCACAATCACCTTTTAGCAACAATTCCATGCATTCCTTGTGATAAAAATAAGATTAATTTTTTTTTTAAAGGGACAGTGTAAAAAAATAAAAATAAATAAATATTAAATTAAAAAAAAAAGTTTACTATGCCCC
Organism: Staurois parvus; assembly: GCF_062004578.1. Lineage (NCBI taxonomy): Eukaryota > Metazoa > Chordata > Amphibia > Anura > Ranidae > Staurois > Staurois parvus. The sequence goes on from NW_028317814.1 coordinate 25,648,961, forward strand.
CATCCCCCCCTGCTCGCACGTAGTGGTGAACACATACATAGGCCACGCCCACATATGTAAACTGTGTTCAAACGACACGTGAGGTATCGCCACGAACATCGGAGCAAGAGCAATAATTTTCGCACTAGACCTCCTCTGTACCGTTACACTGCTAATCTGTAGAAATTTTTAAAGCATCACCCATGGAGATTTTGTTAGTACTTCGGTTTCACTCCATTCCATGAGCGTACACAACTTTAAAGCGTGACATGTTTGGTATCTATTTGCTCGCCGTAACATCCTTTCATATTTTAGAAAAAAAATTGGGGTTTACATTTTGTTTTGTTTTTTTTAATCGGTGTATTTTTTTTCCAAAAAATATATATTCTTTTTTTTAAATTGCGCGTTTCAGTTTTTGTCCAAGTGCATTTTGAATTTTCCCATTTTCGGTTTCGGCACCAGAATTTTCATTTCAGCGCACCACTACTAGTTTCCCTTCTACATTTCCCCACGTTCCTGGAGTAGGCTAAAGACTAGCAGGTGCTGTAGCAACAGCCAGCTGGAGGCCAGAAACCTCACAGGTTAGTGTACATGTTTGCCAGCACATCGTGGACCTTCAGAGAACAATGAGCCTGGGTTCACATACGTGTGGTGCGGTATATCGCATGTGATTCGCACAGGAACAGCACCGCATCCCTGTGGAAATCACATGTGATTTGTGTGTGGTGCGATCGGAGCCATACATTTTGTATGACTTTAATGGCACCACATCTGCACCAAAAATGTGCAGGACCCTTTTTTGGGTCCGCACTAGAATCGGATCGCATGGGTATTCACACCTATGTGATCCGATTCTGCACATCACACCGTTTTGTGGACTGCTTTCAGGGGGGGTCGTTAACGTAACATACACACCCGCAGTGGTTCACATGAACGGGGTGCGATTCTGATGCGGAATTCGCACTGAAAACGTGAATTTCGCACCGCATCATGTGAACCAGGGCTGAAAGGTTTTATTTAAAGTGATTATATCATAGTGGAAGAGTGCAAAGTTTTGAGGCCACTCAGGACCCTTTTGTCAGGCATGTGATGGCAGACGTCCCTGACGAAGGGGTCCTGCACAGTCCCGAAACGTTGCACTCTTCCACTGTGATGTGTTCGCTTTGAATTAACCTTTGGATGATGTTTGAAGATCCACGGCGTGCTGGTAAATGTGTACATTTACATTTTCCCAACACTGCTCTTCATCCTTTGTGTATATATGCTGCACTTCAAGTAGCTGTAAAGCTCATACACTTTTTGAATAAATATACGCACTTCATAAATCCATCTTTATATTTTTTTATTAAAAATTACCAGTAAGTTTTCTCCTTGCAAAGTGCAGGTCATGTGATCACTGTTCATTCCATAGTAATTGACGGACCTGTGGGCGGGCACAGAGCTGGTATAAGACGACCCCCTACTTTTCCTGTTAAAATGTAGTGTTTGGGCTATACTCACCGTATAAGACTACCCCTCTTCCAATGCACACCAGTGGGAAGAATTGTGCCCCATCATTGGTGTCAGTGGGAAGAATCGTGCCCCATTATTGGTGTCAGTGGGAAGAATCCTGCCCCATCATTGGTGTCAGTGGGAGGAATCGTGACCCATCATTGGTGTCATTGGGAGGAATCGTGCCCCATCATTGGTATCAGGCAGGAATAGTGCCCCATCATTAGTATCAGTGGGGAGAATCGTGCCCCATCTTTGGTGTCAGTGGGAGGAATAGTGTCCCAACATTGGTGTCAGTGGGAGGAATAGTGTCCCAACATTGGTGTCTATGGGGGGTGGAATAGTGCCCCATCGTTGTTGTCAGTGGGGGGGGAGGAATAGTGCCCCATCGGTGTCAGTGGGGGGTGATTGGCTGCCTGTGTGCCTTTCCTGAGCTACAGTTCTGGCGGCCAATCACCGGTGAGGAGGCGGAGCCGAGCAGCCGCGCGAACATCCAGTGGCCGAACCGAATGAATGAGCAGCCGCGCTTCCTGGACCGGATCGTCGTGGGACCGGAGCCAGGTAAGAGACAGCAGCCCCTGCCCACCCCTGTACTTGGTGTCCCTTCTGTTGGAAGGGGGGGGGCGCCGCCCCCCTAAAAAGTGTCAGCATGCCGTATACCGGCGTATAAGACGACCCCGACTTTAGAGAAGATTTTCAAGGGGTAAAAAGTCGTCTTATACACCGGAAAATACGGTAATTGCTAGCAGTGACGTTTACCCCCAGCATCAGTGTTTTCATCGTAGTGAAACCCAATCTTACCCCGTGGGCCGTGGCATGACATCACTTCCTCCTTTCAGCAGCCCTTTCACAAAGAGGAGGATTGGATGGGGAAGCCACCATCAGTCAAGGGAGGAAGGAGGGGTAGGGGGTGGATTTACACTGACCACAGAAGATGCAGGCATGCTGTGTGTTTGTACAGTGTGCCTGTATCTAACAGCGGGATGATGAAATGTAAACTGACCACACTAGCATGGATTGGCTACCATGTTCAGATCAGCGCACTGCATCCTCACCAAAATAGTGCACGACCCCTTTTTTTTTTTTTTTGTCCGCACCAGAATCCGATCGCGTGGGTATTCACACCCATGCTATCCAATTCTGCACATTGCGAACTGATTTCGGGGTGTGGTTAGGATACATGCCGTTCGCACGAACAGAGTGTGATCGTGATGCGGTGCGGAAATTGCACAGAAACCGGAGTGAATTCTGCACCAATTCTAGAGCACTCATGATGCGAGGGGCTACTCTGTTGGTGACCCTTTATTGTTGCATGAAAAGGTGGAGAGGCACCAATGGCTCCATCCACAGGACACTGTTATCCTTGGTGACACCAGAATTGGTCATTTTGTTGCCATTTTAATATGGTGCCATAACTACAAGCAGTTAAACCTGTTACTGGGGTGGGGACCGAGGTTTAGTGGGGACCAAGGGTTCTTAAGTAATTTTCTAGCAAAAACTGATTTTTACATGTAAACAAAAAGTGTCCGATTGCCCCTCGGGGGATCAGGAAGGAATTTCTTTCCCCTGCACGAGCAAATTAGATTGTGCTTTGCTGGGTTTTTTGCCTTCCTCTGGATCAATGATGGGTATAGGATTATAATTTTTATTTTTTTTTTCCTATGGTTGAACTGGATGGATGTTTGTATTTTTTCAGCCAGACTAAATATGTAACAGATATTTTGTATATCATCTATATTGTGGGACTACAACATTTTTCAACATGTTTCATGAACCAAGTCCATCCAGAACTCCTACAGATCCTGTGCTTCTGTGTACAGCCACAGCAACATGTAAACGCGAGTTTAGAAGCTTTTGGCGTTTTTTTTGCCAAAGTCTCTGAACTTAACATTTTGGCCAAAAATCGTTCCATAGTTAGTCTGGCTGAAAAAAGACAAAAGTCCAACTATGGACCGATTTTTGGCCAGAATGTTAAGTTCAGAGACTTTGGCCGAAAACGGCAAAAGTTTCTAAACTTGCGTTTAGGAGAAACATTGTACATGTTGCTGTGGCTGTACAGAGAAGCACAGGATCTGTAGGAGTTCTGCATGGACTTTTGTCTTTTTTCAGCCAGACTAACTATGTGTTAGTGTCAGAATAGGCCTGGTCTTCAAATGGTTAACTAGGCTGACTGACGAGATTGTTTTAGGGCCAGTGTGACACAGACGCAAAAATAAAGAATCCCCAGACTTTGAAATCAGACATTCACAAAGAACTTTTCCTTCAGTCTGTTTCTATAATGAGAAGAATAGCCATCCCATGTTTCCACACATATGGGCGGCCGTAAGATCTTTTGTTTCTACACATGCACTGCCAAGGAATATACAGCGAGGAGTGAAATTTACATGCAATGATCATGACTTATCCCTGTTTCACCTTTTGTGAGTTTCCTGAGGTCATCTTGTCTGGTTCCTACCAAAGCTGATGATTTAATGGCAGCTGAGGAAGTGAATAGATATACTATACTTGAATAACTTTTGTGGTTTAACTTGCAATTCGTTTGCTTCGACCCTCCCCCAGGGGGCCGAACTCTGGAAGGGACTGGGTTAAGTCTGTTGTGAAATGGCCTGTTTCTGTATGGCATGCACATGGGGAGTGTCCCTGTATAGGACCTCATACATAGTGGGATGGCTACAGGTTTTCAACAGTTTCTGTCTACCATAAAGTAAAAGGCAGTAGATCTGCAAATCTTTCAGTGTTAGGCAGGGTGGATTTGATTGAAATCACTAGTCAGTAAGGCTTGATTTAAATCCTAGTTTTCTACATAAAGACTAATTCTTGCTGGTATAACTTTAATATACAAGTAGATGAAGATTTTTAGAACAACAACTTTTCATATTAGTTTTTTTATCCCCAGTTTAATAGGTTAATCATTCATATTTGGACAACTTTTCTGTTGTACTTAGGAAGGAGAAAAATAATCATTACCTTAATAATAATTTAAATAGATTTATTCAACTGAAACAATAACATTCCAGCATATGTGATTTGCTTAAACATCCATGTTTGTTAACTAATTTGGCTAAACAAAATATATATATTTTAAGAAACTTAGACTGTCAGCCCCTTCCTCCTCACACTTAGTTTCACTTTCTTCTTGTGCAGATCTATTCCACTCCAAACAATCAGAAAAATATTGTTTCTATTCTATTCACTGAACGTCTTGAAACTTAGCACTGAAGGGGTTGATTCTGTATTCATAGGTTTGTAGAAGTTAGGATTAAGGTCTTTTTCTTAACTCTGTTCATGTTATAACATTTTTGCTGTGAAGAAGAGGCATGTGATCTCCGCTGAGTCAAATTCAGTTTTGAGAACTGCAAAAGTAAACCAACATCTGTGATAATATCTTGTAGGCAGAGAAACTGCCCAATAATCTTACAAACACCTCTGGAAGAGCATGACATTGTGAATGGATTCATGGAATTTATTTACCAAAAAAATTAAACATATACAGCCTTATTCTACATAATTAAAAAACGAATCTTTATTTCATGATGGAATAACCTTTGGATGGTAATATATTTTCCTCAAAAAGCATTTTATTTAAAAAAAATCCGATTTACATAAAAAAATCCGATTTTTTTTTTTTTTTTTTTTTTTTTTTTTTTTTTTTTTTAATTTTTTTTTTAATTTTTATAAATCATTGATTTTTATCCACCCTGGTTCTCACTATGCGAAGTGTAAATGGGAAGTTAAAGCGGCCATATTTGTAAAGGTTAAGTCAGCAGCTACAAAAACTGCAGCTGCTGACTTTTAATAGTAACTCACCTATCCGGGGATCCTGCTGGTGCCGGCATCTTAACTGTGGGTAGCCGGCTATAACTACTTGCGGCTGCACAGCGCGTATGCACGAGTTGAGTTGCGTTTTGTGACTGGTCCTGCAGCCTTCTGGGACTTGTGATGTGGGAGCGGGTACCTGTCAAAACCAGGTAACCCCCCCCCCATTCTGAGGAGAAACAGCAGAACGTCCCCTTTTTGGGTGAAATTACACTTTAAGCTGAGGTCTGCGCTGCCTGACCATTTGATAGAAGCCAGTCTAATGCTGGGCTTCTGTTGAACAGAGAGGGGTACACAGAAATCGGAATTCTCCGGTTCCTTTGATAAGTGTATACCCAGCTTTATTGTGTGGCCAGCTTAACCTCTTCACAGCGGCCGCACGCAAATGTGCATCCTCCCAGCGTCTGGGCCCAGATGCCGAGCGGCCGCACATTTGCGTTCTATTAAAAAAAACAATGCTGAGAGCGTGCGCCCTGCGCGCTCCCAGCACACATGTTCAGTACTCACAGAAAGGTCCCGATCTCCTCTTTCGATTGGGACCTTCCCTGATCATGTGACCACTGTGACGGCGTGTCACAGTGGTCACATGACCCTAAACCCCGCCCCACCTCCGGCTTCTGAAACCCTTACAGGGCCGGGAAGCGATGGCGCCAAGGGGTTAAGGAGGAACTTCAAATAAGTTATAATCGTAATCTCTTCTTCACAAAAAACATACTTGCATGGCCAGAAAATCCAGCATTGTTCTGTTTATAATCCTCTCTGCTGCTGCATACCAGGTCCTTGTTGACAGTCTTCCCCTATGACGTCATTTGTTGGCTGTTTCTTCCTCCTTTCTGGTTTTTGCAGCCAGCCCCCTGATGTGTTAGATGCATGTAATGCTGTATCCCAAGAGACCGCGGGTAGCTGGAGGGGTGTCCTTTCCACCTAGACCAGAATCCCCGAAGTGCAGGGATGGTTGCCAAAGAAGTATTTTTAAATAAATGTGTGGTTGAGTGAAAGGACGGGGGGGGGGGGGGGGGAGTTAGGAGTAAAATTATGGGGGGTTAGGAGTAAAATAATGGCAAGTAGGTGAGGAGGGTGAAGGTCCTTTGTAAGACCTGATTGTCCATGCCCTTCTAACACCGTAGCACAAAGGCGATGAGGGATTTCTCTCTCTACACCAGGTGGTTCTTGGCATTCTGTGTCTAGAACACTCTCTTCTGACACGACCCAGGATTTTACACAATCTCCCAATGCTGGTGACTTGTTCTATTTTCCCTTTAGGCAGGGTGAATGTCGAGGCTTGTCTTTCCTATCTGTAATACTTTCTCAGTTTTGGAAGGATAGTACTGTATGCTTACCACACACTTGTGGTTCTTAATGTTAGGTTTGGGGTTAGGATTAGGCATGTACTACTTACAATCCTGTATGATGATGAAAGGAGATTGCAGTTAGCGCTAATCATTTTAATGTACACAAAATTAGCCCTCAACCCTAACATTAGTAACCACTGAGGCCGATTACATGTCACTGGGCTGCTGGCCACTTAGCACAGAGGCCTTCGCAAACCGGAACTTTGTTTTCAAGTGTTTCTTCACACACGCTTCACTATCAATTCTATCATACAAATCTTCACCAGACTATTGTGAAGGCTGATGTTCTTACTGTGTGTGTGTGTGTGTGTGTGTGTGTATATATATCTATGTATGTGTGTGTTGCCTTCTGAGTGGGTAGTGTATGTGATTGTATGTTTACATGGGTGTCAAGTCAGTGTGTGTGTGTGTGTGTGTGTGTGTGTGTGTATATATATATATATATCTATATATCTCCTTCTGAGTGGGTGGTGTATGTGATTGTATGTTTACATGTGTGTCAAGTCAGTGTGTATGTATATGTGTGCGTGTGTGTGTGTTTGTGTATGTATATATATATATATGTGTGTGTGTGTATATATATCTATGTATGTGTGTGTTGCCTTCTGAGTGGGTAGTGTATGTGATTGTATGTTTACATGTGTGTCAAGTCAGTGTGTGTGTATATGTGTGTGTGTGTGTGTGTGTGTGTGTGTATATATATATATATCTATATATCTCCTTCTGAGTGGGTGGTGTATGTGATTGTATGTTTACATGTGTGTCAAGTCAGTGTGTATGTATATGTGTGCGTGTGTGTGTGTATATATGTGTGTGTGTTTGTGTATGTATATATATGTGTGTGTGTATATATATATATATATATATATATATATATATATATATATATCTATCCTTCTGGGTGGGTGTTGTATGTTTACATGTGTGTCGTGTGTGTATGTATATATATGTATGTGAGTATATGTGTATATATATGTATGTGAGTGTGTGTGTATGTATATATATATGTATGTATGTGTATATATGTATGTATGTATGTGTGTGTGTATATATATATATATATATATATATATATATATATATATATATATATATATATATATATATATATATATATAGACACACACACACCGAATTTAATGCGTTCTGCAGGACTTTTCGTATTGCGCAAAATTCATAAACCAAAAGACAGTTTCCCAAAGGAATGCTTTGGAAACCAATTAATCCATTCCGGAGGTCAGAAAAAAAGTAAAAAAAAGTCTTTTATCTGTTCAAAACACTTTATAAAGTGCACTTTAAAGGCATAAATACTGTACAGGGACATGATTAAAAATTAATTCGTAAATGCACTGAAAACCAGTTAATCTGTTCCGGAGGTCAGAAAAAAGTAAAAAAAAAAGTCTTGTCTGTTCAAAACTCTTTATAAAGTACACTTTAAAGGTATAGTTCTGTACAAGGACATGATTAAAAATTAATTCGTAAATGCATTGAAAACCAATTCGTTTTGCGAAAAACATTTGTAAACCGAGGCATTGTTTTCAATGGCTTTTCATTCGTAAACCGAAAATTACGTTAACTGAGGCATTCGTAAACCGAGGTACGTCTGTATATAAAATGATAAGATAAGATCTGCACAAAAGCCTCGGCTCTCCCAGGTGGGGGGCAGGTTGGTTGGTTGTAAAGGCTCATGGCAAAGGCATGGACATAAAACACCACCTGTGTGCAGCAGCACCCTAGCCCCCCCCCCCCCCAAAAAAAACTTACCTGAGCCCCATCTCGATCCATTGATGTGCACAAGAACCTCGGCTCTCCTAGGTCTCTCCCTCCTCATTGGCATTGGCTCCTGCTAATGTAAATCACAGCCAGTGAGCCAATGAGGAGAGAGCATGGGCGGGGCCAAGCCATGTTCCATGTGTGTGAATGGGCCCAGAGCTCAGGAGTGGGCTGCTTGGGTGCCCCCTTAGCAAGCAGCACTAAACAGCAGGAAGGGGACAGGAGCGTCGGCGGGGGGACCCGAGAAGATGGGGATCGGGGCTGCTGTGTGCACAACCACTGCACAGAGCAGGTAAGTATGACAAAAAAAGATCACTTTAAGTGTTGGGTTAGTCTCCAGTAGCCTAGACCTCTGAATTGTGAAAAAAGGGAAATCTTGAGTTTTTTCTTACAGCAACCAATCATGTTATGAGTGCTTTCTGTTTTGGTTTGAGACATTTTGATTGTAATATGCTGAATGGCTTGTCTGCCTATGGGAGTGTTGAGTGGATGCTGCATATAGTTTGAGTTAAACATAGATGCAAGATGTTTGGTGATTGAGGCAGTGGTAATAGTTTTCATAGTTGTGGGAAGGTAGACTGCTTCCTTGGCCAAAAAAAAAAAAGTTGGAACCATTCTAGCCCATGAGATTACTCTGTATACCCTAGGCTTGGTTATATATAACAAGATCTACATCACCAGAGAGTCTGGACTGGAGATGGATCGCTGTAAACATGTCATTGCTAAGAACTTTTTCCTGAGGGTCAGTTTCTTGGTGTGGACCAGAAATTAAAACTGGACTTCTAATTGGTTATTATTGACAATAGCCCTGTTTTACCCTATTTATAGCTTTAGATCAGCTTCATAATATCTTTTATGTTAACTTTGTTCTTTCCTTACTTTCCAGAATTCTTCTTTGACTTGGAAAATGACCTTCCTGATGAGCTAATCCCCAATGGAGACTTGAACCTCTTGGGCACCGGTGGAGGGCTAGGACAAGATGCAGCTTCCCAGAACAAGCAGCTGTCCGATCTCCTTCGTGGAGGAAATCCAGGACTGGGCGCTGGCATGGGAAGAGGAGGTTCAGGTAGCCCTGTGCAACAAAGCATGGGAGGCCAGGGCCAACAAAACAGCCCAGGCCTCGGCAACTTGGGCGGCCTCAATAAGAGCCCACTCAACCAGGGACTTTCTGGCACCCCACCCTCTGGATTAAATAAACCAGCTACTGGCACGCCTGGTCCGTCTGTACCTACATCCCAGTCGCAAAAGCAAGTCGGCATGGTGGCAGGCAGCCCGGCCGCTCCACAGGCCTCTGCAGGAATCTGCATCAACTCTAACTTCAACCAAGGGCACCAAGCACTGATGAATAACAATTCTGGGCATGCACTAATGAGCCAAGCCCAGCCTGCACAGGGACAAGTCCTGAATGGCTCGCTAGGACCTGGAAGCAGAGGTCGGGGTGCGGGTCTACAATACAATACTCCTACTTTACAGACCACCCCAGGTAGCGTCCTTGCAGAAACTCTGACACAAGGGACGACGGCAATGCCACCCCACACAGGCATGACCACTGCCCAGACAGGACCCATGACGAAGGTAAGTGGTTTACCAAGTACGTCTGCAATTGGAAACCCCAATTCAAATAAAAATATTTGTTTGCCAAGTTATTTGTAAAAATGACCCTTCAGTTTCTTTGTAGTTAGATTTTTGGATCGGCTTGGATGCCAGTATACAGGCTCGCCCCTGGTTTCTTTTTTACGAGCACGTTGGCGAGATCTTTTATCAGACTGCACACCTTGTAAAACCGTGGATATATTTACCTTCACGGCTGACTTTGCATTGAAACTGCCGATTTGCTTCTCCCAGGCCACTGCGGGTATTTGACACATCAGATTGGTCAAATACACGCTACCCTTGCTGCACGCTGTGGTTCCTTCTGCCGGCTTGTATGTCCTGTGGTGATGCATGGGCTGGCAAGGGCAGTAAGCATGTATGATGGAGGAGCAGGTTATTGTACACCTCCAAAGATGGTGCCTACCTGTAGCTGCAAGCAACAAGCAGATTGACCTGTGATCACTTATTTACCAATCTAGCCATTAGATTCTGCAATTACAGGAGATGCCCTTTTGGAATTTTTATTTTTAACCTCTTCACGCTGGCCGAACGCAAATGTGCAGCCTCCCGGCGTCTAGGTCTAGACGCTGAGCGGCCGCACATTTGCGTTCTATTAAAAAAAAAAATGTGCTGAGAGTGCGTGCTCCCAGCACACGTCTGGTACTCACGGAAAGGTCCCGATCTCCTCTTTCGATCGGGACCTTTCCCGATCATGTGATGGCATGTCACGGCATTCACATGACCCTAAACCCCGCCTCCCGGATTCTGAAACCTTTAAAGGGCTGGCAGGCGCCGGCACCAAGCGGTTAAGGACCAGTACAACCATTAATGGTGGTTTGATGGGTGGACTGTGGCGGGCCAAGTCGGTCGCTGTTATGAATTTGTCTTCAAAGGTTACGTTCACATTTTGACAAAAATTAATAAATAAATGCACATTTTTTGCAGGTAAAAAATGTACATTTATTTTCTGTTGCAGGAGCCTGTAAAGAATTGCACCAGCAATCAGCAGATCTCTGATGCAATGCAGGTCTCCTGCAGACCTGTCAGTGTATTTGTGTGAACGGGCAAGCAGATACACTGACAGGAAGAATCGGTGAACTTCCAGAGAGCCATGGTGTAGTTCATTGAGAACTACAACTGACAGCTGTTATGTCTGTCTGGTACTTGTAGTTCATTCATTCACAGAACACTGTGAATGCATGATGTGGCTGTGTGGGCGGAGCCCTGCGTGGCCGCGCTGTTTTTAAAAAGTCACAGCTAGTACGGCGAGCTTCTCCCCGTACTGCTGTCACAGGGAGAAGGGGGGGGGGGGGGGGGGAAGCAGCTGCAGCTTTGGGAACAAGTTGCATGTTCCAACATAAAATTGGGTGTAACATGTTCCCAAAGGTGAACTTGTCCTTTTTAAAATCCGAACAGTGAAATTTTGCTGCTGTAATTGCAAACTCTGTTCCTGTCCACCATGGCGTTTTGGGTGTTCCTGTCCACCATGGCGTTTTGGGTGTTCCTGTCCACCATGGCGTTTTGGGTGTTCCTGTCCACCATGGCGTTTTGGGTGTTCCTGTCCACCGTGGCGTTCTGGGTGTCCCTGTCCGCCGTGGCGTTCTGGGTGTCCCTGTCCGCCGTGGCGTTCTGGGTGTCCCTGTCCGCCGTGGCGTTCTGGGTGTCCCTGTCCGCCGTGGCGTTCTGGGTGTCCCTGTCCGCCGTGGCGTTCTGGGTGTCCCTGTCCGCCGTGGCGTTCTGGGTGTCCCTGTCCGCCGTGGCGTTTTGGGTGTCCCTGTCCGCCGTGGCGTTTTGGGTGTCCCTGTCCGCCGTGGCGTTTTGGGTGTCCCTGTCCGCCGTGGCGTTTTGGGTGTCCCTGTCCGCCGTGGCGTTTTGGGTGTCCCTGTCCGCCGTGGCGTTTTGGGTGTCCCTGTCCGCCGTGGCGTTTTGGGTGTCCCTGTCCGCCGTGGCGTTTTGGGTGTCCCTGTCCGCCGTGGCGTTTTGGTTGTCCCTGTCCGCCTTGGCGTTTTGGGTGTCCCTTGTCCGCCATGGCGTTTTAGGTGTTCCTGTCCACCTTTTTTTGTGTTCCAGCGTCTCAAGTTGCATTTCTGATTATATAAAATATAAAAAAACATCCAATGCAGAGAGTGGGAAACCCTCACTATCGGTACATCTGGCTTACAGACCCATGAAATCAAGTACAGGGATTTCTCCAATCATGTCCCTGAGAGAGATCTGAAATGGTGATGTGGTTTAACCCTTCGCAATCTACCAGAATGAGATTAGGATTTGGTGGGGGATCCTTTAATCTAGAGAATGCAGTGCAAGGTGAGGGTCTCCAAGATGGGACAACCGAGAACTGCAAGATCGTCACTTACTGGTGTCTGAGAAATATTGGAAGTCAATAAATGATTCAACGTTCACCTTTGAATGACACTGTGGATTTATTATGATGTTGGTTTTCAGTGTATGTAGGTTTTGCTCATTTGATCTTGCACATAGCATCCTGTCAACTTGAGTGATTTCATTGTGTAGCTTTAGAAGATGAAAGCTGGTAGCTAATGGCAACAGACTTGTACTTTTTTCCCCTCAAATATCAGCCCTGTATATACTTCAGGCCGTCTTTGGGAGATGGTTTCATACCCCCTGACAGAGTTCCCTCCCTGCCTCCTCGCTGTATTTGTGTGGTTTCTTGTCTTGGTTGCTAGAGCTGCGTTTGCTTTGAAGTGGTTGCTTTGTGTGTTTTTGCCATTTAGTAACTGTGATATGTTTTTGTACTGCTAAATGGTGAGGTTTTTTTTTTTTTTTTCATTTTGAGAAGCAGATTGTTGTTCACAATGCTTTGTGTAATCTGCCCCTATGTGTTCCTTTAAATTACTTGAAAGCACAGAGCTGCCATCTTTGTATAGGCGTAGACATTTGTGCTGCCATCTTTGTATAGGTGTAGACATCTGTGCTGCCATCTTTGTATAGGTGTAGACATTTGTGCTGCCATCTTTGTATAGGCGTAGACATTTGTGCTGCCATCTTTGTATAGGCATAGACATTTGTGCTGCCATCTTTGTAGAAGCGTAGACATTTGTGCTGCCATCTTTGTATAAGCGCAGACATTTGTGCGGCCATCTTTGTATAAGCGTAGACATTTGTGCTGCCATCTTTGTATAAGCGCAGACATTTGTGCTGCCATCTTTGTATAAGCGCAGACATTTGTGCGGCCATCTTTGTATAAGCGTAGACATTTGTGCTGCCATCTTTGTAGAAGCGCAGACATTTGTGCGGCCATCTTTGTATAGGTGTAGACATTTGTGCTGCCATCTTTGTATAAGCGTAGACATTTGTGCTGCCATCTTTGTATAAGCGTAGACATTTGTGCTGCCATCTTTGTATAAGCGCAGACATTTGTGCTGCCATCTTTGTATAGGCGTAGACATTTGTGCTGCCATCTTTGTATAAGCGTAGACATCTGTGCTGCCATCTTTGTAGAAGCGTAGACATCTGTGCTGCCATCTTTGTAGAAGCGTAGACATCTGTGCTGCCATCTTTGTAGAAGCGTAGAC